>NW_019154118.1:8832157-8866782 GCF_002288905.1 Enhydra lutris kenyoni
GTGGTGTGTGTGTGGTATGTGATGTTTGTGTGGGGTGTAGTGTGTATGTGTGGTGTGTGTGTGTGGTGTATGGCATGTGAATGGTGTGTTCGGTGTGGTGTGTGATGTGGTGTGTGTGTGTGTAAGAGAGAGAACGAGACCTAATTCTGGATCTTGTATCTATTCCTATTAAATTTCATCTTGCCTGATTGGCCCTCTGGGTCCGCCTGACTGAGATCTGGGTTTTCTTGACGGAGTTTTCAGTTTCTCAGGCTCATCTGAGAGTCTGACTCTCTCCAAAACAGCCAACACACACTGTGGTCTCAGCCCTCACCAGCACTAATCTGACACCTTACATGGAAATTTCCCCTTAATCCTCACAACAACCTATGAGGTAGGCCCTCTTATTTGCCCCATTTTGCAGATAGAGCAACTGAGGATTGGAGAGACGAATTCCTTTTCCCAAGGTTACAAGAGTTAATACATTGTGCAAAAGGGATTTGAACTCATCTATCTGATTCCACCACATGCTTTTAACTACCACAGTATACCATCCCTATGTCTTCATCCAAATCATTTAATTACGGAAGGAATGACACAGGGATGATACTATTGAGGAGATAGCATGAAGAAGCATATGGAAGAAGGGATCTCCCAGGGTCAGAGTGAAAATTCTAGAATGTGAGGTGAGGCGACATCATCTATCCCAGCTGTATCTTGCCACATATACCAGTTTGTAAAGGACCCAGGAACCCCATGGAGAATAACTCAGATATTTACATATATATCTGTATCCATCTGCAAACCTGAAAATACAGGGAGGCAAAAGGGAGCCAAAAAAGAATTAAAAATGAAAAAAAAAATCTCCCAAAGTCAGTGCATTGACCAGGGACTTCGTACATACATTTCCCTTTACCTAGACAGCTCTTAGCACTCCCAGCCTCCCCCTCCAACCCTCACCTTCCTGTAGCCCTTTGCCTAGCAAATTCCAATAGATTCTTCATTCTCACCTTCAACATCACTGCCTCTAGAAAGCCTTCCCAGATTACTTAGACGCATTAATGTCAGTTGGCGTGTGTTCCTGGAGCACCGTGCCCATCTCCCTAATCTTACCACCGCTGTAGTGACACAGTTTCTCATCAGACTTCTGCTAGACCAGAAGTTCCATGAAAGCAGGGGCCTCATCGGTCATGTTCTCCACTCCAACCTTGCCCCTGGCCTGGGCCCGAGCAGGCTCTTTGGCGATCGGCGAACAGATTTTGAAAACAGGAGGCGGAGGAAAGAGGCAGCTATCCAGTCTTTCCTAAACCACCCTGCCACGAGCTGCCCCTCGTTTTATGTCGTCCGTCAATCTCTAGAGCTCACCCCACCTCACCCCCACAACCTGGCTTGGCTTTGCTCGGTGTTCATTTGGACTGGTTTCCACCACCACCAATCATTGGCAGGAAGGGAGGGTCTGCAGGGCTCAGGTCAGCTACCCCCCGGGGCACGGCCCTGCCCATGGACGTGCAGTGGGATATCCGGAGCCCCGGGCCTCCAGCTACGCCAGCTCTGTCCTGCTGTGACTCTGGGATATGTTTTTGTCTGCCATAGAGAGTCAGTGTTGGAAGGATTTTAAAGATGACTGTGGGGGCGCCTGGGTGGCTCAGTGGGCTAAAGCCTCTGCCTACTGCTCAGGTCATGATACCAGGGCCCTGGTATCGAGCCCCACATCTGGCTCTCTGTTCAGCGGGGAGCCTGCTTCCTCCACACTCTCTCTCTCTGCCTGCTTGTGATCTCTGTCTGTCAAATAAATAAAATCTTAAAAAAAAAAAAAAAGATGACAGTCAAGCCACCGCCTTGCACCGTGACTCTGACAGTGAGGTCGGACCTGGCGAAGGGAGGAAGTCACTGCACTGGGCAGTCATCACCAGGGCTCTATATCTCCACGATGGTTGCGCTGGGAGGCTCCTGGGCTCTCCCTCCATCCACGGCCGCAATCTCGACTTCCCCCACCAGACGGGAACAAAAGGAGCCAGCCTCTGACTTACGTACCCATGGAACGTTGAGACTTCTGGAGTCCTGACCTTCCGATTGCTTTCTTAGCCAGTCAGTGCTGACTCTTGGCTGTGTGACAAACGTTACGCTGTGTGCCATCTCACTTATCCTTACAATGCTATTGCAGATAGAGCAGGATCCTACCTCCATCTTGCAAGTGAGGAAAACCACAGCTCAGGGACCTCATGTGGCTTCGCCGGTGGAAAATCCAGCCTGAACATCTAGGCCTCCTGATCTCTCTCTCTCTTTTTTTTCTTTTTCTTTTTCTTTTTTTTTAATTCAGGTGTTTTATTCTTTTTTTTTTTTAATTTTTTAAAAAGATATTTATTTATTTATTTATTTGACAGACAGAGATCACAAGTAGGCAGAGAGGCAGGCAGAGAGAGAGGGGGAAGCAGGCTCCCCGCTGAGCAGAGAGCTCGATGCAGGGCTCGATCCCAGGACACTGGGATCATGACCCGAGCTGAAGGCAGAGGCCCCAACCCATTGAACCAACCAGGTGTCCCCCAGGTATTTTATTCTTAATGGTCTCTGAGATCAACTTCCTTTTTTTCCTTCTTTTTAAGAGAGCCAGGGAGGGGCAGAGGGAGGGACAGAGAGAATCTTTTTTCTTTTTTTTTTAAGACTTTATTTATGTATTTGACAGAGAGAGAGCACAAGCACAAGCAAGGGGGGCAGCAGGCAGATGGAGAGGGAGCAGTGAGCCCGTTGAGGGGCTTGATCTCAGAACCCCGGGATCATGACCTGCACTGAAGGCAGACGCTTAACTGACTGAGCCACCCAGGAGCCCCTAGGCCTCCAGGTCGTTTTGAGGTCCTGTGTTCTTCCCACGACAGCCACTACCAGCTCAGGGAAGGCATTTGTTCCCGCCATGGGCCTCGGGGGCCACTGGGTATGGAGTGTCTTTCTGCCTGGGATGACACGTAGAAGCCGGCAAGATCACCACCAGGCACACAAGTGAGTCTGGGAGCTGGCAATTTCCTTCCTCGGCCATGTGAAACTTTTCCAAATATGGGGAGTCATCTGTTGGTGATGTGAGGACTGGGCAGCTTCCCCTTTCATCATTAGCTTGGCAGCGATGGAAAGTGAGTCCAGAAAGCGCCCTTGTGTATCATAAAGGAAATTTAAGCCGTATGTTTCTCATTCATTTACTCTTAAGTCATCAAAATGTTGGTTTTAAAGGGGCTTTTGATGTCCAACTTGCTTTCTGTTTTTTCATGGGGGAGAGAGAAAGGAAGTCACGATTCTCTAGCTGTAAACCGTCCAGTTTGGGGAAAGCTGGAGATGATCCAGTACCCCAAACACTGGAAGGATAGAGGAAGCTCCAGGCAGGGCTCTGCTTTAGGAACCCTGATGGAGGGTTCATTTTCACCCAAAACAAACCAAAAAAGCATAGGTTGGACACCATGATGAAGAAACCGTAGCTTTGACGGCATATGACATGCTAGAGACAGCAGATACAGTCCTGGAGCTGGGGTTTGAATCTAAGTGCCCTTCTCTAGAGCTCTTAACATCTACTGCTTCTTGGAGAAGAAGGGAGGGCATTCCTCAGGCAGAGAGAAAGGGAAAGAACTCTCCAAGTAGAGGATACAACCTCCGAGAAGACCCCAAGAAGGGAAGGGCTTGGCACATGTAAGGGATAGAAAGGACAGTGTGGAGAGCATCCAGAGGGCCCAAGGTAAGGCTGGCCTGGCTGGCAAGGGTCTTGGGGTCAAGGCAAGGATGTGTTTCCTAAGCTAAGAGCAGAGGGAAACTGCTGGAAGGTGGAAAAGCTCTCCAGGTGGCACATGAGTTCAGGGCTGAGAACCACGGGCTATTGAAGAGAGGAAAGTGGACACAAGAGAATCCTTGATGCCAATCCTTTGAAGTTCATCTAATTCACTGTCATGTCCTTAGGGGACATGACAGATCTAAACTACCATGGACACATGAGCAGATGTCCTGTGTTTGCAGAATCTCAAAGAAGGAGCTCCTATAACCTCACAGGGTCCTCCATTGGCTGGTCCAGGAGCCCTCATCCTAATTCTTTCCCCTACAGTTTCAACTTATTTTTGTTGAGTCTCAAAGGACTGAAAACAGTCAGCATTTGCTCTAATGCAACTTGCCCACACTCTTAGGCAATCGCCAATGAAAAACATTTACGGGACTCGCACTATGTGAAAGGTTCCGTGAAGATGGGAATATAAAGAATCATAAGACATTCTTTGGCTGCAAGTTGCTCTTATCTGGAGAGTAAGGAAAGAAAAAAGAAAACTAGGAACACAAGGCACGGTGTGCTAAGTGCCAAATAAAATCTTCCTCTGATTCCGCCTTAGGCAGCCCTGGATCGTTCTTTGCCTGTACACCCATTACTCCTGGGACTTACATCACCTCCACACAGCGATTGTCCCATGAGATGTGGTCACTTGCTTCCATTCTGTCTCCCCAGCAGACCATGCTTCTTCAGGCCCAACTGTGTCCCTTTCCTCTCTGTGTGAAGCCCTCACCCCTACCTCAGTACGTAACTTATAACACGTGCTCAATAAGTGTTAGATGAATTATTCAATCAATGGTAGACAGTAAATTTCTCTTAGGGATTCAGAAGATATAAAAAAGAAAAAGTTGGACAAAGGCAGTAAAGCACTTACCCTAGGCCTAACATTTCATGGTGACCAAGGAGAAGCAAAATGATGAAGCAGAAAGTGGTTGGAAGAAGGTCCCTCATAACCAAACTCCAGCTAATTTTTTCCAGGTTGTAGCCATGGCCTCTAACTTGAAACACAATGGATTCTGGGAAAATTGACAAGCAAACTGTTCTAATCTGTGGATAAGTGCTGAGTCATGGAGATCCCAAGTCCATCCTGAGCATTGTCTTGGGTGCGGGAGCGCCAGATGTTGTTCTGGTCTTTTGGAGTTTCTTGGGACCCCACTCTTTCCACTAGAGACTGTACCCCCTTCTGAGTTAGTCCCTTTCCCTCTTGCTCAAATTAAAACAGCTAATTTTAGATGTTTCCTGATTACTCCTAGCTGGGTCTCATTAGCAGAATTAAAACAGTTGGAAACTCAGCTGGAGAAGGAGCAGCTTTCAGGGGTCCTGGTCTGTTTTTCATCTCCACGTTGCTGTTGATGTTGGCTGACTTGGAGAAAAGCAAAATGAACTCTCTCCTAAGAAAGTGGACCACAGGCTGTTGGCCAAGTGCCTGAGCCAGTGGGTGAGGGGTGAAGGAACACATGTCCAAGGGAATGTGACCACCTCTGGTGGCAAGCACATGTTTTGCTCCTAACACATCTTGAAAGTGCATAGGCATTCATTTTTTCATCTATATATTCATTCAACATTTAAATGATCACTTCGCCTACACCAGGCTCTCAACTAGTCCCCATCCCTGGTTCTTAGGATACGGAAGCGTTTAATGAATAGTTCCTGCTGGCCGTGAGCTCACTGTCAGGTGGGTGTAATAGACAAGCATATGACAACCAGCCCACGGATCTGTGTAGAGGTATGCAGAGGACATTGTGGTCATTTAATCATAATAACAACCAGTCATCTTGGAGTGTTGTGTTCCAGGTTCTGTCCAAGGATTTTACATCAGTCCATTCACTGAATCCTCACAATAACCCTGTGAGCAGCGAGGAGGACCACCAAACTTAGTGGAGGGTGGGAAGCAAAGAAGAGGCATGTAAAGGAGGGGAGGGCATTGCCAGCAGGTGGAAAGCCATATATAAAGGTGTGGAGGCCCCACGTGCAGGTGGAGTCTGGGGATGTCTGTACTTCTTCCTGCAATTCTTTTCCTCTGTCACAAAGAAAAAAAAATCCCCTACAAATATCTTAAGGTTGGTCATACTCGTTGGATCATGAGCTGGATTTCAAACATCTCCAGGACGTTTTTTGGTTCCACTGAAGACCATCTCTTGCCATAGCTCTGGTTTCCTGCTGGATTTACACCTTCTCTAATAGGACAGGACTGTGACTGGGAGCCTCTTAAGGGCCAGCATCATTGCTTCCCTCTTTCTTGCCCCTCTCCCTGTTCCCGTAAGACCCCAAAAATGTTCTTCTCACTTTTAGTCTAGAACCTCTTAGGAGGGCTCCTTTCCCTCCACTAACACAGTTCATCTCCTAATGTCACTGGTCCCTGGGGCCTCTCTCATCTCTTCTCCTAGTGTCCCAGTCATTCTGGGACTGTCCCTAAGCAGAATGAATAGCAAGGAGACTTCGACACGGCTCGTGCGGGCCACCCGAGAGCTCAGCGTCTTCCTGTCCAACAATCTGATGTCCAAATGGAGATTTCTGTGGAATCTGAACCAAAGGATTGACAGGAAGCCCAAATCCAAGCATGGACAGTGCAAAAGGATGTTGTAGAGAGAGAGGAAAGGACAGAACCACTTGGGTCACACAAGAGATACTTCTGGAACAACTGAGAAAAGTGAACCTGGAGAGAGAGCAAGGCTGCAAATAGTGACTTTTCCCATCCTGAGTCGGTGGCCTGAGAATCTTGGCACATCTGACCCTCACTGCCACTTTTCAAGAACCTGAAGCTCCTTCTCGGGTTCAGGGTCCTTTCCCTCTCTTCTGCATGTCCTTTGTCCCAAGTCATAGAAAGAGAGGTTCTGAGCCCCAGCCTGGGGACAGGACAGTGACTCTCCAGAAAGTCAGCTTTCTTTCTGCCTTGTGTCTTGGCTCTGGGTGATGATCCTCTCCAGAGCACTTCAGTCCTAGAGTCTCTTTTAATGGAAACAAGAGACTCGTAAATCCCCAGGCCAGACTCCCTTGGAAGCTCCTGGCTCAGCCCTGGCCTCCCGGGCTCCCTGCCATGGGCAGCGTCTCCTAATCTCCACTTCCTCTCCCCAAACAGACTTCACACATTGACTTCTGGCTCTGGTGCAGCATCCTCTACTCATCTGGCTGGAGGCCTTGGGCCTGCTCTGGTCACGATGGTTGAACATCTTTGGGATGGACTGAAATTTGGGGTTGCTGGATCCGGAGATGCTGACCTAGCATCCTGGGGACAGGCTTATAGATGAGTCTTTGGAGAAGTTCCAGAGAGCTACAAACCAAGAAAAGTTTAAGGGAAATCTACCCACTACCCAGCACCCAGGTCCCTCCATTCCTTTTGTGGCCCCATCCCAGGATGCTGCTTCCCACAGCCCCAGCTTGCTGTCTGGGAGTCTGTCTCTCTTCCACTTTGATGAAGGGGCTCTTGGCCCCTCCCCTCCCCTCTTCCTTTTCCAGTCAACTTTGTCCTTGGTCTAGAGGTCATGAGCAGAGACCTCCAGGTGCAGCCAGGGCTGGGATGAGAGGAGTCAATCCCACACTGTCAGGCAGATCTGTCAAGAGGGTTTTAGGGTTTGTAATTAGGAGGGCCAGCTGGGCTCCTTCTTTAGTCTTCCCCTCCCCCCACCCCCAGTCTGGCTGGTAACCGGACTTCTTCTTTTTTTTTTTTTTTTTTAAGATTTTTATTTATTTATTTATTTGACAGACAGATCACAAGTAGGCAGAGAGGCAGGCAGAGAGAGAGAGGAGGAAGCATGCTCCCCGCTGAGCAGAGAGCCCAATGCGGGACTCGATCCCAGGACCCCGAGATCATGACCTGAGCTGAAGGCAGAGGCTTTAACCCACTGAGCCACCCAGGCGCCCCGGTAACCGGACTTCTTAAGATGCAACCAAAAAGAAAGAAAGAAAGAAAGAGAAAGAGAAAAAGAAAGAGAGAGAAAAAGAAAGAGAAAGAAAGAAAGAGAAAGAAAAAGGAAGGAAGAAAGGAAAGAACGAAAGAGAGAGAAAGAAGGAAGGAAGGAAGAAAGAAAGAAGGAAGGAGAGGGAGGGAGGGAGGAGGGAGGGAGGAAGGAGGGAGGAAGGAAGGAAAGAAACGAAAACCACTAACCCTCACTTCTTCCCTGTGTTCTCAAAATCACCTTGTCCTGGGTTTCTCTCCTTGAATCCTGGGGTCTTGGGTCTTTTCTGACAGAGGAAACTGATTCCTGGAAGTTGTCAGAGGAGGGAAATTTTTTCCTTTGTGTTACAGCAGGTCAGCCGTGGGGCCGGGGCTGGAAACCCAGCCTCCCCATGGTCTATCCTTGACTAGAACCAACGGGGTGGGGTGGAAATCATCTGGAAGGCCCCGGGAGCCCTGAAGTTTGGTCAGGCTCAGGCCTTAACTTTCAGGGTGACCTTGGACCCTCTTTGGGTCTCAGTTTTGTCACAGGGATAGGAGAATTCCCTCTGCTTTTGAGGTACTCCAGAAAAACAACTTCAAGAAAAGAAGAGATTATTACCTGCAGCAATGTGTGTCAGGCCAGTTCAGAGGAAACTGGGTTCTAGAAAAGTGTTTCTTGCCAGTTAGGACAAATCTGAAGCCCCTTGGGGAGGGAGGGTCGGGGGGAATGGGAGGTCTTTTTCCACCTGCTCTCCCTCGCTGCTACAACTCTCTGTCTGCCCCTCCTGGGCCTCACTGTCTTCAGGTCTCACTCTCTCTGTGGGAACCTCCCGCTTTGGGACCCAATTACTGGAACCTTCAGGAAAGTTTAATTGAATATTTGTATTGAAAACAGGAGCCAGGGCCCATGACCCCAGTTCGAGGAAGCCTGGGGACAAGAGGAGAGATGTGTTGGCTTTTCCTTCCGGATTAGAGACCTTCCATTGTTGTGAGAGCAAGAGTGGGGCTGGGGGGTCTTTCACTGGCTCTGCAGAGCAGAGGTTAGGGCCTCTGGGTGCTCTGGACTCTGGGGCCCAGCCTGGGTCTCGGGAGCTGGGGATGACCGGCTGCTCGGTCCAGCAGTGGAGCGGAGGGCTTGGGTTCGCATGTGTGCACAAGGCACAGTGACGAGCACCTCTGTGCAAGGCCCTCGGCCGGCCATGTGTGTGTGCCTCTGGGCATGTGAGACAGAAGCATTGTTAGTGACCCCAGGGCCCACTGGCCAGGTGGCTAAGCTGGCCACATGACTGTGCATTTTTATTGAGGCCTAAGAAAAGCCATCCACCTCTCTCTCCCTGGAAGGCACGAGATGCCTCTCTGGTGAGCCGTTCATCTCCAGCCTCCTCACAGCTGGGACCTGCCGTTTCTCGGCCTGGCTCGCCCCGGGAGGAGTTGGAATAGGGGATTGATGGGGCTCCCTCTTTCTCTCAGGGTGAGAGCTACAATGACTCCAAATCCTGGCGTCCTCTGGTCCTGCTCCCCACCTTGACTATAATAAATATGACTGTTTATTATCTGAGTGGATTCTAGAGGCGGGGCGACTTGCCCTGGGTCCGGGGCAGGGGGGTGTCTCCTGAACCTCAGGTGCACTCATGTGTAGGGACTTGCCAGGTAAGAGTTACCACAGGCCATGATTTCATAGCTAAGGACAGTTTGGTCATATTATTCGTTTTCTCAAGGCCACGCAGCCGGCTCCAGCTGGGACTTGAACACGCGTTCCAAAACCCACGTTCGCCTTATGCCATACCGAGAGGTAGAACCAGGGTGTGGGGGGTGGAGGCTTTGGGACTAGGCTAGACACCTGAAAATTTGGTCCTTCTACTTCTTTTTCTGAAGAAAGATTGTGAAATGAGGTGTGAAATTCCTCAGTCAAACCTCCCCTTCCCCTCTTCCCTCCTTATCCATCCTCGGAGGCCAGGCGGGAGTTGAGATAACCACAGCTGTCATCACTGAGGGCCTACTATGCGCCAAGCCCACTGTCCATGCTTCATATGGGTAATACGTGTGGTCTTGTCACAGCCGTCGGGAGGGCGTCCTTCACCTGATTTTAAGAGGGAAGCAGAGGCACGGAGATGTGGAGTGGTACTCAGGGAGCGAGGGGCCTGCCTCCAGGGACCCGGAGGTCACTGCCGAGCAGCCCAAGCCAGCTCCCTCGACACCTCACTGTCTCTCCAAGGTGGCCTCTGCTGTGGTCAGAGGGAGAGAGAAGGGGAGGGCTGCCATTCTCTGGTCCCCAGGCTGTGCCACTTCCCTTAGCTCCTGGCAGCCCAGAGATGAGAAGAGGCAAGATTAGACTTGCTTTGGACGCAGAGGCACCTCCCTCTTCTTGTGCCTGGCTGGCCAGGGTTCCAGGGCAGTGAGCTTCCTTAGTGCAGTCCTGGGAGAGGGGGGGTGGGGGGTGGAGGGGGGTGTTGGCAGTGGCCTTGGTGGGAGGAGCACACTCAGGGGGCAGGATGTGGGCAGCTCTTGTGTGTTACTGGACCTGGAAGGGAGGTGACAACACACGGAGGCATCAGCATATCCTATGTAGTCCCTTTGCTTCCTTGTCGGAGAGGACCTGGGATTCAAGGGGGATGGGAACACGGGAGGAGCCCGAGTAACGGACCCGGGAGTTCGGGTCCCCACCTGTGAGGCTCCCCACGCATGGGCTATGCAGCGGCACGAGCTTAAATCCACTCCAGAGGCCAAGCAGACCTGGGAGGGTGCTGAGGCTGGCTCCCTTTGCAGTAAGAAATGCCGCGGTTTCTGTATCAGCTGAGACTTGTGACTGTCCTGGAAGCTTCTGGCTCAGGACCCACAGGCTTGGAGCAGAGAACACGGTGGAGAGAAAAACCACGTGTGAACCGTGGCTGCAGGGGCGCTCAACCATTCTGCTGCCCCCTCGCCCTCCTCCACCCTCTGGACCTGCCCTGCTGCCCTCCCCTCACCCCTGCCAGAGCCCAATACACAGCCCAGCTGCAGGACCATCAGCCTGTCCTAGTGTCCTCCAGCTCCTGCATAGACAGACCCTGGCCATCCACGGAGACCCAGAGGGCAGGGTGGGGTGGGAGGAAACAGAAGCTGGAATTTAGATAGAGTCAAGGCCACTCTGCAGAGGGGGTGGGGGGGGGATGGAAGGGGAGGAGAAGCTGGGGGCGGCTCTGGGGAAAAGAGGTTGGGGATGAGGGCCTTTGGGCCATTTGGGCAAGAGGGGGTTATGTAAATAACATGCAAATGGACCCTTTATTGTGTTTTGATCAATAGCCAGGCATTTTTTATCTTTGACTGGAAGCTTTGGTCTCCATGGGTCCCAGCAGGTCACCAGGTGGGAGGGGGCTGTGGGCTCCACAAAAGAAGGATGGGAAGGGAGGAATCATCACTTTTGTCTGCCCAGGAGCTGTCACACCGAAGGGACTAACACAGGGGGGACTGGCGGCAGATAGACCCCGGGGAGCCCCTCCCGGTGGGCCGGCTGCCAGCAGCACCGACATTTACAGGCTGGGTGTGCTGGGGGCTGGTGGGGAGGGCTGGTTGTACTGGCCTGATGGATGGGGCTGGCAGCAGCTCTAGCCCCCCTGCTGGGGGTCGGGGGCCCAGGCTCTGCGGAGCAAGGTCAGGCTGAGGGCGGAGGGAGCTCCTGTAGCCCAAATGTCCTTGGGGGGGGCGCAGGGGGGTGGGGGGTGCGTTAGGAAGGACTGGCAATGGGAGGTGGGTGTCTGGGTATTTCCTAGCGCAGAAGCTGGCAGGTGGAGGGAAGAGCAGGTCCCTTGCGGGGGCAATTAAGCTATACTCTGGGGGGACTTGGCCAGAGAGGACCAGGTTGGGCTGTGGTTTTAGTCCCAAAGGATTAATGTGCCCGTATTTGGTGTGGCTATTAGGGTGCCTGTGCTGGGGTGTAAATGCAAAATATAGGCAAAGCAGATATTGCTATTCTTGTCAGGATCTTCTGCTCTACCTACACACACACACACACACACACACACACACACAAACACACACCCTTCCTTTCATTAGAAAAGGAATCTGGTTTCCATGGAAACCTGGCCACATAACTAAAGTGTCTGAATTTACATCCTTGAACATAAAATAAAGTCTCTCCTCCCACCTGTGTACTTTCCAGTGTTCCAGAATGCGATGCCCAAATTCGCCCCTGCTCAGTCCCAGGAAGTTCACCCTCTCCTTTCATGCATGCTCAGGGCCCTCATTTTATCTGAGAATTGCGGGGTGGGACTGGGGGGCGGTCTGCCCGTTCCTGCCTTGTGCTTGCAAAACTGGGACCCACTTGCATGTCCTCAGAAGTAGGAGACCGCCACAAGCCCTACCAGAGGTGGTCCCGTAGCCCAGGCTGTCGGTCCCGAGCCGGGGGAGATCTGTGTGTCTGAGCTGAAAAGAGCCGGGAGGTGTGCGGTGGGTGGTTCTGGACTTCTGTAGGAACACAGGAAGTAGCGGTCGTTGTCGTCTTTCTTTCCAGCCCATTTTACAACCTGTGTTGTTGCATCAGCATCATCTCCCAGAGGGTGGACAGGAATCCTGGGCATTTGCCCTACTTGCTGGCAAGAATCTTGCTTCACCAAGGTTGAAGGCTCTCTGGGACGGTTTAGGGGTTGAGGCAATAGGGCTGGGGCGGGGTCCAGCAGCCAGCTGTCCAACTGGCCACCTCCTCACTTCATAAATTCCCCTGCCACTTCCCCGGGATACCTTGAGTTTGACCTGGGCGTGGGGAGCCAAGTCCTTTCTTTGTCCCCTAATAAACAGCCTCAGCCACTGCTGGCCTCCAGCTGTTCTGCAGCCTTTTGGGCCCCTCCCCCACTCACCCTAGAGGTTCTTTCTCTCTGTGAAGTCTCATTAACTGGAGGCTTGGGGCCAAGGCAGCGTTCTTGCAGACCACCTTTCTCCTTATTAGTGCAATCATTTCTGTTCTGTGTGATGGCCCGAGCTTCTCCTGGAAGCCCGTCTGCACAGAGGCTCCTCTGAGGCTTCTAGAAAGCACTGCCTGTATTCTCAGGGTGACCAGAGCATTTCTCCCTTGCTGGGGGCATGGGGGGAATTTGCTAGGTCTTCTCAGGGCCCACAGAAGGCAGCTACTTTTGGATCAGCTCCGAGATGGGTTGGTCTCTCAACACCTCCAAAAGATGCCTCTCCCCTTCTTTGCAAAGAGATTTCTTACCTCACGGCATTTGCCCACGGGAGACCTAGAAGCTCAGTTTGCCCAGAAGGTTTGTCTCTGTGTGCCCAGGTTCCATTCTTTGTCACAGCTCTTTTCCTCCCTAAAATTCAGTGCAAAACCTGAGCTGGGTGAGAAAAATCTCAAGAGGAGACTTGGAATGATCTTTGCAGGTGGTGTTAAAAAGAAAACCGCAGGCCCAAGATGGCGTTGCTTAGGCCAAGTCACCAAACTGAGGCTTAATTAAAGTAATTGCCATTTCGACCTTCCCTAGAATCCTAAGTCTTAACCGGTCAGTTAGGAATTTTTTGATCAGCACCAATGAGGTAATCTGCACATGGACCCTCTCCATGCCTCAAAAATGAGGTAATAATTTACCTACTAAGACCTCCCTGCCCACCGCCCCCCCCACCACCACCAAAGGAAGGTGATCTGGCCCGGGCCAGGTCAAGAAAAATCCTTTCTTTTCTTTTGCTAATAACTTTTTTGCCCAGCCTCCTTTCTATAAAAACCTTCTATTTTCTACAGGTCCTCAGAGCTCCCTTTCACTAGCTAGATGGGGTGCTGCCCCATTCATGCATCGCTTAATAAAGCCAATCCGGGGGGCGCCTGGGTGGCTGGCTGAGCGGGTTAAGCATCTGCCTTCAGCTCAGGTCATGATCCCAGGGTCCTGGGATCGGGTCCTGCATTGGGCTCTCTGCTCAGCGAGGAGCCTGCTTCTCCCTCTGCCTGCTGCTCTCCCTGCTTATGCTCTCTCTCTTTCTCTCTAACAAATAAAATCTAAAAAACCCAAAATACAAGAAGCCATTCAGATCTTCAGATTTACTCAGTTAAACTTGTGTTCTTTAACAGTGAATTTCTCCCAGGACATCTGAGCGGAGACTGGACTTTAGGCTCTCGTGTGCATGGCTTCCTCAACTCCCCCCGCCCCCCTCAAGACTTCAGTCTCCAAAATCCAAAGTGCTGTTCTACCTCCTTTTCCTAGAAATAGATGTGTGGTGGTAAAGAGTTAAAGAGGTACTGTCAGACAGGCCTGGGTTCAAATCCCGATGCTGTCATTTACTGTCTGGGTGACTGGGGGATGTTTCCGAACCTCTCTGAGCCTCAGTGTCTCCATCCGGAAATGGAGTAACATGGCCCATAAGGTTGCCGTGAGCATCACAGGAGAGAATAGAATAGGCACACAAGGTAGCTGTTATTATCCCAAGGACAAGGCTCGTGCATGTGTCTGTGGAGTCCCAGGGAGGATTTCGCTGCTATTCTACATGCGCCGGGAATGAATGTGTTTCCCCCTCTTGCCCCCATGCAGGGAAGTCCCAGAACGGCCCCGGGAGTTGGTTTCAACAGAAAAGATATTTGTCTTCTAAAGAAGACATGCTGAGAGGCAGTCTCTGAGAGGATCCACAGGCACTGGGAATATTGGTTATCCCGGGAGCAGGAAGGGGAGCTCAGGGTGAGACATGGGATGGGAGGGATGCTTTCCATCATATGTCCTTTTGCCTCTTTTGTTCTATGCCTACCTCATATAAAACCTATTTTAAAGAATTAATAACGTTCAAATTGAAATGTTAGAAAAATTAAAAAGGAGACATAGTGAGGGGCGCCTGGGTGACTCAGCCGATAAGCGTCTGCCTTCGGCTTGGGTCATGATCCCAGGGTCCTGGGATGGAGCCCTTCATCGGGCTCCCTGCTCTGTGGGGACCCTGCTTCTCCCTCTCCCACTCCCCCTGCTTATGTTCCCTCTCTAGCTGTTTCTGTCAAATAAATAAATAAAATCTTTTTAAAAATTAAAAAAAAAAAAAAAAGGAGACATTGTGGGAGAGAAATTCCCCCAGCTTTCTTAATTCCCGATACTTGGCTGTTGGAGTTAGGCAAAGGGCTCATCGTGAGGGGTTCTTACAGAGGAGAAAAGAGGTGGGCACGGGGGCTACAGTGTATAGCGCCCTGGGGAGGTTCTGGGGACCTGTGTGTATTAATTTCCTCAGTGGATTTTTTGTTTGTTTGTTTTGTTTTTGTCTAAGTGCCTTGTCCCAGCGGCTCCTCCCAGTGCTGGACATAGGTCCTCAGCGTCAGTGGGTACCCCGTGCTGTACTATGCCCGGGCTCAGAGGAACAGCAACCACATACTCTGGAGGCCGCCTCAGTGAACCCTCTCCTTGCCGGCTGCCCTCATTGGCTTTGTGTTTCCTCAAGGCTTAGCCCAGATCCTGCCTCCACCTCCGGGAAGCCCTCCTGTTCCCACCTAGTCAGAATCCACCCATGCCCTCACACTTGATCCTCTTTTCTAATTCTTTCTCTGATTTTGTTTTATGTTATCCTTAGCCATTTGGGTGCCAGTCCTGGCTATTAGCTTCGAAGCTACTTGAGGACATAGGGCAAGGCTCATACGAGCTCTAGAATTCCCAACCCAGTGCCTGGAATCTGAGAAGCTCTCCCCCATGCTTGTGAAGGTGAGGGAGGGAGAGAGGTGGGGAGTAGCTCTTAGGCCTCAGGACCTCCCAGACAGGCCCCGATAGGTCCTGATTCTTTGAGCCTCAGTTTTCCATCTATAAAATGGGGGTTGCAATCATGGAACCCACCTGTGAAAGATCAGCTAGGTGGTACTAAGAGTTCTTGAGAGCCCCTGTTGGATGCTCAGTACATTTGGGCAGTGCTAGCTCTCATTTTGAGACCACATGCGGCCTTGGACTTCCTGTCAGTTCAATTGCATACAGATTTTGCCTTTCTACCATTCCCTATGTGGCTTCTTGATGTCGTAGGTCATAAACGCAGTCAGCATTAGGCTGGGCCTCGCTTCAGTGCTCCTTACCCTAACGGATCAGCCCTTGGTCCCTCTCCACCACCGCTCTCCAGCGAGGCCTCAAGGCAAAGCTGCCTGAATCTGTCCCGCCTGCCGAGGGGACACCGGGCGAGTGCTTGAGGTGTGACCCGCGGAGGCCTATCTGGGGCACACACCTGTGAGCAGGGCAACGCCCTGCTGAAATCCTGACCTCATATCTTCCCTTCCAACCTGCATTTCACACCCCCTTGCTGCTTTCCCTCCTTTCTCCTTCACTCTTGCTTTGCTCTTCTCCAAATCCTCCATGGGCTTGAATCTGTAGATGAATGAGGGGCAGGCAGCAGGAATGTGTGTCTGATGGGAGGTGGGTGGATATGGGAGGAATATCCATTGCCCTCACTGACCACCTGTCTCTGGCCCGTCTTCTGGTCTTGCTCCTGGTAGGAGACCATGGGTTACACTGAGTGTGAAGAGTCTCCTTTTCATCCCATCGATGATCATCCCATCGATCATTCCGTCCTGGTCCTCCTCACTCCGTCACCAAGAGGCCCGCTGGAGAAAGGGTCTGGCTGAGGTTCTTCTGTGAGTAGAACATTTCCATGTTACGGTAACGGGGCCTTAAATTTCATGTCCACAGAACCCATGATTAGTCCACGGAATGAGATCCTCAGTCCTTTTCTCAGAAAGAAGGCGTCTTCTCCCACAGTCCAGAGTCTTGGCGCTGGGGACATGCAGGACAGCATCACCAAAGGTGACACTCGACCCATCCTGGGGCTTCTTCTTTCCTCTTCGATGACAGAACAAACCCTCCTATCTCCCCAGGGCAGCAGAGACCCAGCGCAGAAACCGCAGCTGCGGACGAGGGTGCCACACCTGTGCCAAGCACCTTCCCCAGCCGCACCTCCTCCTCCTCCTTCCTTTGGCCTCTTCTCTATCTGGTCTGTAATCCTCGGTCAGAGTGGAAGTGCCTTCAGATTTATATGGTGCTATTTACTGGCCCTCTGCCAATTAGTGACACTTTGAAATTCCCTTATATGACGCACTGCTGCTCTGACAATAAACAAGTCATTAGCTGGGTCAGAGGGCAGCTTCCAGATGGATTTGATTCATTGTTTCTGAACCAGCTCAAGAGGCTCATTAAGATGCAGGATCCCTAGTCCAAGGCTCAGGAAACCCCTAAAGCAGGGGGGGCAGATGGGGCTTCTGCACACTCAGGCGCTGGTTCACTGGGTCACCTGCTTTCCCCTCTGATCCCCCCCAAGGCTCATCATCACCCCACTGCTGGGGGAGGGGATTCTAATCACCCCCGCAGACTCTACCCTCCTTCCCTAAGACACAGACACAGGCCTCCACAGGGAGTGCCTCTGGCCCTGGCAGGCCAGCCCCTACCTCCAGCTTACAGATGTAGAATCTGATGCTCCAGAAAGGGGAAGTGACTTTCCCAAGTTCACCTGACTCATGAGTACTTGAGATGAGACTAGAACCAGCTCTTACTCTTGGTTTAAATCTCAACTTATGACCCACATTACGTCCTAGGGGGGGAAAAAATAAACCAGTAATTTGAAGAAGAGCAGGGTGGTGTCCTAGGCTGGAGCTTTGTTTAATTTCTGCCTTCCTCCTCCTCTGACCTCCTCCCATACACTACCTCCTCTCAACCTGGCTCATGGGATTCTGCGTAGATAAAAGGGTCCCGTGTTGGTGTCCAAGGGTCTTGTATGTTTGAGCAGATACATGAGCAACCTTGTGACACAGCACTGGGCTAGGTGTTGTGGGAGAAGCAAAGATGAATTCAACAGGATTGGTCTGTTTGCAAAAACTCATGAACTAGAATGCAGAACACAATGAAAATGTTACCGGGAGGTAAACACAGAACTTAAAGTCTGAGTGGCAAATTCTACAAGCTGAAACCATGATGATCAGGCCACGGGGGATAGGAGGTTGGATAGAGCCCTAGGTGCTGAGGGACTAGGGTTTTGATACTGAAATGGGGGTAGGTGACCTGACCTCTAGTTCGCAGATCATAAAAGACAGGGAGCTAAAATGAAGACCTCTACAAAAGCTGGGACCTTGGAAGGGAAGGCATCCTCAGAGAAATCACAATTAGAAAAATATCACTCACAGGTTTAGGGTAGGACAATTAAAGGCTCTGAATAGAAAAAAGCTCTCCAGTGAGAAATAGGAGCTCCAGGCCCAAACCAAATATAACTACAGTGTCATAATTTTCACTATTGGAATTCCCGGGCTGAGAAATTAAAGTAAAAATAGGTTCCAGACCAGTAAAACTCATGGTGTATCAGGAGAAGGAATCATGAGACTGTTCTAGAAGAATGTGTTTTCAGGGCAACAGCATTCTCTCAGCAAAATATACTCCCCTTTGAAGTTGTACTAACAATAAAACAAATTGCAAACCACATGAGGAAGTGATATGCCATTAGGGAAAGTCAGAAAACACGTCAAGTTAGTTTAGCATTCTAATAACGTAAGGTAGAGAAAATTTTTAACTTTTTAACATAAATAGAGAAACTTTAAACTATCTGTTTCAGATGGTTAAAAAGATGAAAAAGAAATACAAACCATAAAGGATAGGATATTTTGAAAGAGAACGGGCAAATTGATAAACAAATAAATAATACTTTCTAGAAATGAAAAAGATAGTCATGGAAATAAAAACTCACTGGATGTGCCAAACAGCAGATTAGACAAAGCTGAACAGAGAATCAGTGAACTGAAAGACAGAGCAGAGGAAATTACTCCAAATGCCCCACAGAAAGATGAAGAGAGAGAAAATATGAAAGAAGTTAAGAGGCACAGAGGGCAGAACAAGACGGTCCAAATGACCCCTACAAGGGGTTGCAGAAGGAGAATGGGGGAATGGTAATGTTCAGTCTTACAGAATTGATGGAAGACATTCGTTCTTAGATTGAAGAAATATTGGGAGTTCTGAGGGAGACACATAAGAATAAATTCACATTCAGCTATGTCCCCTGAGTGAAACTGGGCTCAAAGAAGCACAACCAGTGGGTGAGGGATCAAGAGAAAGGACGGCTTCATTTTGCGCAAGAGTGTCGGGGAAAGTTTATGGATCACTGAGGTTCCAAGGGCGGAGTAGAGCTTTAAGAGGCAGAGAGAATATGGTGAGGCCAGCGAGGAGACCCAGAGAGTAGGAAAATATGAAGTTTCAGCCTGTTTGGCTAGTTTCTGAGCAGATTTCCCCCCATTTTGTTTTGGATAAAGCTACCTGAACTCTGGATGCCTGTTCACTCAAGGTTTTGGGCATCCCTCCATACTCTGTGCCTTCACTCAAACCCCATTTGTGTTCATCCTGCTCGGGTCCCCGGCTCTGTCCCTGAGGTCATCACGACTCCACAGCCCCAGTAAGGTGTGGGCTTCCCCTGCTCATCTTCCGGAGACTACTCCTAACCCCATTGCCCTCTGAGGCCTCCCCCTCCTTTTGGGGGCTGAATTGAAATTGGACTCTGCAACCTTCCTTCTGTCTCCTTGGGGTCCTTCAGGGCATGAAGGGCCCCTGCTCTGAAGTGGACAGCGGGGGCTTGGCGTGCTACATCTGGGTCTTGTTAGTGGTGCCAGTGGCTTCCAAGGAACAGAAAAACCTGGCCATGGTAATTGGCTCATGAAAGCTGCATGTTGCTGGAGGGGGAGGGAGGGTCTGCAGAGGAAGGGGAGAGGGCTTAATGGGAAGCAAATGCCATGGAAGAGCCTAGTGAGGACCCTCCCCCCCACCCATTCATGGCCATTAGCATTCCTCAGACACCTGTAGGCACTTGGCCCTGGCTGGGGATGGGATGTGCTGAGTCCTCCCTGCTGGGGCACAGAACAGAAAGATGCAGTTTGGTTCCAATTAAGGGGGCAGGGAGCAGGGCTGGATGGGAGGCGGGAGACCCCTTTCTTGTCTCTTTTGAGAGCGTGTGGTTTTATGTGGCCGTTGTCAAGTTCTCTTCCACCTATGGTTATTTACGGTGACAGCCAAAGAGCAGTGGGCTTGGGGGGCCCGATGAACCTGGGTCTGAATACAGATGACCCCTTTCCTGGCTTTGCAACCATAGAAAAAACACTGAATCGCAGGCGACCTTGGCCCCTTCCCTGTAATAATGAGGGAATAATGTCTACCAAACACGGTTCCTGTGAAAAATAAATAAAGTAGACCATTTGAAGATACCTATGATAAAATAGATACTCAGAAAGTATTCATTCCTTTATCCTTGGCTTGGTAAGTACCTTTAGGGGAAGAACGGTGTCTTACCGGTCTTTGCAGTCCTGGAGGTGCCGAATGCCAGTCACACAAAATCGACGATTGAGTAAAGGAGGGAGTGACTACCCTCCCCACGGAGCTCCCCCACCCCTCACACTAGTACAGGTCAAAGGTCCGCTCAGAAGCCCGAGAGGCGGGGAAGGAAAAGCCTGAGTCGCCCAAAGAGTCATGGAAATGACCATGGAGGCAAGCTGTTGACCAACCGGTAAAAAGGTGTATCTCCTTGAGGCCTCTTGAAGAATTCACTTCATCTAAACATTGGGAGATTCTAGATGCCTCTCACAGGAAGCAGGGAATGGTGGCCAGGAGGAAGGGGGGTGCCCTGGCAGAGGAAGCGAGCCTGGCCCAGGGAAGGAGGTCCTCTCCCTGACTTCTCCCTCCCTGGGCATGCATGTGCTGTGGCGGGAAAAGGCAGGGAGTGGGGGCTCACCTGAGGCTGGAGGAGGGGTGAACCGGTCTCTGGGGCTGGCTTCCCTCCAGCTGCAAGGGCCCCTCTGGCCGGGGCCTGTCCACCTGCTCGCCAGCTGCTGGTGCAGCCCTGGTCTCCTGCCGCATCTCCCGTGCATCCCGAGTCAGTTGTCCTTCGGAGCCAAACCTCAGCAGAGTACATCTACTGGCCGTTTATTTTCTGTTTGTCTTGGGTGTGACACAATCTCCATTCTTCACTTTAATGACTTCTTTCTTTATTATTATTGTCTCAACCACTCTGTTTATTTGCTTTCCCCTCGCCCCAACCACTTTCCCTCTCTTCTCCCAGACTGGCCGGGGCCCATGCCAGCCTGCCCTGCGCCCCTCCTTCCCCCGGCTCCCAGCCTGGCCATCTCCCGTGGCATCCCAGGGCCCCACTCTCCCTGCTGGGAACCTCACTCAAACCAGATGTGACTTCCTTCTTCTCTTCCTCCTCCTTCCCCTGATTTTCCAAGGGCTGCAGGGTGGAGAGGGGGAGGAGAGGGCTTCCACACACATCCTGCTCTCCACCCGCTCCGGCTTCCCTGCCCTGCTCTGTGGGCCATGCCAAGGAAGGGCAGGAGAGCAGTGCATGACAGGACATCTGTTTAGTGCCAAAAGTGAGGGGCGGTGGGCGCAGCTGGGCAGGATTGTTACCCCTGGGAGCTTAGCCAACAGGTGGCCTTGGTCCCCTCTGCAACACAGCTGCCCTGGAAGGGTTGGGGCATAATCCATGAGATTAGATGTCCCACAGTCTTTGACTATGCTTTGCATCAAGTCTCTTCTGCCCAAATATTGCCTGATTTGCAATATCTTACAACTGGCTAGTACTTATGGGCTCGGAAAGGCCTTTCCATCCACTGTCCCAGCCACCCCCTCCATAGCCCTGGGAGAGAGGAGTGTCCAGCATCATTTAGCAGACAAAGGCCAAGTAAAGATTGGAACCCGAGTCCGTCTGATGTGAAGAGTAGCTGATTGGCTTAAAAACCGGGTCTGCCTTTTCCACCTGGCCCCATCCGACCGAGGCTTCAGCCCGCCTGGGACATGCCTCTCTGTTTCTGGAATCATTTCTACCTCTGGCCACAAAGCGTCATTGGAATTTGACTTCTGGGATTACCATCGGGATTGTCAGAGGTGATGTTATAGCTCTCACTGGGCGAGGAATATTGGGGAAGGCAAGAGAGGCTGGGGAGGGGTCTGTCATCAGAGGGGGAAGGGTGGTCAAGTCTTCACCCTGTAAAAAGTTACCCACCAACTAGCTCAACCAGAGGCCAGGCCACATTTCTCTGGGGCCTGAGCTTTTATTATGCGGTGGTGGGTGGGAGGCTCACTTGAAGCAAAAGAATTCACAAGTATGATCCAAAGTTACCAGGACCTTTCACAAGGCCTTGCAAGGAGCCTGTACAAAGATCATTCCCTTCTGGGAAAATCCTCCTGCAAACACAGCCTGAGCAAGTTCAGTCTGAGCACAGAGGAGGAGCTTCAGGGAAAGCTGTCGTTTGGAACAGACCAGAACAGTGAGTGGTTCTCAACCCTTGGTGAGCCTAAGGCACACCTGGCCATGTGTTAAAATGCAGGCCATGCATGGTGCCCAGGAATTCTGCTCTGGTGGATCTGGGATGGAGACTTGGGGCCTGCATTCTAGAAAACTCTTTAAAGGATTTTGATCCTGGACCTCTGGGGATCATGCCGTAGGAAACACTGGTCCAGTGCTGGCACGGTCACAAGGAAGGTGGAGAACGGGAGAGCCCTTGCCACAGCCATAGAGCAGATCAGTGGCTGAGGCCAAGCTGGGATCCGGGTCCTGGGTTCCTGGTCACTGCTCGTTCAGCCTGCCAGGCTATTTCTGGCCAAACTCACTTCCGGCAGAAGGTTAGTAACATGAGAGTAGGGGTAGCTGGGGTGAAGTGGGGGGAGGCAAGAAGGTAAGTGAGATAACTTTGTGAGGGACAATGTATGCAGCCATCTTGGGACTCTTGAAAGGTGACAGAACCCTGGGCCCAAAGGCAGTGTCCAGGTCACTGGGGAGGGGACCTTTAATTGCTGGCAGGTGTGTTAGGAGTGGAGCAGAGCCTCTCCCAGAATGGAATGTCAATGGAATGGTGGCTCAAAGCCTTCCGGAGCCCCCCAGGTCAAAGGTCCCCATCAAAGGATCCAAGCGTCAACTGTGAGTCCACATGACCCCTCTCATTAAGCCAGAAATGCCGAATGACTCGTTGTGATAGGAGCTTTGTTTGTTTATTTGCTCTGGCTGGAGGTTTGGTCTAAATATGCAAATGGCTCTCGTCTGCCCATTCATGAATCATGAATCCAGAGTCTCCTCCTGAGGGCCTGGTACCCTGGGGAGGAGACACCGGAAGTGGCTCCTCACCACCCCGAGGGACTGAAGGGACAACGGGAATGGGGACAACAGAGAGTCCCTTCGACTCACGGGAAACACAGCTCCCTCTTGGGTCTGGGCAGGAGCCTCCCCAGCAGAGAAACCCCTCTACTCACTTGCCCCCTTCTCTGGCTTGTCCCTGAGGAGCCCTGGGCGAGGCATCCCTCATCCTTCTCCATGGACTCTGCCAGGCCTGGGCCCGTGGGGCAGGCCAACAGCCCCAGAAGGTGGAGGGAGCCCGCAAGCACTCTCCCCAGCTAAAGAGAGGAAGACGCTGCTCCAAGTTTCTAGAGGAGCCCAGTCAGCCTGAGAGAGCCAGGGCCAGATGCTCTTGACCATGGCCTTGTCACCACACAACCCTGGCGGTGCCTGACCCAAAGCATTCTAGAGTTGTGCGACCAGGCGGCCTGCTCAGGAGGGCCTGGTTGTGTCCTCCCTTGCTGCCTGCTCATGGGGAGAAAGGGCAAGGACGGTGGAGGGAGAAGGCAGGCCTGCAGGGGCACTTGCCTGCTCAGCACCAGCTCTGCGTCAGGCTCCGGGCCGGGACATTCAGGTGGGCAGGCAGAGGCTGGAGAGAAGGACCGAGAGCAGGGCTGGGGGCGGGACAGGGAAGCCGCCAGAGGAGGGCCAACCCCCTTGAAAGCTGCTATTGTTTGAGGTCTCTGCTCAGAGAAGGCCCCGAGTAAAAAGAGCTTGTTAGAGAAGGCCAGGCTGGAGACAAGCCGCTCTCAGAGAGCCAGTGAACCGTGCGAAATGACTTAAACTAACAGCCCTGGCTGCACGGGGCTGGGACCCAGGAGTCAGTGTGCTCATCAGAAATTCATAGAAGGTGCCCCGCGGCTCGGCTTTCTCTGGCTGCCTTGTTCATTGAGCATTTTTTTCTTTCCAGTCCCGCGGCTCTGAAAGGGAGACAGGGGCTGCCTGATGGGAAAGATCAAGTGGCCTTTGAAAACCTCTCTCTGAGTTTATTAAACCCTGGGGCCAGGGCAGGTCGACCTGGAGGCCCAGCCAGGCCTGGCTCCGCCCCCCCCCCCCCCCCCCCCCACCCGCTCCCCACGGAGAACCTGGTCTGTTCTCCTGTCCCAAACTTGGCAGGCCTGTGCTGGGGACAAGGGAACAGGAGGCGGGGTGCGAGGGAGAGAGGGTCCTGGAGGAACGGTAGTGAAGACACTCAACTTTTCCCAGAAAACGTGGGAGACTATGTGTGTGTGTGGGGGGGAGGGGACTGGGCAGAGGTAGAGGCCTTCGCCCCCACAAATGACACAGACTTTCTCTCCCTCAGCCCCCCAGGACACCCTCTGCTTCCCACTGGGACTCTACACTCCGCCATTTCTCCAGAGTGTTTGTGCTGAAGGGCCACGCCGAGGAACGTGGGAGGAGGCAGGGGCTGGAGGGTCTCTAGGCCGGATCCCAGCTCAGTGACCAAGTAAGGGCAGGAATGAGGCTTCTCAGAGGCAGGCTCAAGTTTCCAGGATCTGGAGCCCCTCAGCGATGGACAGAGAGGTGAGGAGATCACACCTGCTGAGGCTTGGCTGACCCCCAGCCCCCAACTCCACAAGGACTGGCCTGGGCCGAGTCAGCTCACAGAAGCCTCCAGCTGAAGGTAGACACTCAGCACCAAAAACTCCAACGAAAGTGCTTGGTAAACTGACGCTGCGACTTAGCGTGAAGGACAGTTACGGTAGATTCACTCTTTTCACAAATCCTTTCTGAGGGCCTTGCCCGGGCCGACACTATTCTAAACGCCGCACATAAGTGGAGAGCAAGGCAGTGGTCCACGTTGTTGGGGAAGGGGCCGAGAACTCTGGGAGCATCAGCTCAGTCATAAACACGTGCGATTTCTTTTCTTTTTTTTTTTTTTAAGGTTTTATTTATTTATTTAACAGAGAGAAAACACAAGGGGGGAGGGGGGGGGGGGGGGGGGGGGGGGGGGGGGGCGCGGACAGACTCCCCACTGAGCAGAGAGCCCAATGCAGGGCTCGATCCCAGGACCCTGAGATCATAACCTGAGCAGAAGGCAGATGCTTAACCCACTGAGCCACCCAGGTGCCCCGGACACATGCGATTTCCAAACCCAGCCGAGCGGCTTACGCACCTGTCGAGCCACTGCCTGGGCTCATCTCAGTCTGGGAAAGGAAGGAGGGAAGCGTGGGAGAGGTCTGTTCTCCACATTCAGGCAGACCAGCTCCCTCGACCAGTTTCTTTCCTGGGGATCCGAGTTCAGTTTCTTTTGAAAAGACATTCCTCCTTATTTCAAAAGTTGAAAACCATCAACCCCTTTCGCTCATTTTAATCTTTTCGGTCTTGTTCCATTTATTGTGTCCCCTTCCCAGGTCCTGCCAAGGCAAGCAGCTCCCCCTGCCATCCCCGCCCTCGCTGGGTGCCTCCCATGGAAGGAGGTTGATCTTTCGCAAGCCGGCTTTGGATTCAGACTCTGTCCCGCCTCTGTCCCCTTTTACACTTCCCCTTTAAACAAGGTCAAAGTTCTTTAAAGTTTTCCCCAAGAATCTTCTTCCCAGGAACAGTAGAGAATAAACACATGGGAGTGGTCTGTAGATAAAAGCTGTCCCTGGACCCTGGGGAGGCTACAGGGTACGCGAGTGGCCCTAATCCCCACATTTGCGGGCCTCCTTCTCCTGGGCCCAGGCAGCTAACGGGTGCGTTTGAAGGACTTAGCTCCCAAGCCAAGGCCAGCCCTAGTTTGCTGCTGGAACTATGGGCCCGTGTGTTGTCCTATAGATCAGGGAAGCGAGGAAGGAGATTGGGATGGGTTGTAATGTTGAGTCCAACAACCAACCCAGTCTGGACTGGCATGGAGATCTCGGCTCTCCTATCACCACTTCCCAGTTTGGGGATAGCTACCTGGAGCACTCTGTTTACGCAGATCCTGAAACTATGTTGCTGTTTATTATTATTATTATTATTATACTATATAATATAATATCCCGAGAGTGTTACTTTTGGCTCGTGATGCCTGGTGTGGGCACGGCTGGGGGAATGGTGACATCTATGCTTTTTCCTTGTGTTGGAAAGAGCGGAGGTTTCCCAATACTCATTCGGATCCTATTTTTTCTGACCCAAAAAAACGAGAACACGCAATCTGACACCAGGCCACAACACTTGGATTTGGGAACTGTGCCCCAGAGTCAGCACATGTATTCATTGTCTGCCCCTTCCTAGAATCATAGTTCTTAAAGCTGCTGTTCTTAAAGTTCTTAAAGTTATATACAGTTCTTATATCTTATATCTTATAGTTCTTAAAGCTGCTCGGGGCTTCTCTGAGAGGTTCTACCTTAGCAGTTTCCAAACTTTTACAGGTGTATAGGGGTCAGCCTTGCCTTCAAGGGCTTCCTACTACAGAAGCAGCAGCAAATACAGCAGGTAACTCCGAGCTGCTCTGGTTGGAACAGGGTGTGGGGACGAAAGGTCCTGTCTGCTGTGAGCTTCCTCTTGCCCACTGCCTCCCCGTCCTCTCCCTGCTCTCTCTGTTGCCTTCCAAAGAATAACTTGTTGTGCTCCTCAGAGCCCATGGGAAGCTACCAATGTTATCCTTATGTTTTTAAGAGACTATTTTAAAAATACTTCTGGTGAGGTGCCTGGGTGGCTCAGTGGGTTAAAGCCTCTGCCTTCCGCTCAGGTCGTGATCCCAGGGTCCTGGGATCGAGCCCCGTGTAGGGCGCTCTGCTCACCAGGGAGCCTGCCTCTCTGCCTACTTGTGATCTCTGTCTGTCAAATAAATAAAAATAAAATCTTAAAAAAAAATACTTCTGGAGAGGTAAAGGAATCAAGACCCAGGCGTTCGAGTTAATTGCTAAGTTATGCATTTACATTCCTTCACCCTCAAATTCTCTAGTCCCCTTGCCCCCAGCAGTGATGGACCTCCTACTTTTTTTCCTCCCCCCCCATCCCCTGCCTCGTCTTGGCTGTCCCAGCACCCCGCTGTGCACCCCTGGATAACCTGCCTATGCTCCATGCCCACAGCTCCCTTGGGATCCCAAGTCTTGGCCTCAGCCTGGGCTGCTTCTTGGTGTCCTTGGCCCCTTCCTCTTTTCTATCACATGTCCACCTCCCCTCACTCTGTGGGCCCAGAGTGGCCCCCTAATCTCTGCCTGTGGGATGGGTCAGGGGACAATAGCAGCCCAGGACTCGAGCCCTCCGCTACGTTCTGGGACTGACTCTGCTGTCCTCCTATTCCCTGCCTGCAGGCACGCTCTTTTGCAGAATGCTCCCCCTGTCTGGTTCTCTCACCCCCTACTCTGTCTTCTGTGCTCCCTCAAATGCCCTTCTGCCCACACTTTTCCCCTCCATTTCATTTTAAGAGCCTTTCGGAAACCGTTCTCTTCCCCAGGAGCCTCCCTGAATTGAAGGGAGGTCACTCCATTCATCCTCCCTGAGCCCAAAGCCCACCGGCGAATCGTGCTGGGCACCACGCCAGGGTGAGTTTATTTTGTTCTTGGGTGCTGAGCTCTGGTGTCTTCCTGATTTATTTTGCGGTCTGCGTGTCCTCTGCGTCTGTCCACATTTGCACGGCTGTGTGGGGAGCACAGCCCCGTGGGCAGGCATTTAATAGAGGACAATGAGAAAAGTAAACAGGGCAGCCGTGTTCGCATGGGTCAGGCTGGAACCCATGTGCGAGGAGGTGGGATAGAGGAGTTTCTCCTTGATGGGGAACTTCGGGCCTATGTCCGCTGAACTTGCCCATCCCCATCCAAGTCTCTGCGTCCTGGGTCCAGGTCCGGGACTCGGCTGTGCTGACAGTCCTCTCCTCACCTCCCCATCCTTCACCTCCCTAAAGAACTGGGCTGAGTTTCAATGTCTGTCAGCTAGTTCAGGGGGAGGGAAACATTAAAAACTGCAAACAGTGCTTCTTGGAGCTGGGTAAACTCAGCACACCACAGTTTACTTTGCTGTCAGAAATCCCTTAGCTTACCACAGAGCAGAACCCCCCCGAGAACCAGAACCTCCACCACCGCCCTCCTCATTCCCCGCTCGCCCCAGGAGAACTGCCTCCCTCTCCTTCCAGCCCTAGATCCTTCTAAAGTGCCTGCCCTGCTCTGTGCCCCCCACCCTCCCTCTATCTATCGCTCCTTCTTATGTTTCCCCCCTACCCCGCCCCATCTCCTCCTCCTGACACTTTCCAACCGACTCTGGTCCTTCCCGAATCCTCCTCTGCCCCTGGTGTCCAGCAGCGTGAGGCCAGAGGAACTCCCCTCTCGGGGCAGAAATGGGGGCAAGGAGAGATGAGGTCTAGGCACCTTGCGGGAGGCAGAGAGAGACCAGAAGGCACCCTCTTTTCTTTTCCTCCTCACTCTGGATAACAAACCACAGATTGGGGTGGGGGGAACAGCGGATCAGGCAAAGGCTTAGAACTGGTATCAGGAGATTGGAGAAGCATGAAGCATGATCCATTGGAGATCAGCCGCTCCCTTCAGTTTCCCCGGGGCAGGGGTGCCTTGAGGGGTTTTGAGTTGGGAACGAGGGCGTCCCAGGTTTGGGACCTAGCTTTGCATTAACTTGAATGTTCTTCAACACTACAGCTCCAAACCTCCCTGGCGGCCTCTCCCGGCCCCCACCTCTCCTCTGAAATTTGCAGCCTGAGCCAGGTTTTCTCTTTGGCTCCACTTGGAAGCTCAAACCTTCTGGGCTTGAGATGAAACACATGGTGCTCTGGAATGTGGCTACCAGCCAAGGGAATGCTCAGAGGCCCCCGCAGAATTTGTAGCCATCTGCCTGGGGTTGAGCTGGGGGTGCGTAACAGACCTTTTGGGGCCAGGAAGGAGCAATGGAAGCCGAGGGCACTTTCCTTCGCTCTATCCCACTTCGAACTAGTGCCTCTTTCAACACTCCAATACATCCCGATGTACTGTATTTCCGCCCCTGGGGAGACCCAAAGCCAGGCTTGACCTCAGATGCCACGGGCCCAAGCCACTGGCTCCAAAGTGAACAGGTGCTGATTAGCAAGGCATTTTGCATATTCTTTGAATGTTATTCATTTCCTGCCAAAAGACACAAGCGATTTCCCCTGCCTTCTTCCCTCTGGAACCTGCATTTTCGGCTCTTCCTCCCCAACTCCAAAGAACTTATTGTCTTTGTCCTTCTGAAGGCTGGTGCTGACCCCACTCCTATAGCTTCGCCTGTCCTCAGTGACCCTGGTGACCCAGCTGGAAAGTCCCCAGCTGGATAAGTCCTGGATGCCCAGCCTGCCCTCTCTGGTGTGGTCAGAGGGAGCACCATCCTCAGCCTCTAGGAAGCTCACGAAGAAATTGGCTTTTTTAATCCTGACCCCTGTCTACTAGGAAGGCCCTGTCTTGACTTCTTGGATGGCGACAGGGCCAGGCTGGAAGGCCTCTGGCAGGAACTAATCTCCCGGGATGGTTGGATTGTCATGGGAGAGAAGTGGCTGGTGGATACCCAACCAAGGTCATGGGTCAGACAGCTCCATTCCATGGAAATCTGGAGGTGAGGAGCAAGGAGATAGGCTTAGGGAATTCTTAGGGGTTGGAAAGGATCTTTAAATTATTTAATTCAACACTCCACTATTATTACTTATCATTATCTTTTAATTATGGATAATCTAAGACCCAGAGGGCCAAAGCAATTTCCTGAGGCCTTTCTCTGGGTTAGCCGCAGAGCTGGAATCAGAAGCCAGGACTCTTGACCACAGAACATTACCTCCTTACACACTCTTTCGAGAAATTCCACCATGTCCCTGGAATGCCATGGAGGGGACCCACTGCTTCAGTGGACCTTCTGTCTCCCCAGCCTCGGCTGAGAGGGATGGCTTCACGGAGGGTGAATGTTACCTGTTTCTCGGATGAACCCCAGCACCACAGAGGGGATTAGACATGGCCTGGGAGGGATATGTCTGTGGCCCAGAGGGCTGTCTCCCCTCTTTCAGGCTCTGCTACCTGTAAGCACGTGTTCTAGTACTTGGCCACAATGAATGCGACCAAGAATAAATGCCCAAGGCCAGCCAATGCATTGGTTGGAGGAGAGCCATTCGGTGTTTCTCTCTTTAGAGTTTGAAATAGAAAAGCACATACTCTGTAGCCATTTAGTCATAGAGAACTAAACTAAACCACTGAGGACTTGGGATGGGGCCATAAAATAAAACCACAGGCAAACCAAAATCATGCGCAGAGACGAGTTGAGATAGGAGCCCAAGAGGAGAGAGAACTATGGGGTTTGGTCCTTCATTTATTGGGAATCCTTTGGTGCCTACCTAGCTGTCTCTCTCTGTATCTACATTTCATATGTGCGTGGGTTTCTGCCCCTTGTGAGCAAAAGCACTTTGACCGGAAGGGATGAGATCAGGAGCATTTTAGCTTAAGAGTCCCCCAACAAGCCCAACTTGAATGAGGTTGGAAAGCTGCTGTTAAGGGGCAAGGCACATTCCCTCTCTGTCATGGGAGAGATGGGACTTCTGGGGAGCGGGGCTGAGTTAGGGACTGCTTCTCCCCAGTGTGGCGTAATGAGGGGAGGAGAATCCAGTCACCATACGTCCCTCCCTCCACCTTCCTTTAGGGAAAATGCTCAGATGCTTTGGGGTCCCTTGGCTTGACCAGCCCTCTGTCTCCAGTTTCACCTCCTGGAGAATGTTGTAACTTTCACCTGCTGGAGAAACGTCCTCTGCTAGCCTCCCATCTTTCTTCTTCTGCCCTGGGAGTACCACTGTGTGTGTGTGTGTGTGTGTGTGTGTGTGTGTGTGTGTGTTAGGGGATGATGGGGTTGACGAAGACAATGGAAAGATGCTCCATCAATTGCCAGAATGTGGGCTTGAGTGAACAAAGACACGGTCAGCTCCATGTAAGTTGGCTCAAGGACTTCAGGGTTGGGAAGGAGGTGACAGACCCATGAGTGTGCCCTACACTGGCTCCGAGCAGAGAGAGAAAGCAGTCCCATCTCAGGATTTGCCGGCACCCTCCCATCTGGAAGACAGAGCTGTGTCTTGCTACAAAGCTACATCTGTCAGCCAGATGAGCGGTACCTGTAGAAACTTCCCACATCAAGCCTTGTGGGGCTAATGCCTCTTCCAGAGCCTGCTGACAACAGGAAAACGATCCCAGGATTACGATTCCCAAGAGACTCGGTGGAGATTCTTGCCCTTGAGAAAGGAGCAGGGAGTTTGATGTTGCCCACAGGTCCACAGACACCCCTGCCCCCTCAACTGGCCATGGGAGAGGGCCAGAACCAATGAGGGGAGAGATTAGGAAACAAAAGCAGATTCCCAGAAAAGAGGGCCTTACCTCTTTGGGAACATCGTTCCCGGCCACTTACAGAGTTCCTCCAGCGTGCCCGGCCTCTGACGGACAGGACGTCTCTGGGCTCTCAGACTCTGCAGAACATGCTTACCGACCTCCTTGTAGAGCAGAAGGAGCTGTGGCTCTGAGAGGGGCGGTCCCGGGACTGCCACGGTGCCTGCTGCTTCGTGTCTAAGGGCAACAGAGCCATCTTCCGGATACCCGGAGACCCATGCGGGGAGACCTTGATCAAATCAGAGCAAAAGCGGGAAAGTCAGCCTCAAACCTTGATCTTGGCTTTCTTGGAACTGATAGTCTAAAGAGACTGGAAAGGCTAAGAGCCCGGTTCCTGAAAGTTACATGGGTGGGTTTTTTTGTTTTGTTTTGTTTTTTTAAAATATTTTATTTATTTATTTGACAGAGATCACAAGTGGGCAGAGAGGCAGGCAGGGGGTGGGGGGTGGGGGAAGCAGACTCCCGCTGAGCAGAGAGCCCAATGCAGGGCTCGATCCCAGGACTCTGGGATCATGACCTAAGCCGAAGGCAGAGGCTTTAACCCACTGAGCCACCCAGGCACCCCTTGTTTTGTTTTTTAACAAATACACCAAAGCCTGACTCTCCAAACACACGTACCGTGCCTTCGCCAGCAGGCCTCTGGGAAAGCTGTGCTCTCGGGAGCTGCTCTTGCTCCGAACAGTTTTCGAACTCCCCTTTAGCAAGATGGCCTTCAGGGCTTCCAGCACATTCCTTTGAAAATCCCCAGCTGCGGCAAAATCTCTCTCTTCAATTTGCTGCGGCAGGTTTGGTTTTTGGGGCAAGAGCCAGAAGTCATTTCAGATTTGGGTAAGAGTCATCAAATTGGGGAGTATTACTATTTGTATCATTTGGGTCCACATGAGGTGCAACTCCAATGCTGAAAAGTCCTGAAAAGAGTGGAGCCTTTGGGGTCCTTTTGAGAGATGAGCCCAGGAGTCCCACAGTGACTGAAATGCCAACAGCCTTGCAGGGGGCTTGGGGTGGGGCTTGAATAAGATCTGAGGTTTCTTCAGAGGGAGAGGCACGATCAAACCCAATCAGGGCCTAAGTAAAAACACACACGGTTCCATAAAGTGGCCTGGGAAAGATGCCACGTTAATAAAAGGGAAAAATGCGGAGGAATGTGTGAGGAGGGAGCTGTTAAGAAAATGCAAGGGCCCATAAACTCTGCCGTGCAAATGCCCCCCGCCCCCCTCCATCACGGATCCAACTTGGTTCTCATTAGAACTCACGAAAAGCCTTAAAGAAACCAGCCTCTTCGTGGAGCGGCCGAGGGCAGAGCTGGACACCGGGCTCATGTCTCGCCTTTGCTGATCGGCTGTGTGTCCCTGGCCCAGCCACCTCCCTCCTACCTGTCTCTGGGTCTGACTGCCCTCGAGGACTAAAGTTGCTCCTCGGGGTGTCTCGTTAGTCCTGCAGCCTTGGCAGGCCAGAGTGCTTGGTGTAAGGAAGGAGGATGGAGGGAATGAGGAGAAGCAGGGACCACTGTTTCCATGCTGGCGTGTTCTGAAACACTATTTATGTAATAGGAGTCATTTTCCCCTTCACCTCCCCAAATTGGCCTCGGGGACCAGCCAGTCCGTTGGCAGCTGGCCAAAGCCTTATCATGTTTCCAGGCCCCAAGCAAACAGGAAATGCGCTCCAACTGTAGTCAGAGGGTTAGCTCTCAGTGGAACTTCCCCATAGTCAGGAGTCAGCTGTGAACAGTTCAGAAGATGGGGAGAAGACCCAGTCTAAAGGCTGGAGGAGCCCCTGGCCTGGGCAGCAGGTGGGAGAGACAGTGCATGATCAAGAAAACAAAACTGAGCGAGAAAACCTGAACAGGTAACTAAGTATGATGGCACAAAAGATCGAGTCCGCACTCAGTATTTAAGAGGCTAGAAGGAAAGAAACAGGAATGACTAGACTAGCTGGGGTCCCAAGGTATTACTTACTGCAGTTTTGAGGGGATGATCAATCTCGCAGCAGAGATCTGCCTGGAGCCAAGAGAAGGCTTCTGGTGGCTGTGACCATGGCGGGGGCGGGGGGTGGTATTTGAGCTTAAGTGGCAGCATTCACCATGCACAGTAGTAGAAGGGGGCAGCTGAGCTTGGGGGACAGGCAGTAGGGGACGTCTTACAGCAGTGCAGAGCTCAGACTAGCACAAGTAGTACAAAGAGTTTGTGCAAATGGTTTGGGTGCAGTTGTTAGGGGATCCCTGCTGGAGTGGTTAACACCGAAAGAGGTGACCTAGGACGCCACCAAATCACCCAGAGTTTTGTGAAAACTGAGTGTACTCTTGCCTCCGTGCCTGGGAGCAGGTGCCCTCGGTCCACGGGGTTCCTTCCAGGCTAGGAAGCTTGACTGCTTGCTCTGAGATAGATGTCGGCCGAACTCTTCATGCCCTGCCCCCCAGTTCTGGGGTTTGTGGTCGGATGCGGAGCAGGACTGATCGTCTGTGCTTAGGAATCTGTCCTGGGATCCAAGGAGCAGGAAGCAGCCGAGATGCCTCCAATTAATACGGCAACTTGAACACCCTCTCGAAGAAGACTCGGCTGGGAGATCTGACAGAGTCTCCATGGTCCGGCCGGACAGCTGGCAGCAGCTGCAGGGCCCCTTGGGTCTCCCTGAGCACAGGGATTGTGAGGAACCTTCAGCCCCGGCTCGCAGACATCCTGTGAGATCAGTCGAATAGCCATTCTGTCTGGTACAGTTGCCAGGGTGGGGCCGTCATCATTGACCAATGAGAATCAAGGGCAGAGGCCTTCAGGAGCTCATATTCTCACCTAAAACGGGTCGCCGTGACATGTTGTGGAAGGCTGGAAAAAGCAGCCAGGAAGGAAGGGACCTGTTGGGTGGAGCTGGGGGACAGGGTCCTCCTGTCATCTTTGGAGTGGCCTGCTAGGCAAGGCCTCCCCACTCCCGGCCCAAGCTCCAGGGGGCATTCAAGGCGCAACAGGTCAATTTTCAAAATCACCTGGGAACTTAACCCTCCTCAACAGGAATCCCAAGCTGGAACTGAGTCAAAGAACCACAGAGTTTTAGGGCTGGAAGTGACGTCCGAGATCATCCCTTACACCTGTTGCATGCGGCAGTGTCACACCCTCATTAATGTCAGAGTCAGAACTTCAAACTCAGGTCTCCTGACTTGATGGCCAGCAGTCAGTCCGTCACTAATCTGGATAACCCAGCTTCATTCAACCCCTTTGACCTAGCTCTCCAGAGGCCAGCATGGGTGAAGACTAAGGTAAAAGGGGCAGGAATTGGGCAATAATAGTGTATGCATTTCAACAGGAGGTGATTGACCCACAAATGAGATGCAGAGTTTAGGGTGAATGAGCGTTCCAGACTTTGCAGAGTGAGCAGCGGTGGACAGAGTATGGTGTTGTGAGTCACAAACCTTGGTTTAGGTTCTTATTCTACCACTTAGTCACCACGTAACCCAGAAAACATTATTTAGGGGCACCTGGATGGCTCAGTGGGTTAGGCCTCTGCCTTTGGCTCAGGTCATGATCTCAGGGTCCTAGGATCGAGCCCCGCATCAGGCTCTCTGCTCAGTGGGGAACCTGCTTCCCCCCCTCTCTCTGCCTGTCTCTCTGCCTGCTTGTGATCTTTCTCTGTCATAAATAAATAAAATCTTTAAAAAAAAAAAGAAAGAAAGAAAGAA
>NW_019154118.1:8866882-9188104 GCF_002288905.1 Enhydra lutris kenyoni
TTAAAAAAAAAAAGAAAGAAAGAAAGAAAGAAAGAAAGAAGGAAAGAAAGAAAGAAAGAAAGAAAGAAAGAAAGAAAGAAAGAAAGAAAGAAAGAAAGAAAGAAAAGCATTACTTAATTTCTTGGAGCCACAGTTCATTCATCTGTTAAGTGGGGGCTAAAAATATTGTGGGATTCTTGTGAAAAATAGTGTATTGTAATAAAGTACTTTGCACACAGGGACGGCCAGGCAAAGATTCACGGTTATTCTGATCGTTGGGGATTATCAGGGCTTGAGCTCTTGAGTTTGGAGGCTGGAATAGCTACGGTTGAGATTCTCCGAGTTCTCTGAGCTTCTCAGTAGAAGGGGGAAATCCAATCTTAGAAATGTTTCTGCTCGGCAGTAGGAGCTGAATTAGGGAGGGCAAAATCCAGGCCAAGGCCAGGCCAAATCCTCCAAGGCCAGGGTGGAGGGTCTGCTACACAGTGAGAAGCCTTTGAGGGAAGGGTGGCAGGCTCTGGTTTCTGCCCCAAGCATCCAAGCCTCCCAGAGATGACATCTTTTGCAGGACGAAGGAAGCCTGAGGCCTCTCCGCCTGAACAGGAGCCCTATCAGCTATCTTGGGGGAGGGGTGAAGCTGGGAGAAGGGGAGAGTTTGGAAAGGGGGCTGCCTGCCACGAGGCCCACACGCTTTAGCCAAAGCTACTTGGAGTCACTTGCGCAAAGGCACCCGCGGCATCCCCTGTAACAGGCCTGATGGCGTTGCCCTCCTGACTTTTGGTACCAGCCTCCGGTGGGAGGCATGAAATGGGGCCCCAGAAGGGGCAGGGTTGGGAGAAGAGAGGGTCCTGTCGTGATCCAGCCCAGAGCAGCAGGTTTTCATAGGTAAAAACCCTGCTGTGCCGGCTGAGGTCATTCCTGGCACCGAGTCCCCACTCTCTGCAGACGCCTTGCAGGTCTGTTCTAATATCCACAGCAGCCACATTCCTAACCAGGGTGGGTAACGGGCAAGACTGCTTTCCATCAAAAATTATGCCAATTCACCAGGGTCAGATATTTCAGAGAGAACTGAGGGGTTTTTTTGGGGGGGGGGTTTGTTTTGTTTGTTTTGTTTTTTAAAGAAGAAAATAAAAATTTGTAGGGAATGACTAAAAGCAGGACCCAGAGTGGAGCAAGGTCCTGTGGGCCGGAGCAGGGAGGAGGACGGAGTGACTCAGGGAGGAGGGATCCGGGGTCATAAGTGAGCCAGAGAAAGGGACAAATGGTTTAGGCATTAGGGGCTGGGAAAGAGCCCTGTTTTGGGTCTGGCCCAGCCAGGTCTGTCTCAGATCCTGATGAGTTTACCTGCTACCGTGACTCATTCATCCATCCACTCAACCCACACTTGATTTCTGCTCTACCCAAGTGCTGTGCTAGCAATACAAAGAAGTTACATCTGTTATCTGTGTCTGTGTAACAAATTCCCATAAAATGAGCAGCTTAACACAACACACGTTTATCATCTCACACTTTCTGCGGGCCAGGAATCTGGGCATGGCCTCGCTGGGCCCTCTGCCTCCACATCTCTCGCAGAGCTGTGATCAAGGTTTTGACCAAGGCCGGGGGCTGGTCTGAAGGCCCAGCTGGGGAAGGATCTACTTTCACGCTCACGCGGTAGGTGGCGAAATTCAGTCCCTCGAAGGTTGTCGCACTGACGACCTTGGTCCCTACCTTGCTGTCAGCCAGAAAGATTCTTCTGAATTCCTTGCCTGGGCCTCTCCTGCCTGGTCGCTGGCTTCTTCAAAATGGGCAGGCTGAGAGGCAACAGAGTCCGCTAGCAAGTTAGAAGTCATGATTTTAAGTAACCTGATAATAGAAGCACATCTTCTCTTCTTGGCCCGATTCTATTGGTTAGAAGCAATTCATAGGTCCCACCCATGTTCAGGGGTGGGGGGATCTCATGAGGCTGTGAAAACCAGGACTCCGGGATTGTCAGGGACCACCTAGGAGTCTTCCCAACACGAAAGTCAGATCGTTTCCTGTCTGCAGGTGACTCGGAGTTAAACAATGAAGGTAGTTCTAACAGTCCTGGGGAATGCGGCCTACTGAATGCCCACAGTGCGCCAGGAACTGAGTTGGGGAGGTCCCTTTATGCACACTTGCTCAATTTCCATGAGGTAGATACACTTAGTATCTTCTTTCAAGGGGAGGGAACAGTCTCAGTGAGATCACTTTAGCAAGACGTGTAGATGTTTTTGAACTTAAATTTGTCAGACTTCAAAGGCTCTGTTCGTACCCCCTTCATTACAGGCTTCCCAGATGAATGGCAATATGACATGGACAGTGTTGTGACAGTCCCTGTGTTTGGGGGCACGGAGCAGGCTTTCAGAGGTGATGACACAGAAGAAGCAATGGAAAGAACAGCAACAGGACCCTAGAGGGGGTCCGGGGAAAGGGGTCGGCATCTGACAGACGACCTTCCTGTCTTTAGACATTCTCCCAGCCTTATCTCCCTCTTTCCTTCTTTCCTTATCAATCAGGGCATAAATATTAACTCTGTCCCTAGATTCGGAGTATGGTAGGAAACATTCATGTATTGGTTCCCTGCTCTAAAGGTGCCTACAAAGAGCCAAAACCCAAACCCAAACCCAACAAATGACAATCGGACTCAGGGGGTCAGGGAACCCGGCCTCAGTACTGCACAACAGAATTGACATGGGTTCATGCAAGTGGGGAAGCAGACCCAAGGAGAGAAGTGTCCAGGCACTTGCTCGGAAGAAACAGCAGCAAGTGCAAACCCAACAGCTGTTTGAAAGCACTCCGAGCAGATCTGGAAGCCAGTGGCTGTTTGGATTAGCTTTCTAATTGGCTGAGTGTTAGCAAAGCCTCGTGTGTATACAATGGGAATAGTTAATCTTGTCTATTTGTATATCCACTCATGTTCTGTCACTCCCTGATCTTCTTAGCAGTCTGCCTCTTACTGTCGGTTTTTGGCCAGGAGAGGGTTTACAGCTAAGGGACCCTTTCTACGCATCCCCTGGCACAGGTGGGCAGCAGGAGGAAAGCCAAAAAGAGGACGATGGTGCCAACCAACCAGGGCTTCCCTAATGACCCCCTCATCACAGCCCGCCTGTCTTGCCACACGCATCCCAGGCCAGTCCCCCTTCCTGCAGCGCCTGCCTTCCCGCCACCCGCATTCCAGTCATCGAACCCACATACGTCATGACACTTCATGACAAACCTGGAAGTTAGGCTGTATCATTCCGAATGAGAGACCCGAGAGAGGTTAAGTGACTTGCTCGGTGTCAGCCACACAGCTAGGAAGTGGCTGAGCCAAGACTGAACTTAGGTCCAGCACTCAGGGTCCCCTGTATTGTAGCTGCTGGCCTACCCTCCCCCACATCACGTTCATCATAGAACATCCTTGCTCAAGAACCCAGAAGGGCTCCCTTTGGCCCACTGTGTTAATTGTCCGCATGCCTTTGCTGGCATCTTGGGGTCCTTCATTCTTCAGTACTTGTCCCCCCTTCCCCCCATAAACCCATGTCACCTCTGCTGTGGGCTTCTGCAGTGTGAGGCCAGGGTCCCTGACTCCCACCATCAGATTGTGGGCATCTTTAGATCAGCAACCAAGATCGGACTGCGCAAGGTAAGTATTTATGCCCTGGCTGACAGTGAAGGAGGGAAAGATGGAGATAGGGCTAGGAGGACATTGAGGGTAGGAAGGTCTTCTCTCGGGTGCAGAAATGACCCCTCTAGCTGAGGGGCCTCCTGTCTCTATCATTATTCACTCACCTCCTCTGTCTCTCTGGGCCACTTCCTTCCCTATCTTTGACTTTCTGGCGTCTGTTAATGATTTTCCTTTCTTTGTGACCTAAGCATGGTCCCAAAGTCCTCCTTATAATTGCTCTAGGCTCAGCACATGCATCTGGGGGGGCAGGGAGGGGGAAGAAGAATTCTTTACATATGGTGATGCTCATGTCAAAGATTCGGCAAGGTTATGGCTAGGACATGGTCTAGTCTTCAGCGACGCCCCACAAATGGGACTGAAGCAACCACATCGTATTTTGGGACGTTCATTCAGAGAATCCTAAGGGGATGACCATGCAAGTGAGGAAGAGAGGAAGTCGAAGAATTGTTAATTTCCTCTAATCTCTACCAATCGCGAATGTAACTACGGCTACCACTGGCTGAGCATCTCCCACATGCCAGACACTTTACCAAAGGCTCTACAGAAATCATTGCATGTCGTCTTCAAAACAGTTCTGTAGAGTAGCGTTGGGATTATCCCTGGGGAAACTGAGGCTCACAGAGATTAAATCGCTTGTTCAAGGTTACACAGGAAGTGTAAGACTCAGGAGTTGAACCCAGGCTGCACGACCCCAGAAACTTGACCCTTAATTTCTGATGCCAGTGGGTGATTTCATGGGTGTGTGTGTGTGTAGAGGGATTCAGGCTGGGACTTGCGCTGAGAGAAAGACAGAAGCTTGAGGTTCCTCCTTTTCTGGGAAGGGGCCTGGGGTGTGGGCTCCTTCCCCACCTAGCACAGCCCGTGGCTGTGCAACTTTGCAGAAGTGCGCAGCTGGCAGGAGCTCTGCATTTTTTAGGCCCCAGGCTGCCTCCTTATCTCAGGGAGCCTTGATTTACGTTCCTCTATCTTATCTTTGCACCCGGCCCTGGTGATGGATTTCACCTTCGGCATTTGGAGGCTTGCTCCTTGCCAAGAGCTCTGCCCCCGCTCCCCCCTCCCCAAGACGGATTGATGAGACAGCCCTGGGCTCACTCTTACAGCCGCCCTCCACCTCCCGCCTCCCCCAGCTCAGGCGGAGAGAGGAGGATGATGCTCTTTCTGATTGGAGAAGGTGAGGGGGTCCCAGCCCCTGCCCCGGCTTGTCCTCACCGGAGATGAGTTAGGGGAGGGGGAGGGGAACAAATAGTAGTAGGAGGCTGGTCCTACTTTCCTCTTTGTTTTGATTGTTCACCTGCCTTTTCAAATTTAATCTCCACGACCACCAAATGAAACTGCTTTTGTAGTCCCTTTTTACAGATAAAGAAACTGAGGCTCCACAAGGCTAAGGTCACAGAGACAATATGTGCCTACCATGTATCTTCTGGCGAAATCCTTTGCATCTTTCATAAAACATCAAGGAGGACAGAGTTCTAGCTCTTTGGAGCTACGCCTACCCCACACCTTCCCTTCATGTTTTACTCCTTCAAAACCGACCCATGGGTGAGGTCACAGAAGTCCATACTTTTGCAAGGGTGGGTTCCAAGGGAGGGAGCGTGGCCCGCGGGAAGGGGAGCGGGAAGGCGGGTGGTGTTGAGTTAAGGCCTGAGCTCGAGTGAGTAAGGTATGCTTGAGTCGAGAAACTGCACTAAGAGATGGTGGGAGGTTAACCCCCTTCTCGTGCCGGGAAGGGAATCACCAACGAATCAGTTTCTTAACGAACAAGCACTAAGAGCCTTCAGTAGGCATTGGTCGGGTGACACACAGTCATATAAGGCCAAGAGTCAAGAGAACAGAAGGCAAGTAAACATTTACCGAGGTTCCCTGTGTGCCAGGCTTGGGCTAGGGCATTTGCTTATCTGATCTGATCTGCCTAATACTCTTATACAGTGGGGTCCACGGTCCTCAGTTCGGAAAACGTGGAGGCTCAGAAAGACCAGGTCATTTGCTTCTGGTCTTAAAGCTGATAGTTGTAGAACAATGATTTGAACCCCAGGGTATCTGACCCTAAATCTGTTAGTAAACTAGAAACCTCTCTCTTGCCTGTAACTTGGGAAGTGTCTCCTGCGGACTCAGAGCTGCACCTCGTAGCGGGCAGCCTAACTCGGTAACCTGTACTACCTAACCCAGACTGCTTACATCCGCAAGACTGCAGAGGGAAGAGAGAGCTAGTTAGCAGGAGGCATTCAGGTTACTTGTGGTAGGAACGCCAGATGCGCCCTTGCTGACTGCGGGCAAATCTTTAAGGACCTGGACTGTGCCTTCATCTTTGTGTTGCTAGGGCTTAACGCGGCTCCTGGCCCGTTAGTAGGGGCTCAACAAATGTAGGCTACTGGCTTGGACTGAGGAAACTTTAGTTTTGGGGGTTCAAAACCATAGAAGCAGGACACCTGTGTGGCTGTTGGTTGAGTGTCCAACTCTTGGTTTCGGCTTAGGTCATGATCTCAAGGTTGTGAGATCGAGCCCCGCACTGGGCTCCGTGCTGGCTGTGGAGCCTATTTGGGGTTCTCTTTCTCCGTCTCCCTCTGCCCATCCCCCCACCCCTCAGCCCCCCACTCGCACATGCGTACTTTGTCTCTTAAAAACAAAACAAAACATAGAAATTTAATCTGTGGACAGGCCCAAAGTATACAGATTCATTGAGTAGAACTCAAAGAAAACTAATGAAGGGACAGGCACTCTGAGCAAGGAGGAAATAGGTAGATGGGGCATTTGGAGATGCTGTTATAGAAGGTACATCTTTGCTGGTGTCAAGGAGACCTGGTTTCTAGTCCCAGCTCTGTCACTTACCAGCTGAGGGAACTTGGGCAGGTTGTTTTCTGTCCATGAGGCTCACTTTATTCTTTTGTAAAGTGAAACATTGGGCCGGTATTCTAATAGCCCTTTTAACTCTTAACATACTATGAATTTTGAATCATTAGCAAGAGAGTTTCACCTCTGACAAGGATGCGTTAGGGGCTGTCTGGCCCAAAGACAAGCACGGACGAGGTGGCATTAGCAAGGTCTTTTCAAGCCTGGGGGGCTGGCTGATTTTAAAGAGGATACAGCCTCCCATTTCTAAATCTCCTCTCCACAGACATTTGACTCAGTCTTCAGAGCCATCGGAGAAGCTGCAGTGTACAAAGTGGCTCATCCCGGAGGGGTGGGGGGCGGGGATCAAGAGCAGGAAAACCACCACTCTTGTGGGTAATTCTCAGCTCCCCAGTGTGCTGGCCATCTCCCACCCAGGACTAATTTGCACTGCTAATCTGTTATGTCTTTCTTGGTAATTTAGCACTTTCAGACAGTTATGGTTAAATTCTGTTTATTTTTCTAAACCTCACAAAAGCCCCACAATACAGCAAGGGAGTTGAGCTGGAGAAAAAGAGGGGGAGGGGGAAGTTTTTCTAGAAATATAAACTCAAGGTTCAAATGCTCTTCTCCATCTGCAGGACAGCTGTTGTGGCACCCCGTCCATCCCGAAAGCTCCAGCATTCCATTTCAAGGCTCTCTTGCTGACCCCCTCCCACCGTCATTCCTTTGACAGAATGTGGCCTTGAGATCAAGGAATGGCAAGCTGCCAGCTACAGACACCTGACACAAAGTCTCATCGCCCTCGCCTATCTCTTTCTCCTCTCCATCCTCACTGTGGGGTCAGGATGTGGGTCATTCCTTCCTTTTATCCAAGGTAGGAGAAAGGGAACGAGGGCTGGAAAGCTACTGCACCCTATGTGGCTGAGTAGGAGGAAGTTTGGGGTCCAAGTGGGGCAGCGCTTAACCTAACCTAACCTAACCTAATTCTAACCTAACTTTAAACTAACCCTAGCCTAACCTAACCTAACTTAATCCTAACTTAACCCTAACCTAACCTACCCTACCCTACCCTAGCCTAACCTAATCTAACCTAACCTAAACTAGCCCTAATTTAACTAACCCCAACCTAACCCTGAACTACTCTATCGTATCCTAACCTAACCTAACCTAACCTAACCTAACCTAACCTAACCTAATGTCCTGGGGAGACTTCTTGTTTTCCTCCCCAGAAGGTGGCCATGTGTCTAATTTCCCAGCTCTGGCTGGGAATGGCGGGAGAAATTGGTATCAGAGCATTTTTGCTGACTGGCTGGCCGGCTGGCTGGATGACAGCTTAGAAAACAGACTGAAGTTTAAGCAAGAAACCGGAAGACCAAGGCCAAGACCATTTAGTTCACCAGACACCCTGATGCCCCTTGGGAAGAAGAAAGGTAGCATGGAAGAGGCAGCCAAGGATGAGTTTCAACTGAGGCATAAAGGACACAGACCTAGATAAATAGGATCTGAAAGGTCATCACCTAACCCAAAGCTTTGTTTTTTGGGGTATGGCATCAAAACTCCAGGGCACAGTGACTTTAGTGACCTCCTTAAGATCACAGAATGAGAGTGAGGACTTGGGTCTCTTGACTATTTGGTCCCTGGAAAAATGTTGGTCTCCTCTTCCCCATATCACCTTTAACTCATTCATTCCAGAAAAGCCCCTTACTAAACCTCTTTATGGGGCTTTTTAACATTAACATGATCTGAATTTATCTTGAATTAAGGTCCTTGAGGGATGCTGGCATTTGCCTTGTGGTCTCAGGACTGTGCCCACTTAAAACAGAAAGGGTGAGTGAGGATAACAGAGGCCAGCCCTACAAGGTGCCAAGCCTTGCTTCCTAGAAGTCTGTTCCAGTGGTCTGACGTCATGGGACTTTATGGGGCCTTGAGCAGAGGTGCTCAGACCATGTTCAGTGGTCAGGAACTTGGATAGGAACACACATTTTCCCCTTGGTAATGACTTGGAGGTCCCAAACAGGACCCATCATTCCCAAACCCCAGTCTCAGATTTTCTAACCAAGTATCTACTTAGAGGAAGATGTAATCCACGTGGGTCAGACTCACTGGTCTCTAGATTATACTAGAGTTTGATTCTTGGGATGGTTTGATATGTATTCTGCTTTTTTTCTTCCCTAAGTTTTGGATGGCCAAGTTGTCTTAAACAGAATAAACAGCTACCCTGAGAGAAGGAAGGAAGATTCAAATACAGACATGGGGGTTTCTACCTTAGGTTCACCTTGGGATAGGAGGCAGGCAGCAGACCAAAACCTCAGAAACAGCCTTTAATTCCTCTAACTCCTGGCTCCCCTTCGGTTTGTACTTCTGATATGCTGAGCCCTACCAAGCACAATCACTGGGCCCAGAAGATGGCCTTACCCCAGATTTATGGCACCCCCAGGGAATACACAGAGGGCCCAGCAGGTAAGTGCCCCACGCCATTCCAGATCTTCACTACTCTTCTCAAGACCTCAAACCCTCTTTCTCAATGGTTTTCTGTTTTTAGAGAGAAGGGAGTCCATCAAGAAGGATTTTCCTCCACCATCCGTCACCCTTTACAAACCTCTGGGCCTTAGCGGAGCTTCTCCTCAGTGAGGGCCGCTTCTGAAGGGCCATCCCAGCTTCAGAGCTCTCTGCTCTTCCAACCGCATCATCCTTCAGCTTTTCTCTCTGCCAGTTCTGCTTCTTTTGCCCCCTCATTCAGCAGGTGTAGTTCCCCAGTAATTCTCCTGCGTGAAAATCTCAGAGTCTGTTTCTGGTGGAACCCGACCTGAGACAAGAGTGTTTCGGGTTGAGGGGCCTTGTCCTCTGGGACCTTATCCCCGCCTTTTTCCTGAATCTTCAACCTCCATCTCTCCTTAGCATATGCACTTGTTTAAGTCTCTCCCATATTAAGAAAACTGAAATGAAACCTTCCTTCCACCTGACGTCCCTGTAGCCACTTTCCCTTCAGCTGGTCTTTCTGTTTTTTTTTTTCTTTTTTTAAGATTTTGTTTTATTTTTATTTATTTATATTTAGATATTAATTTAATTTTTATTATTTTAATTTTATATTATATATTTATATTTTATTTATTATTTATTTTATTTGACAGAGAGAGACACACACATACACATAGCGTGAGAGGGAACACAAGCAGGAGGATAGGGAGAGGGAGACGCAGGCGTCCTGCAGACCAGGGAGACCGACACGGGGCTCGATCCTAGGACCCTGGGATCATGACCTGATCCAAAGGCAGATGCTTAACAACTGAGCCACCCAGGGACCCCAAACATATGCGATGGACAACAAGAGACAGCAGATGCTGGGGAACGAATCTAGGGCCTCATACCTGCAAAGCATGCACGCTACCACTGAGCTACATCCCCAGAGCCCCTTCAGCCAGTCTTAATGACGCTCAGTCATACCCCCACACAGCAGCGAGAGAGATACTTCTATGAAACAAAATCTTTTTTTTTTTTTTTTTTTTTATAAAGATTTTATTTATTTATTTGACAGAGAGAGATCACAAGTAGACAGAGAAGCAGGCAGAGAGAGAGAGGGAAGCAGGCTCCCTGCTGAGCAGAGAGCCGGATGCGGGACTCGATCCCAGGACCCTGAGATCATGACCTGAGCCGAAGGCAGCGGCTTAACCCACTGAGCCACCCAGGCGCCCCCTATGAAACAAAATCTTGTCCATCACTCCTTTCCTCAAAGTTCTTCGGTGCCTTCTTATCACTCTCAGGATAAAATCTAAATTCCAAAGCATGGCATTAAAAAAAAAAAAAAAAGTCCTGTGTGATCTGATTTGTGTCTGTCAGTCCGGCCAGAACTCATTTCTCCTTCCCAGTCCACCTCTTTGGGCCACAGCAACATTGAAATTCATTGTTCTCTCCCAAAGCACAGTGGGTTTTTCTTACGGCTCTACATCTTTGCGCTCTTTCCCTCCGCTGCCCCCATTCCCACTTCTTGGCTTGTCCACCAGGAAGATGCCCCTTCATACTTCCGGGTGCAGCGTATGCGTCGTCTCCTCCTGGGAGCTCTCCCTGATTTCTCAAGGCGAACTCAGAGTGACCTTTCCCTCACTTCCCCCTCCTGCATGTCACACAGGCCCCCAACCCCGTAGGACAACCATCTTACTATAGTATTGCTAATTTGAAGTAGGAGCCACCACTCACTTCTTTACGTCTACATTTCTCAAGAGCAGTGTCCATATCTTCCCATCTCTCTGCCTCCTAGACAGAGTGCAGGGCCTGGCATGTAATGGGCACTCAATAAATGTTTAATGAGCAATAATGCCTAGCTTTTATCAGATGCTTTCAGTAAGGCCAGGCAAAACATCTGTGATGCCGTGTAGCTCACACGATTCCAATCACCTTACAAGGTGGGAGTCGTTATTCCCATTTTAAAGATGAGAAAACTGAGACTCAGAGGGTCAGGCAGCAGTCCCAAGCTGGGAAGTGGTACAGAACTTAACGTTCGCTGCTGTTTGTGGTTGTTCGTGCCACTAAATTTTCCATGGAGGTGCTCTGCCTCTCGTACCTCCACCAGCCCCCAACCAGCCAGTGCTCCCACGGGGCCTCTGCCCATCAACTCGGGCACGGAGGCCTGCACTTGGCCAAGAAGTTTCTGGCATTCACAGTTCGGCGGTCATTTCTTCTGTGTCAAAATCCTCTCTCGCTGCTGGAGTCCCACAGCCCTGCTCAGACTCTTCCAGACCTGATGCCCAGTTTCCTGGTTTCCCAGCTGAGTTCTGCTTCCTGAAGCCTACAGACTTGGAGCCAGCAACGCTCAGCAATGCTTGGTTTCTCAGACTTGGCTGGCTTGATAGGTCTGTCTTGGGCCTTCAGCCCTGGTGTACACCCCAGTCTATACCCCTGGCTCTGAGCTGAACGCTTCCTGTGTAGACCCAGCCCTCTTGTATGCCAGGCCTTGATCTGGCACCCTTCTTGCCTTGCCCTGAGTCGAGACCTTGTTATCTGCTCACTCTGACAGCAGCTCAGGAACCAGACAATCAGAGAAGGCAGAGAAGGGGGGTGGGGGGGGGTGGGGAAATGCTTAGAAAGGCCCAGGAATGCTGATGAGGAATACTGAAGCTGATGGGCATAAGGAGTTACCCCGGAAGTCCTCATCCTCCCCTGCCTCCCCACCCTGCCCCCAGCACCTAGGGTTGGAGAGCTCATGCCTGAACTCTGGAGCCACAGGCCCACTTTCCACGCTTTTGCTCAGTGCCTGCTTCTTTCTCATTATGGCAAAGCTACAGTGAAAGTACAGGTAATAGGCTCCTGACTAACAGCACTGATATTTTGTACTCCTTTTTATTGCTGTGGTAATGGTCATCAGTACCTGACTGTAATTCATTATAATTACAATTAACTGTATGCAGTTACTGAGGGATAACACTTGAACTTTTTCTTTTTTTTATTTTTTGAGATTTTATTCATTTATTCGACAGAGGCAAGTAGGCAAAGAGGCACGCAGAGAGAGAGGGAGGCTCCCCACTGAGCAAAAAGCCTGATGTGGGGCTCGATCGTAGGACCCTGAGATCATGACCTGAGCTAAAGGCAGAGACTTAACCAACTGAGCCACCCAGGCGCCCCCAACACTTGGACTTTAGAAATATACCAGGGCCAGATTGATCTGAAACTATTTTAATGATAATGACTCAATTTTGTAGGTCATTTAAAAAAAAAAGATTTTATTTACTTATTTGAGAGAGCAAGCGAGTGAGAAAGAGGGATCACGAGCAGGGGAGAAGGGGAGAGGGAGAGGGAGAAGCAGGACTGGATCCCGGGACTGTGGGATCATGACCTGAGCGGAAGGCGGATGCTGAGCTCCTCAGGCGCCCTGGAGGTCATGTTTAATAGAGTGCACTTTCACACGTATTATCTGGTTCCAACTTGGTTAGTGCGGTTTGTTGTGTTTTTTTTTCCGACACTGAAGGAGAGCAGAGCAGGGACTGAACACCACGCCCTATGCACCCACCACTGTTGAAGGCAGCCACGCTGGGCTAGAGACCTGGTATATGGCATCTGATTAATCTTTATAAAAGATGGAAATTGTAGAGGCAGAAGAAACTAGGTAGATTGCCCACTGTCCCAGACAGAAAAGCTGGGACCTGAAACCAGATAGGCCCGATGCTGACGCTTACACAGGGCTGCTGTGCTTTGGTGCCCAACGCGAGGCCTGGCCTCTGTCTATGGCTGTCACCACTTGTCTCCCACTGCGATCTGGGCTTCAACGCAGCATTAAACACCACCCCGTCCTCACCCCTCGAGTGTTCTCATCTTCTTATGTGTCGAACATGACTCCCTGCCGTTAACCTCCAGTTCCTTTGGCCTGAGATGATTTTGCCTTTCTTGCTCCTTAGCTGGGACACGGACTCTGACATTCTCATCTGACTTACTGATGAGGGGGTATCTGGCATTCGATGCCTCAGGAAGTCGCTCTTCTCAAGGAGAAGACAGGCAGCTCCAAGGTCATGGCAAAGGCTATGGTGACTGTGAGAGGGGTCCTCCTCTGCGTTGCCCAGGCCTTGATGAGAACATCATTCCAAGGCGCACATGTGGCTCAGTGGTTAAGTGTCTGCCTTTGGCTCAGGTCATGATCGTGGGGTCCTGGGATCGAGGCCCGAATTGAGCTCCTTGCTCAGCAGGGAACCTGCTTCTCCCTCTGCCCCCCACTTGTGCTCTCTCTGTATCTCAAATCAATAATTAAAATCTTAACAGAAAGAGGAGGAAGAGAATGAGGAGGAGGAGGAGGGGGTTGGAGGAGGGTGGTGGGAGGAGAAGGGGGAGGGGGAGGAGGAGAAGAACCTCATTCTAGAACTAGGTGTCATCTCTTGACACCACCACATGGATGGTGCTTATCCCCTTTAGACTGACCACAAAGGATGGGCAGGGAAAGGGGCCTTTCGTGGGGAAGTGGAAAGAATTCTGGTCCAGAGCTCTGACCCTGCCTCTGTAAGATCCGATGCTCAGGTCTTGGCAAGTGTCCTTGTCTCCCCGGACATCCATCGGTAAAACTCATCACTGTATCACCCCGAAGTTCTTCTGGTCTCCCTGCCATCCTGGGGTCCCTCAGGGCTACCCTCAGTGGTTCTTGGAGGCCATCCTCCTGCACAGGCAGACGCACAGTAGAAAGAGCCTCCAGTCTGGCTGTCTGTGCCCCTGAGGTCCCCGGTCGCCCCAGCACCCTGGCAGCAGGTGGCAGTCTCGGTCACAGCGTTAAAGGGAGCCAGTGTGTGTGAGAGGCTGGAGCCCGGTGGGGGCTCCACGGACTGCGGGGAGCACCGGCGAGTGCCTCTGAGTGAGTGTGTGCAAGCGTGCAGCGCGCGAGTGTTTATTTATTCTAGGAGCGGTTGCTAAGTCGGGGTGTTTGCCAGGAGAGAGCTGCCTGAGAGCTGTGTTTGTTTACTCAGCAGAGAGCGGGGAAAGACAAGGAGAGAGACAAGTGCAGGCTCCATTGATTTAGAGCTGGTCCGGGGACCACTTGGAATGGTCCCCCTCTGTGGGCACTGCTGCTTCTAGAGAGCAGAGCCCCTCCCCCCAGGGACACAGGCTCTTGTTTGCCTTCCGCGGCAGCTGTTTCTACTCCTGACCTCCCTCCCACACGGGGTTCAAGTGCCTATGCCCCACTAGGGCAGGTGGCCCACCTTCCCTTCATGCTGGGGGTCTCCAGGGCACAGGGCCCTGAGAAAAGGTGGAGGATCCAGAGGAGGGGCGTGGCCTAATGACAGAATGCGTCCCTAACCTGGGTTCCCCTGACCAATCACCGCACAGCCTTTGGCAGGTCACGTGACCTCCTGGGGCCTCCCATTCCTCACCTACAGACCCACTCCGGAGTCCTCTTGGGGACGCACAGTCGTATCTTTCGAGAAGACAGGCAGACACGGACTGCTTTCTTCTCATCCCACTGAGCCCGTGGGTGCAAAGTCCTGCTCCTGTCAGTCCCATCCCTGCCCCAAGCGCTGCCGCCCCTTAACTTGGACTTGGTTTTCCAACAGGCGGTACATCCGTGCAGGACTCCTGGCCCCCTGTGCTTGGTCTTCCAGGGTATGCAGTGGGTCTATGTTCCCTGTCTTCAAGAGAGAGAGAGCGAGAGAGAGAAGACAGACCAACAAGAGACCCTCCAGACTCCCTGTCCACCCTCCGCCAAGGGCCAGGAAGGCATATTTCCTCAGTAGCTGGAGCTGGCTGAGCTGCGGGCTCACTATCCCAGCTGGGTGGCCCCAGGGACTCCCCAGAAGCCTCTACCCCCGCCCCCTCCGGCCCCAGCAGTGTGTCTGCTAGTCTCCCAGCGATCACTGGCTCCCCAGACCCAGGCTGGCTGGCAGCCAGGGGTGGTGTTCTGGCTCTCGTACCAGCCAAAGGGGGTGGCAGGAAGGCCCTGCTAATCCCCTGGAGAAGACTTCTTGGCTCTTGGAGAGGAGTGGCTGCCTGCGAGCTGCCCCTACCCCAGGGCCATGGAGCCCTGTACCCCAAAGTCCTTTAGGCAGGCTTTATGCCTTGGTGTTCTGTGCACACCCCCAAGGGGCTTGGCTGGAATCCCAGTGGGCTCTGTGGAGAGGGGAGGAAGACTGGCTTCTTCCTACTTTACAGGTTAAGGCTCTTTTTGAATTTATAGTTTATCCCTGTTCCTCTCGAAAACCCTGAAGAATTACGAAGCAAGAGGGTAGGTGGGCGCTCTCTTCCCCTCCAGGCTCTAGCGTCCTCTGGCTCCCGTTAGCCCTTGGACATCCCCAGCGACATTGGGAGTTGTGACCAGGACTGCCAAGGGCTACTAATTCCTTCTGCTCCTCCTCTGGCGGTCACCCTGCCACCCACCTCTGCCCCCTACACACACAAACACACACACTGACTCAGCAGCCTTCTGTCCCCGAGGTGGCCTGTTCCCCTGGTGCCACATAGAAACAGATGAAGAGCTGGAAAAATTGCCCCAGGGCCAAAGAGAATCAATATGGAAAAAGCAGGGAGAGAGGGAAACCAGATACAGACGAGGCGGCCAGCCGGGGATGTGGTACTCTGCCTGACAGACCTCCTGCTGTCCTCCCAGGGAACCAGGGTCTGGGCAAGGGGCCTCGGTCTGCCTTTCTCCCTGCTTGCTCAGCTGGCATGCCTCCTTCGAGATGCTGCCAGGCCCCTGCTCCTTCAGGGGTCCTGCCTTAGTCCTGGATCCAGGAAAGAGTAATCCTCCTCCATAAGCCAATCCCTCCCCGAGCTTGGCTGTTACTGGGTAAGCTAGACACCAAGGGTCTAACTATTCTTGCTTTCCCTTTCCTTCTTCTGACATCCCTCCCAGCATGGTACTCTCCCAACATGGTACCAAAGTAAGGCTTCGAGTTTGGGAGGTGAACAGGCTGCGTTTCATTGTTCCCAGCAGCAAAGAGGCAGCAGTTCTGGTTTCAGTTCAAGAGATCTCTACATTCCCCAGGGAGCTGGTACCATCTACCTTGTTTGACCCTAGAAGGTCATTTAAGGGCTGCTTCCAGGCCTGGCTCAGCGCCCTTGATGCAGGAGGGACCAACGCTGTGGCACTGAAGAGGGTCAGGAGCATGGGTCAGCAAATGGAACTGCCCCCCGCGTGCTCCCCACCCAGGCCACGCTTTGGTGCTGGCCTTCCCAAAGGGAGTGCTCCAAACCAAGCAAGGCGCACCGTGTCCGGGTGGACCCTTCCCAAACCATTTCTATCACACATCGTTTCCCAGAAAGTTTCCAAGATGGGAACTCGCAGCTGAAACTGGTTGTTTAGATCGGAAAATCTGGATGTGATGTCTTTAGAGAAACCAGGAAGTCTCCTCACATGAACCTTGCCTGCAACATCTCCCAACTCCCTTGGCCTGTCCACGCGTCTCTGCCTGAGTCATGGCAGCAACCAGTTACCAGAACAGGGAGCTTTATGAGGTGCCGGCCGAGCGCTCCCCCGCACGCCAGGACATTTGCTCCTCCTAAGGCCCTTCCTGATACATTATTACCAGCTCTACCCAGAAGAAGTGAGAACTCGGGCCCAGGGACGTCATGCGGCCTGCCTGAGGACGTGCAGGCAGTGGGCAGCAGGACCTGACTGGAAGTCTTGAGTTCTTACCACAAGATCCTTTCTGTCAGCAACCCAGAGACATGTGCGGGGGAGCTGGCGGGAAGGGACAGACTTGGTTGGCTTCTAGCGGGTCTTTGGTGTGGCCTCAGGAGCAGGGGGAGCTGGTGAGGGGCTCTCCGAGAGGTACCTCACCTTCTTCCGCCCCAGATCTGCCTGCTCTGTGTCTGCCAAGAGCTCCCCGTTCCTCCCCTGCATCTCCATGTCTTCCTTGCCTTTGCTTTGGGGGCGAGAGCAGGGGTCGCCCCGCGGAGGCGGCAGTGTTCTCAGGGCACGTTGGTCCTGTGCTGCCTCATGTGCCCCATCTAGGCTTTGGTGTCACTGCTCAGCCTGAACTCTGTTGGGAGGCTTCTTGGGCTTGCAAAGAAAGGACCCTCTCCTCGGCCCTCAGACTTAACCACGTGACCTCCAACCCAAAGTCAGACCCTTCTGGGCCTTCGCGTTCTGGAGCAGAAGGCTATGGGAACCCAGATCTGGACTCGGGCAGACAGAAGTGAGGTGAGAGGCGTGAAATGTACCCTGTTTTCCTGAGCAGAAACCTCTCCCAGGCCCAACCGTTCCCCAGGGCAGTTGTTCCCTTCACCCGATGACCTTAGAACCCCCTCCGCCAGGCCTCTCGGGGAAGGTGATTGCAAAAGCCAAGTTTATCCCAAGTAATGCAGTGAGTACGTGCAGGGTGGGGGAGGGGGGGAGGTGGGGGGTGGGTGGAGGGAGGAGGTTTTATACAAAACACATGTTATTGCCACTATTCTAGTTATCTTGGATATTTCCTGCATGTTCGTCACCATGGTAACTGACTCAGCACGAAACCTTGTTTGCTGGACCCTGGGGTCCAGCATAACGGCCATGTGGTGTCAATTTGGACCTCTTGGTGCTTTTCTGTCTCTCTGTCTCCCCCAGCTCCCCCGTCTGTCTTTTCATCTTTGTCTGTCCTCAGCCTGTCTCTGGGCCTCTCCGTTTTCTCCTTCCCAGAAATAGATGTTCCTGCATCCCTGCTCTGCCCGCCCCAGACCCTCCCTCAGCCTCTCCTGGCGGCCCTTGACTGAGGATGTCCCAGAATGGACGAGGAGGCTGCATCCCACAGAAAAAGCAGGAGGCTGGCTCCGGTGGAGAAAGGGCTCAGCCAGCCCTGGGCTCTTGGTTTGGAATAGATCTGTGCTAACTACCTGCCGGGAAGGGTGGGTGTGGGCCTGGGAAACATCGGTGAAAGGGATGTGGGCTTCTGATGCTGACTTTCCCTGTGTGGGGGCGTGTGCATCCCCACCTCTTCAAGCCATTGTTCCCCAGACTTTTGGGGGAAGAGATAGGTATAGAATGGCAGGAAAGGGGAAGGGAAGCTCAAAGTCATGTGAGAGAAGCAAGCAAAAAGTGAGGGTCCCCCTAGAAGGGAGAGGCTTGGCAGCGAAAGGGCTGTGAGGCCTCTAGGCTCTCTGGTTTCCCCGGGGGCTCTCCCCATTTCTGGGCTAGGGCAGAGCCATGGCAGACAGCCGTGTCGCTCTGTGGGAGCAGCCGGCAACAGAGAGGGTGTTGACAGGGACAGTGCGTGAGGAAGTTGGGCCCGCCGTCTGGAAAAGGTTATGTGAGCAGACAGAATGTAAACAGGCTGCCCCATGGGAGGTGAAGGTGTCTCCTGGCCACCCCTCCACCCAGGACCCGTTCCCATTGTGCCCAGGAAGCCAGGCCTGGCTGGACACCTCTTGCCAGCCTCTCTCTACCGTGTTTCCTGCATCCACACCCCTTTGGCCTTTGGGCTAGGATTAAGTGTGGAACGGCTTTTCCAGATCCCCTTCCCAACTTCCACATTTGTCCTCGGCTGTTTCTTATTGTGTGGGATCCCCACTCCCTGAGCAAAGTGGGCCTGGGGGTTGTAACAGACCCAGATCTCCGGGCAGGGCTGGTCACCTCCACGGGACTGCTTAGAGGAGAGGGGCGTAGAGAAGACAGAGGCTGGGCTAGGCAGCCGTGGGGCTCTGAGAACAGACTCCTGTTGCCCCCAGGCGGTATCCACAAGGGTGTGCCATGTCAGCCTTCTCTGGCCCAGTGTCTGCCAAGGAGGGGCAATCTTCTGGATGGGTCCGAGCAGCAGGAAAAAGTGGGAAAGGGCGGTTTGAGGGGTCAGCCAATTGGAAGCAGGGGCCCTATGGACTTTGGGGTGACACAGAGGCTAGGGGCCAATCCCAAGGGAAGGGACTGCTTAGAATTAGGGGGTGTGTTGGAGCTCCAGTCATATGGAAAGGGATTCAGGATGACCTCCAGTCCAGGGGGGAATTGGACAACCAAATTGGAAACTGAGGCAGGACCAAGTGGTCAGAGATTCAGGGGAGACAGTGGACTGGCCAGCCTCAGAGAGCCTGGTGTTGGCAAAGAGCATGAATTCAGGAACCAGACAGACCTGGCTAATGTCCAGCTCCACTCCTCAGCCTTGGGCACATCAGAGAACTCTCTGAACCTCAATTTCTCACCTGTAAATGCAGAAAACCCCGATTTTGCATTCTCTTAAGGAGTAACTAAGATGTTCTCCTAAAAGTTCCCCAAATCGTGTCTCAAACAACATGGAGGGTGCTTGGTAGTGTTCTCCCTTCCCTGGAAAGAGAGGATGATACTCCCATACCCTCCCCATAAGACCAACATGCTTCTTGTTTTTGTCAGGATTGGTCCTAACCCTGTCTGGCTCTACAGGGGGCAGAACCAGGGCCCTTGGCTAAGAGGAGACTTTGGGATTTCGAGCCTCGAGGGCGGCAGCAAGGGGTGGGATTGGTTGTCTCCTGGGAGCACAAGAGCGCAGCTGTGAGAGTCACTGGTGGCGGGGGAGGGGGTGGGAGTGGCGTGCCCATGTCCTGGAAACCAAGTCACAGGGTCCAAATCCACCCGCTTCCTTAGGGGCGCTGTGCAGCCTGGCTGTGGAGGTCTCCGTGGATGACAAGTGAAGGGGCGTTCCCTCTCCCGAAGCTGTAGAAGACACTAGCGGCCAGCTGACAGGCAACCCCGGGGCCTCTGAGTTAGAGTCTAGAGTCCCAGGGAACCAGGGCACCTGGTTGTGGGGGGCGGGGGAGGTAGACCCCTGACACAGGCAGCAGGAGCCAGCATGTGAAGCCAGGAGTGGGGACCGAGGGACACATGCATGGGATCGATAGCTGAGCCTGGCAAGGAGCTCTGGGCAGGCGTGGGCAGGCCTTGCTGTGGGAACAGGCAGAGTCCCCCTTGTGCCTCTGGCTCTGAGGGTGGGACACCTAAGTGTGCCAGGCTGGGTGGACCCACACAGGGCCTGCCTCAGGGACACCCCATCTTTCCAGGGCTAAGGGTCCCATTGGCCTCTCCAACTCTGCCCAAAGCCCAAGGCCACAGACTTCATTCCTCACGCTGCCCTCTACCTGGTGTGAGTCCACAGTCCTCTGCAAGCCTGTTTTCCTGTTGGACCAATGACTCCACTCCAGTGAGTTGTGAAGAGGGTTCCGGTGCTTCCAGAGGAGAGGGTGGGCCTGGGAGACAGCACGAAGAAGACAGAAGAAGGGCAGTGAGGTGTGAGGCCCAGCAGGGTTCCAGCTTACCCCACAGCGCTGCTGAAGGGGTGCAGGGCTGAGGGAGGGGCTTTCCAGCCCTCTCTGTCCTCAGCCCTCTCCACAGAGACCACATCTCAAGACTCAAGTGTCCCCTCCCAGTGACTCAGGCTTTGGCTGCCCTCCTGCCCACACCCAAGGCTGGGTCCAGTGCCCTGAAACAGGAAGGGCTGTGGTGAGGGTGCAGGGGTGGGGGACTGCTCCAGCCTCCCCGCTGTCAAGGCCTTAGGCAGAGACAGGCCTAGGCAGAGATGGCCTGTGCACCTTCCTGGCCGTGTCCCCCTGTGCCACCTCAGGACTGTGATTTTGCACAGGGGCCAGGATTTGTGCTCCTCCCCCAGCCCTGAGCCCAGCAGGCTGGTTGTTTCTCATTAGCAAAGTGTAGGATGTCACCACCACCAAGGCGATGTGTATTTTTGTTCTATTTGCTGGAGCCACAGGTAGATAGTGCTTGGGACATGAGGACTGAGCCAGGGACAGGGCCTGAGAGACCCGGGCAGGGGCTGTGGCTCTATGGGGCCATGCTAGATCCCAAAGGTGCCTAAGCAAAAATGTGGAGGGTGGGGAGGAAAGAAAGGAGGAACCAATGACAAGGGATTGTAGTTATTGTAACACATTATATTATAATCACACCGAGGGACTGTGATTATAGTTATTGGTCGTAATTGTTGTTAATAACAAAGACTAGCATTCACTTACTGACGACCAGCCTGTGCTGGGTGGTTCTTACTTCTACACTGCATCTTTCATTCTCTCAGAAACTCGATTCTAAAGAGGAGGACACCAAGCCTGAGGAAAGTTAATAATTGATCTCGTTCTCACAGTAATGGGGCCTTATAGATGGCATCTGAACCCAGGTTCACTGGTATCCTGATATCTTGTCCCCAAGGACGTCACCCCAAGGACACAGTCTGGTAAAGCCTATGGGTGCTTTCTCGGAATAACGTTGTTGTTGTTGTTTAAATACATGAGGAATGCCTGGGTGGCTCAGTCAATAACATCCAGCTCTTGGTTTCAGCTCAGGTCGTGATCTTGGGGTCATGGGATCAAGCCCTGCATCTGGACTCCATGCTCAATGTGGAGTCTGCTTGGGATTCTCCCCTCTCCCCCCACCCCTCTTCTCCCTGCTTGCATGCTCTCTCTCTCCCTTTCTCTCTCAGATAAATAAATAAATAAATAAATAAATAAATAAAACCCTTTTAAAAAAATACATTGAATTTACAAAGGAAACCAATTATATCAAAATGTAGTTTCCAAACATTAGAAATACATAAGATGGCAATGTCTGTTCTTCTTTATTAACACATTAAATAATAATATTTCAAAATAGTGATGAACGCAAATAATATTTTGTGATACCAGCAAAAACTGCTATGTGATTTCTACCGGTAACAAAGTCACAGGTACTGACAATATTTATATTTTTAATTGAAGGAAGTGCTAAGTACCAGAGGACAGTGAAAATAAGGGTTTGACTTTTTTCCTTCCCATCAAAGTTCCCAGACCCTTAGAATTTTATCTGTTGGTGCCCAGGGGTCTAGACTCCAGGTTAAGAACCCTTGCTTTGGAGGGAAATTGTTACAACCTGCATGTAGGGTGTTGGGCAGGTCCCCTAGAAACCTTCTGTTTGCTTTGGCGGTAGAGGGTGTGCAGACCATTTCCAGCCAACGGACCTCTGCACCAGAAGGGGATGTCTCACTTCACTTCATGGCCCAGCTCTGAACTGCTCTGTCCCAGTGACCTAGTTGGGATTTACGGTTACTGGATTTAGCAAATAAAAACACAAAAGGCCTACCTAAATTTGATTTACAGAAAAACAATGAAGTGTTTATTTTATTTTCTTTCTAAGTAGGCTCCACACCCAGCATGGAGTCTACTCCACACCCATGCAGGGAGTGAACTCATCACCCGAGATCAAGACGCAAGCTGAGATCAAGACGCAAGCTGAGATCAGGAGTCGGATGCTTAACCAACTAAACCACCCAGGCACCTCTGAAGTTGTTTTGTTTTGTTTTAGTATAAGTATATCCCAGGCAGTATTGGGGATATATTTATATATATTTTTTTATTGTTCTATAACAGATTTCCACAAAGGTAGCAACTTAGCAAAAACACATTAGCTCATAGTTCTGAGGGTCAGAAGTCTCACAGACCCAAAGTCTCACAGGCTGAAATCTAGGTGCCCTTTTCTGGAGGCTAGGGGGTGAATCTTCCTCCCAGTTCAGTTGGGTTGTTGCTGAATTCAGTTCCTCATGGTTATAGGACTAAATTCCCTGCTGCCTCACTGGCTGTCAGTCAGGGTGCCCTCAGCTCCCAGAGAACATCCACGTAGCCTGACATGTGCCCCAGCCCTCTGCAAGTCAGCAAGGACTGGAAATTCTTCTCCTGCTTCAAAACTCTGACTTCCCTCCTGCCACCACCTGGAGGACACATTTTACTTCAGAGGGGCTCATGGTGATGATGTTGTGCTCATCTCGATCACTTCTCTTCTGCTGCACAACCTAACAGTCTGGGGAGGAACACCGAGAGATGGAAGTCACGCGGCATCTTAAGCTCTGCCTGCCACGTTGACGCTGACACCGTATCTGCTGTTCATGGCTGCCTGGGGGACCTGGGTGCTACTGACAGCCTAGTGGGGTTGTACCCGCCGCGGACATGTCCTCAGGACCAGGGGCAACCCTTCTCTCTTCTCAAACTCCGTTTCCTCTTCGAGAACGTAACTCTTTCAAATCCACGTGTGTGAATTGCTGTGCACCCAGCGGGGACAGGAGCCTTTCTCTGCCTTGCCGCATCTCAAGTGTGAAGGTGGGGGCTGACATAGGCATCCGTCCGAGCTGGTAAGGAAGAGGCTGGTTGAGAAAAGTGCCACACGGCACTGGTCGGGGAGACAGATAACCAGCATACCTTGGTGAATGGCAGAGGGAGAGGGATTTTTGCTCTTAGAATGGGGCAGGGACTGGGGGAGATTGGCTTAGCTCAGGATGAGGTTCAACTTCAACGGGACTTTGAGGACTTGCAGAGGCAAATATCAGGAGGGCGTTTGGGGCAGAGGGGACAGCAGAAGCAAAGCCAGGTGGGGAAGGGAGCTGGGGTACAATGAGGTGGCCCGTGCCACTGGGGGACAGGGCACGGGGGGCTGGGGGGCAGGGAAGAGGGGAGAAGGAGGAACATAGTCCAAGAAAGAGATAGAAGTCAGACTGGATGCTTGGAAAGCTCCACCAGCAGGCAAGGGTGTGCAAGCCGCAGAGTGCCCCCGCTGGGGACACGGCTGCCACAGAATGCTGCGGCCCACTCGGCTGCGGTGGCAAGTCGGGCTGTGGCGGGGCAGTTGGGAAGCAGCCTCGCACAGTGGACAGAACGCTGGCCTAGGGGCTGGCTTTGCCAGTTACTCACGGACAGACTCCGGGCCACGCTGGGAACATTGAGGAATAGTCAGGAGCCCGTGTGATTTGAGCAGAGTAGTTAAGGGGTGAAGTGTGTGTGTGTGTGTGTGTGTGTGTGTGTGTGTGTGTGTGTGTAGGATGATACGGGGCCTTGCAGGCCATCAGAAATGTTGGCTTGTATCCTGAGTAAGAAGGGAAGCCAACAGAAGGTTCTGAGCAGAGCTCCGACGTGATCTAAGTGTTAGATGGTAACCAGAGCGGCTCAGAGGGGCAGTTTGGGCCTGTGCTACCAGGCAGGGTGTGGACTACAGGGACCCTAAGTTACAAGGTCTCTGGCCACAAAGAATGTGCACTGTCCTGAGGAGACATAACAACGTGCAGTGGTCCTTAAGGACCCAGGGCCTTAAGACAGAAGAACCTGGGTCTGAGTCTGCTCACTACCACTTCCCAGCCTAGAAAGTTCCTGAGGTCTCAGTTACCTCAACAGGAACCCGGTAATGACTATCCCTGTCTGGTGGGGTTATTGCAAACACTGGCTCACCCTCAAGTGCCTGACGCAGGAAAAGATCGCAGCTGATGGGATTATGTAAATAATGGTACCAGGCACGGTCAGTTCCTCACCAAGCAGTGCAGATAATGGCAGCCAATGGTATTGGAGGCTGTGAACTCCTCAAGGTAGGGGAGATAGGCTAGCCTCCAAAGGTGCTAGGAATCGGGAGGAGGAAGGGTGACGGGACCCAGCAACAGCCCAGAGGCAGGAATAAGCACAGCGTGGTCTCCACCAAGATATACAAGGTAGAGCCTGGAACGACTGGGGGGTGAGGTAGGGTATGGGCAGGTGCCAAATGAGGCTGATGGGAAGGCTGGAATCAGAAAAGCTTTAACATGAATTGCCTAATTGGAGGAGACTGAGAGTGGGAGAGAGACTAGTCTTGGGAGGGTGGGAGGGAGGAGCAGGACAGACCCACAACCTGGCTCATACTTTCCCCATGGTGGGGTTGGGGGGGGGCCCTTGGCAGGTGTCCCAATGCCCAGGATTGCCACATAGGAGGAGGTGGGCCAGTTTTTCCTGAAACTAGATCTTTTAAGCTGCTGAGCTCAGCCTGAGGGACCATGGCAAGGGGACTGGGGACGGAATCAGGCTGTTCCTTCCCAAGGCATCATTTCTACCAGCTTCCCTCCAGGGCTGACTCCCTGCGAGAATGGAAGCTGGCTTAGGGATGGAGGGGGCAATGGCAGGGGCCCGCCTTGAAACCTAGGAAAGCCTCAAGGGCAAGTGAGAGGGTACCACCTCCATTGGGTGCAGCCTCCAACTTTCTCTCTTCCAGCCTTAAGGTGTGGCTGAGAGCAGAAAGCCTCAGATCTTGCATTTGGGCCTGTGAGCCTCTGAAGAGCTCAACGCTGGTGATTCCCAACTTGGACACACCAAGGACCAAGTGTCTCTGGAGTTAGTAAAGGAGGTTGGGAGCTATTCTAGTGTTTATTTAAAAAACTCATAGAAATCATATATTTTCTGCAATCAGGCTAACTCCTCCCCATCCTTCAGATGTCGGCCTAAATATCACCCTCTGAGAAGCTTTCTTTGACTTTTTCTTTTTTCAGATTTTAATTTTAAGTAATCTCCGCACCCAGTGTGGGGCTCAAATTCAAACTCATGACCTCAAGAGTCACACTCTCCACCAATGGAGCCAGCCAGGTGCCCCCTAGACTTTTTGTGGAAGTCAGGCTCCCAGCGGGAAAAATGGCTCATTCAAACCCAGGAGGTAAGGAAAGTTTAAGAACGATCTTTGACAAAGCCATTGGCAGGACTGAGTGACAGTAACTAGGGGGGACGTGACAGGTAGAGAGCACCCCAAGCGTCATTCTCCATAGGCCTAATGGGACAAAGGAAGGGGGTGGTTACTGGAACCCTGTAAGCCCTGTAGCCATAAGAAGGGGCTGCCTGACCAGCACTGTGGCCTTCAGCACAGGGTTGCAACCTCAGCCCACCCATGCTGGCTGACCCTGGAGGAAGCAGACTCGACCTCCTGGGGCCAGGGGCTCCCATTGGTGAAAACCCAACTGGAAGCTCAAGGCGGGGTAATACAGGCATAGAATAATCTGGAGGGACAGCAGGAGAATATATAGCATACCTCTTGCATTATTCTGTTCTAGCTTCCATAACAAAATACCACAGACAGGGTGGCCCAATCAATAGAAATTTCTAGATGCTAAAGTCCAAGATCACAGTGTTGGCCAATTGAGTTCCTGGTAGGGAGTCTCCTCCTGGCTTGGAGGCTGCCACTGTGACCTCACAGTGCACATGTGGTGGAGACAGGGAGAGGGGGTCTGGTGTCTCTTCTTATAGGGGCACTAATCCCATTGTGAGGGCCCCACACTCGTGACCTCATCTGACCCCATTACCTCCCAAAGGCCCATCTCCAGTACCATCAAACTGGGGGTTAGGGCTTCAATGTACACCCTTGGGGGACACAACTTTCAGTCCATAGCACCCCCCCACGGCTGCATTCTGTGCCTCCTGAATCTCCCATCCCACCTTGGGCTTACCCAGAGCATGATGTTACCATACTGTGTAGTAGTGGTGTTTTCTTGTCTGCACCTCCTGCAAGACTCAGTCTTCTCCAGGGCTAAGGCCAGAGTGTATTCATATGTACTCAGTAAGATTCACTGGGAAGATGAGTTAGAAGGTGGCTCAGACTAATGAAAACATCTCATTTCCTCACTTTGGCTGGGATGACATCATCTCAATGTGGCAAAGGCAGTTATCTCCTGTAATCAAAAGCTTGGATTACCAGTGAGGTAGGCCCTTGATTAGTAAAACATGAGGCAAGAATTAGTTAGTAATTTAATGAATTCAATTTGATTTGTGGACAAGAATCCTTCAAAACAATTCATGGGGGGTGAGAGAGAGAAGAGGAGTCCTTCATGCTGAAAATCTCCCAAAATACCCCATCAGTCATGATGGGTGGGCCACTCTAAGAGCACTTACGTATTTTGTATGACTCAGACCAGGCTGGCAGGTGGTCCTCCAGGCCAAGCAGGTCCCCATTACAAATGGCATTAGTGAAGCCTGTCTGCTTCCCTCTGTCTCCACTGTCCCTCTGGAACCTAAGCCACTGCCCACTTCCAGTAGGAATGACGTTTTACCACCCCCTTCCTTCCCCAGGCCTCCTTACCAGAACCCTGGCTTGGATATCTCACCTGCCTGGTTTGAATCCTGGGTCTGCCACTCACCTGCTGTGTGACTTTGGATGACGTACTTAACTTCTCTGGGCCTCAGTTTCCCCCATTTGGAAAACTAGGATAACTGTGCAGATGGAAGAAAAGGTATTGTACATCTAGCCTGGACATCTGTTCCAGCAGCCTGACAGACCCCACCGCTTCCACTCCCGGCCACTCCTCCTCCTTTCTTTTCTCTGCCCACTCACACCAGGGTATACCGTTCCCCACCCCCCACTTAAAACCTCACACTGGCTCCATGTTTCCCTTGGAATATGATCTAGGTGCCTAGGCCCTCCCCCTTCGCAAATGTTCTCAGCTCTGGGCTGGGACAATATTCCTCCCACTTTTTACCTGTCATATTTCAGAGCTTAGCGTCCTTTACTCAGCCCTCCCTGGGCTCCCGAGTCTCCTGTTAGGTTCTCATGAGGGCCTAGACTTTTCCATCACCGCGCTCATTGCAAGTAGGCAAGACTCACTGTGACTCCATGCAGGACGGATCAGGGCCTGTCTCTCCATCCCACGGGGGTGCTTCATGAGAGCAGGAACCTTGATGGCTTTCTCTGCTGTTGGATCCCCAGTGGCCTGTGTAGCTCACTCCAATACATATTTGTTGAATGAATAACAAAGCAAAAAGGCTTTCCTGGAATACCAACAAGTGTGCTGGCTAGACAAAGACTGACATAGAGAACTATTCAGAACAACACAGGATAATTTGTGTGGACCTGTCTCCAGAGACAGGCTCCTGTCAAGCTTGGGGCTTGAGAATTTCAAAGTAAGGAGGAAAGAGTGCTAACTACCTCATGAAAACCGGGCTTATGGGTGCCTGGGTGGCTCAGTCGGTAAGGCGTCTGCCTTTGGCTCAGGTCACGATCCCAGAGTCCTGTGTCAGGCTCCCTACTTGGCAGGGGGTCTGCTTCTCCGTCTCTCTCTGCCACTCCCCCTACTTGTGTGGTTTCTCTCGCCATCAAATAAGTAAATAAAAAGAAAGAAAGAAAAAGAAAACTGGACTTAAGGCCTCACATTCCAGGGGGAAGTGAATCGCACAGGAAAAGTCATATTTGTCTGGCATCTCAACATGCCAGAAACCTCTCCTACAACATCTTTTTTTTTTTTTTTTAAAGATTTTTATTTATTTGACAGAGAGAAATCACAAGTAGGCAGAGAGGCAGGCAGAGAGAGAGGAGGAAGCAGGCTCCCCGCGGAGCAGAGAGCCCGATGCGGGGCTCGATTCCAGGACTCTGAGATCATGACCCAAGCCGAAGGCAGAGGCTTTAACCCACTGAGCCGCCCAGGCGCCCCATCCTACAACATCTTTTTAAATCTTTACGGTTATCCTTGTTTTACAGGTGAGGAAACTGAGACCCAAGGAGTCGAGTTGCCCATCCAAAGTCACACAACAAACAAGGGACACGGTCAGGATCGCAGCCAGGCAAGTGAGGTGTGAAAGCTGGTGTTCCCGGAAGGAGGCCTGGAAAGGTGGGGGGTGGGGGGTGGGGGGTAAGGCGGCACCGCCAGACCAAGTGGGCAGCCGTTTAAATGGGGCTTATGACAGAAAAGCACCTTATCTATGAAAACGGGGTTTTTCTGAGACCGAGGCTGCTGCAGGTCCCTGGAGATGGCCCCAAATTGGACAAACCCCAGAATGAGAGTCTGGGCCCCACTGCAATCATCTGCCCTTAGAAGGAGCAGCAGAGCTGTAGACTGGGGGACCGTCCTTCCCCAGCCAAGGGCCCCTACAGCGTGTCACCGGGGCACAGGTAAGGAGCGAGGCAGTGCGTGGTACGTGGGGAGGGCAGTATAAGAGCGGGGGTCATTCCTGCCGGGCTGACCTCAGCTGGGTAATGTGATCAGCCTGTCATGGTTCTGAGCCCTGATTTGGGAAGAACAAAGGGGCCAGGCCCCTCGGCCTCCTCTAGCCCAGGAATGCAGCTGGGGCCAGCCTGTGACCAATCAGGAATGCAGGTTGGGAGCGGGGGGGGGGGGGGGGGGGGGGGGGGGGGGGGGGGGGTGAATGGCTGTGTGCACAGCCAGGCTTTCATGCGCTGATGGGAGCCCAGCTCACAGAGCTAGGCTGACAGGCCCCTGCGCTTCCAGCTTTGATATCCCAGCCCTGCCTTGGGGGAGCCACGCATCCCCAAGCTGTCCACCCGCTGTGGCCCTCGAGCTGGTGGTGGGGAGGGGGAGTGGAAGGTCCAAATCCACTCCCACCCCCCACCCCAACCCAGCAGTATTCCCAGGTTCCAGCATCTCCTTGTCCCCCTGTCTCTGTCTCAGGAGTCTGAGAGAGAGGCAGGGGAGAGAAGGGAGTTCCCATCAAGGGTCCTGTCTGCTCCTTAGGGCTGGGGCGACCTGAAGGCCTAGACAGACAGATGTCCCACAGGAGAGGCTGCAAGCCTCAGCCAGACACTGCTCGGAATGGGCATGGAAACCTCTAGAGGCCACCCCCTCCAGGGAGATGAATAATGTTGGGGGTAAATAAGGTTGGGGACATCTGACTCCTGGGTTGGAAGCTGAATGCCTTCTGCATTCCAAAGTTCTTCACCTCCCCTCCCTTCATCGATTCCCACTGGCCTGTGGGATCCGTGTGGGGTCCTCTGGGCCAGCCCTTCTCTGCATCCCAATTACCCACAATCCCCTCCCCTCCGGCCTCCTCTCCCTGCACTTTCTTCTGTCCCTGCGTGTGAATAGTAGCCGTGCTTTACTGTTTACAGAACACAGTTTTTCCACACTAAATTGTTGGATCCTTAGAAGAACGCTGTAAAGTAGGTAGCCTTGTCCTCAGTTTACACAGGAAGGGAAGAAGGAAGTGGGAGGGGGAGGTTTTGGAGGGAAGAAGTTCAAGGCTATTGGATGGCTTGCTCACATGGATATTATAGTGGCCGAGGATGATGGCAGCGTAGAGACGGAAAGGATGTCGGGGACAAGGAACGTGGGAAACTTTCTATCCCCATGCCTGGAGCATGGCAGGGATTCAATAAATGTTTGTTAACTAACTGACTATGTCCAGTGTTCTCCTGCTTTTATCTTCCCTGCCTTATGGAGATAGAAATCACCAACGATAGGGGCGCCTGGGTGGCTCAGTGGGTTAAGGCCCCTGCCTTCAGCTCAGGTCATGATCCCAGAGTCCTGGGATCAAGCCCCGCATCAGGCAATCTGCTCAGCAGGGAGCCTGCTTCCCCCCTCTCTCTCTAGCTGTCTCTCTGCCTACTTGTGATCTCTGTCTGTCAAATAATTAATAAAATCTTTATTAAAAAAAAAAAGAAAGAAATCACCGATGATGGATTCCAAAGGTGCTTCTCAGAGAAGTCAGCACTTACGTTATAGACGTAGTCTCAGTGGGGAGATACTGGAGAATCCCTACAGGAAGAGAACAGAGGAGAGGACCTTCCCAGAGAGATCTCTCATCTTCCAAGGCTTCAGAAGCCCCCAGCACACAGGAAGGAGATTTTGATGAAACGGAAATCAAGCTTGAGAAGGCCCGGCATCCTCTCCATAATCACTCTCCCAGAGTTGTAGAATGTAGAACAGAGGGGCCTTAGACACAATGCAGACATTTGGTTAGGAAGAAAGAAAGTCTCCCTTATCACTGCTGTTCTGTGGGTCAACCCTGGCTCTCAGCAGCTCCTGGGTTTTTGCCATTCCAGTTCCCTAAGCAGAAAGAAAATAGGGCTCCTCTGTCCTCCTCATCCCATATGAGAGGTTCTGGGCAAAAATTCTGCATGGTTCGGTTTGAGAGGGGCTCACCACCCTTGGACGATCATGGAGGCTCTAGAAATAAGATAACGCAGCATATTCAGACTCTAGGTTGAAGGCTGCAGAGGAGGGAACAGTTCCCCAAGACTGAGGAATAGCACAGACATCGCCACTGTGTGAATCATGAGCTGGGCGATCACCCAAGCCGAGTCTAATGCAAAGCAATTCATTATAGTGCTGTTTGTAATAACGAAATTTCAGAAACAACCCATGTGCTAATATGTTAGTAGGAGGGAAACAGGTGAGTGAATTCTAATACCTCTTCTGAAATCCTATGCCACCATTAAAAGACAGAAGTAGAACTATACATCTCTAGATAGAAAAATCTCATAATAGATTAGGTTAAAAAGTGCATGTTCCAGAAAGTCTGTATAGTATCTCATTTACGTAAAACAAAGCAAAACAAAGCTCTACGTATTTATAAATTTATATATATATATTTATAAGTTTTATTTATTTATTTGAGAGAGAGAATGAGAGAGAGAGGGAGAGAAAGCATGAGAAGTGGGAGGGTCAGAGGGAGAAGCAGACTCCCTACCAAGCAGAGAGCTCGATGCAGGACTCGACCCCGGAACTCCAGGATCATGACCTGAGCGGAAGGCAGTCGCTTAACCAACTAAGCCACCCAGGTGCCCTATATATTTATATATTTAAAATTCACTTCTAAAAATTTTCAAAGACTATACACCAAACCGTTAATAGGTTTACCTCTATATACTGAGATATTGGGGGAAAAAATTTACCAAAGGCATATAGTGCTTTTGTGTTAAAAAATGAATACAAATGGGACACTTGGGTAGCTCAGTCAGCTATGTGTCTGCTTTCAGCTCAGGTCATGATCTCGGGGTCCCGGGATCAAGCCCCACACTGGGTTCCTTGTTCGGCAGGGAGTCTGCGTCTCCCTCTCCCCTCTCCCTCAACACCTCCCTCCCCAGCTAGTGCTCTCTCTCTGTCTCAAATAAATAAATAAAATCTTTAAAAATAAAAATAAATGGATATAAATGGGAAGGAAAAGGTCCAGGAGTACATAATACAAAGAAACTTAATGACCGTACAAGATCATACACCGGAAAACACAGAAAAGTGGTATTTAGAATCCTGATCTTTAAATCCCGCAGGAGATGGATTTTCTTTATGTATCTGTCAGCCTAGCTTCAGGGACAAGAGAGTAGTGAGGATCCAAGGGGAATCCAGGCCAGACAGCAGCTACGAGGAAGCAGTAAAAGCCCGAGGCAGAGGAATGGAGTGTGTTCGTTCTTGCTGCACCTCGCTGATGCTGCAAACTGCACCCCTCTCCCCACATCACCCCCTACGCCACAAGCATGCCCTGGCAAGTGACACATACATCTGAGGGTCAGGAATGGGTTAAGCTGGAGCCTTGCTGGAGAGAGAGAACTGGCTCTCCTGGGACATGAAAGGAACTCTGTGACTCCTGGTGGTGATGAGAAATGAAGAGGCCCAGGTCGGACTCAATTAGAGTCTCCATCCGAAATGTAAACCAGGTTCCCGGCCGAATGCCCCCTTTCCCTCGTCCTGGTCCTGGAGTCCCAGAGGACGGCAAAGAGAACAATTCAGCCTTTGGAGGCCACAGCTGTTTGCTCCAGGAGGACCCTGCCCCATGTGGGGAGCACTGGCCGTTCGACCCCCCTCTCTTCCTTGCTCCCGGGTTCTGCTGAATCCCCTCAGAAGCCAGATTGTATCCTGGCTAACTACCACCAGCTCCAGAGCCTCCACCCAGCATCTTAGGGTCAGGAAGAGACTTAGGGGCTCTGATAGACATCAGATGCTTGGGGAATTATGGGAGCAGGAGTCCCTAGCACTAAACCCAAATGCCTGAGATTCCTGCCCCCCAACCTGCTGCCACATTTTTACAATTCAGGGTACTCAGGTTACAATGTCTGTCCAGCCTAGTGCAGTTTTGTTTCCATTAGCTCTGCAGTGGTCCACGTTTTCTGGGTACCTCTGAGTCTCCTCATCATAAGCTTCCCTCCTAATCACCCCCAGGATTCTATCTCTTCATCCAGTCTCATTTGCTCTGAAATCAGATGTGAGGCTAATTGAAGTTCCAGCATCTTCCTGCTGGATGGCCTTACAGCATAATGACAAGTTCCTTTTCTTTTCTTTCTTTTTTTTTTTAATATATTAACTTGTATATTTGACCTGAATTCCCCCAGACAAAACAAACAAAAAACCCCAAAAGACCACACAAACTACCCCCCAAAGCAACAAGAACACCCACAAGCTAACAAACACATGATACCTTGCAATGTTCTTTTCCTTAGGCCTATCTCACAGATTCAGAAAAGTACTTCTTAATAAATTTGAAATATATCATAGATTCCTTGACTAAAATTAAAACTTTTTGAAATGTATACCAGTCAGCTCAGACCACCATGACAAAATACCACAGGCTGGGTGGCTTAAACAACAGAACAACCCATTTCCTCACAGTTCTATAGGTTGGAAGTCTAAGATTGGGTGCTAGCATGGCCACGTTTTGATATGAGCTCTTTCTGGCCTGGAGATGGCCAACTTCTTGTCATGTTATGACAAGTTTCTTAATATACCTGTCTGGGCTTTGGCTTCTCACCATATAAAGTGCAGATTAGAGCAAGGAAGAAATGAAGTAATGTACGTAAAGTCAGTCTATGATCGGGATGAGCATCACAGCCCAACCTCCTCTGCACGTCACTCCTACGATCAGCGAAGGGAAATCATGGGACCTCCTAAGGGACAGGGGAATCACTGGGGAGAGGAGACCATGAGGAAGCCTAAATCAGGAGAAGACATTTACTGAGAGAAAAGGCAGGAGTTCTGGTTTATGACGATCCCGTAGACCAGTTGTCTCAAGAGAGGAGGCGTGTGACTGGTCTGCATAGGAACTCTCCCCACAGATGTGGCCAGTTTTCTCAGTGGCCAGGCAGTGGGGCACAAGATCACAAGGAGAACACGCGTTGGTCTTAAAGTATGTGCGTGTTACCTGAGGTAAGACGACGACAAGCATACATAGAACCTGATTATAGATGACATGGCAAGGTCATGAGGTCTGCTGTTAGTCCACCTTAGGACAAATGGGAGGATTTGGAGATCTTGGCTCATGGTGGAAACAGGATGGGGAAACAGTGGGAGAGCAGGGCTCCTCCCGGCACCCACTGCGTGACCTGGGCCAAGTAACTTCCTGATTGTCTCCTCTGTGAGGCTGCATGAGGCAGGGGCTCCATGACAGCAGCTTTCAAACCTTACCCGGGAAGGAAGTCCTATAGCCCCATCAGGCTCCGCTTGCACACATCCGGCTTCTCTGAGCCCAGCTTGTTTGAAAACCCCATCAGAAGCAAAAAAAAGACAAAGCGATAAGGCAGGAGGTTTGTGCATAAGAAGGGCTCATGAAAGAGAAATAAATCAAATGAGAATGAAAACAAAATAGTAGGTTTGGAGGTGGAGGAGAGAATGATCCAGAAGAACCACACAGGGATGCTTGGGTGGGTCGGTCGGTTGACTGTCCAGTTCTTGGTTTCAGCTCGGGTGATGATCTCGGCGTTGTGGGATGGAGCTCCCGACTCCAGCTCCCTGCCTAGCAGGGAGTCCACTTGGGGTTCTCTCGCTCCCTCTCCCCCCACTCTTGTGTTGTCTCTCTCTTTCTCTTTCAAATAAATAAATAAATCTTAAAAAAAAAAAAAGAGAGAGAGAAGTGAGATACTTGAAGACGGTGCCAAGGTGGGTGAAGACCATGGACCCTGCTCTGTGTCTTGGTTGCAACCCCATGATTTGGGGCATGGCTCTTCTTTGTGGCTCAGGGTCCTAGTTTGCAAAGGGAAATAAAAATGTTTTCTTTATTGGGCATCCCTGCTGGTTCTATCAGCAAATATATCTAGACACAGAAAGCTATTAACACAGGGATCAGGACACAGAGGGAAGTATAGTTAAGACAGGAGAGACAGAGAAACAGATACACAGAGGAATGTCAGGTCACGGGGCAGGGGGACACATGCACAGCTTTGGACATCTCAGGGTCTTCCCCAGGGTCTCAAGACATCACCTTGCTCCCCCACCCCAGGTCTGTCTCCAGGACACTGTTGCCACAGTCACACTCATCCCTGACACGCTCTCTCACACACTCACATACCCACATGATTTCTTGGGAGGGACGGTCCTTCTGTTCTCTCCATTCTACTGCATTTTTTTCTGAATGTTTGCTATTTGTTGGACACTGTGTCGGGAGCTTTATGTGTGTTGTGTCATCTGCATGATAACCCTGCAAGGCAGGTAAGAACTACTGAGTAGCTACTTCTTACAGATGTGGACACTGATGCAGAGAGACGTTAGTTATACAGCTACTAGAGGTAAAGCCAGAATTAGGGGACCGCCAAGCTTTCACAGTGACTCCAGCTAGGATACGGTTAATGTCCACGTGCTTAAAATAGTATCTGACACATCATAAAAGCTTAATAACTATTACTGTTGATTATTTGAGGGAGCTGTTTCTTGGCAGGTGGACAGTGGAGTTCACATTCAAGCACTGGCTTGAACTTCCAGTTAAAAATAACAGAATTAGGGGCGCCTGGGTGGCTCAGTGGGTTAAAGCCTCTGCCTTCGGCTCAGGTCATGATCCCAGGGCCCTGGGATTGAGCCCCACATTGGGCTCTCTGCTCAGCAGGGAGCCTGCTTCCCCACTCTCTCTCTGCCTGCCTTTCTGCCTACTTGTGATCTTTCTGTCAAATAAATAAATAAAATCTTTTTTGAAAAAAGTTCTGGAGGCTAGAAAGCATATTTAGTACATATGATTCTAGTAAGTGGAAAGAGTGTAAGCAGGCCTGGGAAAGTTAAGACCCAGCTCGGACAAAAACACCCCACATTACATCTCTGAACCCCCAGAGACTCAGGAATTTGTGATATAAAATGCTTCCAGAAGGGGAAGGACAAAGTAAGCAATGGCAAGAAGACTGGTTGAGTCCCACCTGGCTGGTTCAGTTGGTAGAGCCGGCGACACTCGATCTCTGGAGTTGTAATTTCAAGACCCACGTTGAGGGTAGAGATTACTTTTAAGAATAAGAGTAAGGGGCGCCTGGGTGGCTCAGTGGGTTAAAGCCTCTGCCTTCGGCTCAGGTCATGATCTCGGCGTTCTGGGATCGAGCCCCGCATCGGGCTCTCTGCTCAGCAGGGAGCCTGCTTCCCTTCCTCTCCCTCTCTCTCTCTGTCTGCCTCTCTGTCTACTTGTAATCTCTGTCTGTCAAATGAATAAATAAAATATTAAAAAAAAAAAAGAATAAGAATTAAAAAAAAAATCTTGGGGCGCCTGGGTGGCTCAGTGGGTTAAAGCCTCTGCCTTCGGCTCAGGTCATGATCCCAGGGCCCTGGGATCCAGCCCCACATTGGGCTCTCTGCTCAGCAGGGAGCCTGCTTCCCTTCCTCTCTCTCTGCCTGCCTCTCTGCCTACTTGTGATCTCTGTCTGTCAAATAAATAAATAAAATCTTTTTTAAAAAATCTTAAAAATTGGTTGAAAGTTTGCTTGACAGCAGGTAAGCCCCAGATCCTTCCCCTGCTCCTTGCTCCCATCCTTAGCAAAGACTAGACCTCTCTGGAGCAAAGCTCTCCTCTAGAGGAGATAAAACAGATAGTTTCTAGGCTGAGGGATATCATGCCCGGAGGTACATGAAAACAGGAGAATTAAGTGCAAGTTCACCAGCCTTCTTCCCCCAGATGGTGAAAGCCAGGTTTATACTCTCCAGGCAAGAGACCAGATAGAGTTTTCTCAAATGACATCAAGAGTTTCCCAAGGGAGGGGGCCTGGCTGGCTCAGTCAGTTAAGCATCCACCTTCAGCTCAGGTCATGATCCCAGAGTCCTGGGATCACGCCCCACATCAGGCTCCCTGCTTTGCAGGGAGCCTGCTTCTCCCTCTCCTGCTCCCCCTGCTTGTGCTCTCTCTCCCTCTCTCTCGACCTGTGTCAAATGAATGAAGAAAAAGAGAGCGAGCGAGAGAGAGAGAGAGAGAGAGAGAGAGAGTGTTTCCCAAGGGAATGGGCCAACCAGCTCACCTGCAGTGAACTCTGCAATGATAAGCCTTCCCATGCAATGCTAAGCACCATTACACAGCTTTTCGGTGCTCTGTCCTAAGCAGCCAGCCAAGAAGCACTAGATATTTGAAGAGAGCTTCTAACCTGAAAAGTGAAAGCTCAAACAAACTAATAAAAGACAAAAAAGTCTTACAGAAAACAGAGAAAAGGCAAGGAAAAGGAGAACCTCATATACTTAGAAAGAGGTGATATTGCATCTAGAAGATAAGAATGGATGCTATTTTTTTTTTAAAAAGAGAACTGTCAGGGAACAATTCCTATCTCTAGGAATTCAGATCAGATCATGATCTGAGCAGGAATCAAGAGTCAGAATCTTAACCAGCTGAGCCACCCAGGTGCCCCAAGAGAGAGAATCTCAAGGAGACTCCCCGCTGAGCGCGAAGCCCGGCACAGGCCTGATCCCATAACCCCAAGATCATAACCTGAGCTGAAATCGAGAGTTGGACATTCAATTGACTGGGCCACCCAGAGGCCCCAAACTATGAGCCAGAAAAATTTTGATTAGACAATAAACGTGATCAAAGACAGAAGGAGAAGCAGGAAGTGGAGGAAAAGAAGAGAAAGAAGCTTAGAAGAGTTTGGTAAAGACTGGGTTCTGCTGTAGTTTGGGCAAGTTATTTCCATTATTTAATTTCTCTGATTCCTCCTCAAAAAAGGAGGATAATAGTACTTAACACACCGTGTTCTTTCTTGTCTCTGATAGATAGTAACTATCATTATTGGAACCACTAAAGGATTAACCCTAGTTTTCTCATGTGGACCAGGGAGGTAATCACCTGCCTCATTCAATGGTTGAGAGCTTAAATGAAGTAACAAAGTTAAACCTCAAATTCATCTAGAACTAGGCAAAATATGACTTCAGTATCACATCCATTCGTGCCCGGGGATGTATCTAGAGTTTCCTCGATGCAGCGCTCCGTGTGAAATGTTTTGCATGGGAATACCTCCCATCTTAACCAGCAGAATGTTCTTAATCACCAGAACAGCTGTATGTTCCTGGGGAAACAAACAAGCAAACCACAGCCATCATAATGCCTGAGGGCAATCACATCTGGGTAGCGAGGAAGGACCAGAAAGACCAGAGGAAACATTCTCCCTGATTCTGTGCTCAGCATTTATTCATACCTTGTCCACTTCCAAAAAGATCAGTGATGACGCTGTAGCGAGAATCACTCAGAATTCAAGGGCAGAGAGTCTGGCGGCAGATCCCTACTTCCCTTACTGGCAAGTCGTTTCTTGAGGTTCTGTATCCTCACTAGCAAACTGAAACTGATAATAAGAGCATGGACCTTATTATATGGTTATCATGAAACTTAAGTGAGATTACATATGTGTGTCTATGTGTCTAATGTATGCATGTATATATTACATGTGTGTGTATGTGCCCTATATATGGCAAATGACTCTTTCAAATGAAAAACAAATCCAGACCAGTAAGGAGAGACTTTTACGCAGAAAAGACTATTGCAGATTTGGGGGAGGGGACAGAATTTTGCAACTGGGAGAACAGTATTGACTATAGGGTCTGCAAACATCTCAAGAGTTCGGCAAAAAGGGATTTTCTTCTATAGAGAGGAGTAAACAAAGCCAGAAAGAAGGAGGTGTGAGAAAGTGGGCATAAAGGACAGTAGATCAGAGAATGTCCCCCCACCCCGACCCCAGGCCGGCCTATTCTCAGGATAGGACAGTTGCAGGCTAGTGGGAGATGGGCCAAAAAGTTTAGGGGGCCTGGAGGGAGGGCAGAAGGTAACTGAAGTTTTAGGAATAAGCATGTTGTTCTGAGTGATCAGTGGGGACATGCAGTTCAGATCACTATTTCTAAGGCAAAGAAAGACAATTTTGAGGGTCTATGTCCGGCCTTGTTGTAGGTCAACAGGGAGGACATCATTAAGTATATGGGAAGGGTGATTCTTTGCAGACAGTCGTTTTCTGGAACACGAAAGTCGGGGGCATTTCCCAACGTTCACCGTTTTCCAGGATTACGGGGCCCAGGCAGACTTTGACGTTGTCACTATCCAAATGCGACGTACTACTACTACCAGTAGTAGTAATAAAAGTATTAGTAGTAGAAAATAAGCCTAAAATCAAAGTAAAAAAAAGAAAAAAACCTATACTGGGGGAAGAGGAAAAGCACAGGATTCTTCTGTTCTAGGCTTCCTGACAACTAAACAAAAATGGAAACATGATTCTCATTGATAAAAGGCAAAGAAAAATAGAAAAGCTCTTTCTGGTGCTAAATTCAAAGCAATTTGTGCTATCCACACAAAGTGTCACAAGGATTCTGAATGGACCACGTAACGAACAACACCTTCAACTAGAGTTTTGCAAAACAGGCAGAATTCTTATGATAAGGTTTTATGATAATCTTCGACAAAAATTTATATCAAAACATTAAAACGCTATCTAATGAAGGCATTTCTCTGGGAACTAGAGAGTCTTGAAATCCAAGTCTAGAAATATCATTGGCTGATAAGGAAGAACTTGGTTTCTTGGAGTCTGCTTTTATCAGAAGTAGGCCCAGCATTCTCATGCATGATCTCTAGTCCTCCTGATGGCCTGCAAGGTAGGTGTTACTATTCTCCTTTTACAAGTGAGAAAACAGAAAGGGTAAATGGCTTTGCCAAGGTCACACAGTCAGAAGACTGTGGAATCCACCTACGGCTCATTCCCTTTCCCTGAAACCAGCCAGACCACATTAAAGGATACTGGATTAGGTCGAGAGTATGAGTGACAAGCCCATCCTCTTCAAATCTCAATGGTCTCAAGCAGACTGGGCAGGGGAAGTGGATGGTATTTCAAGGCTCAACTCCCACCTGAGTGTCCAGGGCTCAGGTTCTCTCTTCTGATTGGAAGGAGACCCCCCGGGTTCTTCTTTGCTTTTGTCTTACTCAACTTTTTGGGGGTGGAGGGTGGGCAGCATTTGACAAATTGCGATATCCTTTCTGTTATGGACATACAATAAAATAAATTGCATTTACTAAGATTGTGCACACTGCCTTCTTAGCGGATGGTAGTTTTGCATTTCCCAGACCTATATTTTATGTGGGGGAGCAACTGGGGTTCTCAAGCTGCTCCCTGTTGATCACCGATTTTTCTCTCTATGGTTGTGAAGGAATCTGGAAAAGCCATGATCAGAATGAGGTTTTTACTAGCCGTTCATTGCCTAGACTAAGTGGACAGGAAATGGACCACAAAAGAACAATATAGATCCCTAGTTGTTGGTGTTCATATAAAACCTGCATTTGGATACCACCATGAGGATCCAAGTCCACAGGAAGCATTTCCTGGCAGAGCAAATAACAATCTAGAACATTCTGAACTGGAACACCATTCTGATGCCTTTTCTTTTTCTTTTATTCTCCTTTGTCCCTGCTCCACATCTTAAATTTTAAAAATGTATACCCTAATGCATTTGGAATAGGATTATCTATAGATGGATATTCCTGCTTCAGAAAGAGGAGGATAAAGAGACCTCCGCATGGAGATACGATATGCCTTCTGTTGGGCGTGACCTGGGAGTATGCTCAGGGGGTCATCCTGGCATCTCACCATGCTCAGAAAAAGTGATTTAACGATGTTCTAAAACACAATTATTATTTTTGGCAGATAACATCTTCCAGAGTTGGATTGGCTCACACAGCATACTCCCACAGATCGGGTTAATCCATTCAGCAGTTTAAGAATGCATTTACGATTAATTTTCCTCCTAGAGTGATCAAACCACTTCTTTAAGCTAGATACTCTAACGGGGCATTTTGGGGATTTTTGTGTGGCTGAGTAGAGTCCTTGACTGGCAACATTCCCTCTGGGCATATCGTCAAGGCTCAAGCAATTTCGTGAGGGCCAGGCTTTTCAAATGGAGTTCATTTATCCTCAGGGAAATACGCAACAGACCACAGGGATCGATAAAGCCGTAGGATAAATATGGTTCATTTTTCTAAGAATATCTTTTTTATCGAAGACTTTTCGTGAAAAGCGTAATTTAACAGTGAAGTGATTTATCGAAAATATATTATGGAGTAGGAACATATTTGCGTGACATTTTAAGAGAAAATGGGAAACTTTAAAGGAATCTCATGTTAATGACAGGCTGCTTCAGCTACTTGTGTCTCAGACTCTTCAGGCTGCCCAAAAAGTTCTCAATATTGGAGGGGGAGGATCCCGGAAAACACTCATTTAAAGTGACTCCACTTAGGGGCCCCTGGGTGGCTCAGTCGGCAAAACGTCTGACTCTTGATCTCAGCTCAGGTCTTGATCTCAGGGTCATGAGTTCAAGCCCTGCATTGGTCTCCACTTAAAATAAATAAAGTGAATCCACTTAAAAGGGGGACCAAGCATACTCCCTACCAAGTACAGAGTAGGGAGGAAAAGTATAGATTCAAATTTTATATTGAAGTTAAACCAAAAATTAAAAAAAAATAAGTTCTTGTTACCTCATGTTTACCAAAACTGAAGTTATAATCGCGAGCATGCGGTATTTCTTTAAAGAACAAAGGCTGATTCACGTTTTGGGAACGTTTTCGGCATGCCACGTATACAAGCTTGCAGCAGGATACATCACCTTTCTTTCCGTTTTGACCTTCACAACATGACCATAAAGTAGGTTATGTTCACAAATATGTTCCAAAGGTCCATCCATGTCCTCAAGGAAGTTAGATCCCTGTTATTCAAAAAGTCTCTTTCAGAGCACCTAGCCAGTCAAGAATTTTGCCGATTTTCTCCGCAATCATTAGCAGTCTGTCATTTTAGAAGGGCTTCTCGCGTGTTTCAGTTTTCCTGACACTCCTTCATTGCCTTTGTGAAACCCTGCAGGGTGCACACGTTTTGCCATCGTCTTTGCATTGTTTTGTTGGGCGTTCACGTCTAACACTCAGACCACCAGGCAGGACCTGAGAGGGGAAGACGCTATGCAAGGTTTGGGGTGGGAGGCCGGGGGTGCAGTATAGAAATGAATGGTGGGGTGAAGCAGGAGGCCAGTTTTATAAGTGGTCCATTCACTATCAAATGTTTTCCCACCTCGATGACATCCTTCTTCCCTACATAGCCTTAGAAATTACAGGGACTCAGACACACTTCAAGAATGGAGACTAGTACACACGCTTTTGCAATGAAAGATACTTAAAAAAAATTTTTTTTTTGAAGATTTTATTTATTTATCTGACAGACAGAGATCACAAATAGGCAGAGAGGCAGGCAGGGAAAGAGGAAGGGAAGCAGGCTCCCTGCTGAGCAGAGATCCCGATTCGGGGCTCGATCCCAGGACCCTGGGATCATGACCTGAGCCAAAGGCAGAGGCATTAACCCACTGAACCACCCAGGTGCCCCTACAATGAAAGATGCTTTAGGAATGATGGGAAAGGGGTGCCTGGGTGGCTCAGTGTGTTAAGCCTCTGCCTTCGGCTCAGGTCGTGATCTCAGGGTCCTGGGATGGAGTCCCGCATCGGGCTCTCTGCTCAGCGGGGAGCCTGCATCCTCCTCTCTCTCTCTCTGCCTGCCTCTCTGCCTACTTGTGATCTCTCTCTGTCAAATAAACAAATAAAATCTTAAAAAAAAAAAAAAAAGAAATGGTGGGAAAGCACGCTATGGTGTAGAGCGTTGGGAAATTAGCGGACCCCTTGTTCAAGAACTAGGACAAAATGAGATCAGTTTCTTAGAAAAACTCTGCCTTTACTTGCAGGTGCCCCTCCAACTTTACTCTGCATGGAGCTGGAATGACCCTCCACCTAGGTAGGAGTCCTGGTTAGACACTTTTGAAACAAGATCAAAATGATTCCCTGCTCTGCTGGTTTCCATGTATGTGGGTCTATTCTCATTCATCAACAAAGGATGTCAGCCTTCCAGGGTCTCTTCATGGAATATAATACTGAACGATCTGCCATTTGGCCATGACCAAAGGTGAAATTCATGACAGTTTCTCCGAAGAACATAGAATTTACCCATTTCTCCAAAATTCAAAATTTCTATCTTTTTGAAGCAAGGGTCCTAGTTCTGGTCTCAGCTGTATCTGCCATTGCGATTTGAGACATGTCTAAGCAAATTTGGCAAACTGGTGGGCTAAATCCTTGAGAAGTCTATTTGCATGAAGGACCAAGGAGCCTTCTGGGAAACAACCCGAAGGGAAAAGAGAGGTTGACAGTTTGATACAGTAACAAATGTTGGTGTTGAGAGGTGTCTGGGTGGCTCAGTTGGTTTGGCATCTGACTTCAGTTCAGGTCATGATCTTGGGGTCCTGGGATTGAGCTCCAGCTTGGGCTCTGTGTTCAGTGGGCAGTTTTGTTCTTCCTCTACCCCTCCTCCATTCCTGCGCTCTCTCTCTTAACTAAATAAAATCTTAAAACAAAACAAATCTTGGTGTTGAAGGGAAAGAGAGAATATTTCTGAATATAACTTGTTGGAAGGGAGGGATAATCTTGTGCACAATATTTTGGGGGTTTCTTCCTTGCCTTTTCTGGGCTAAAGATGGAGAAGGGACAGCTTCTTATAACAATCAAGAGTTGTTTTAACTGAAATCTTAGCTGGTATCAGGGCATAAGACTGTATTGCTCTAGTGTTGATAATGTTAAGTGGAAAGTTGATAATGTTAAGTGGAAAGAAAGGCGTTTACTGTTTTCCGGTTGGGAACACTGGTGTTCTGAGGGCTTCTGAGAGCTGCATCTCACTCGGAAGGGCAAGGGTGTCAATGTCCACAGGAGGTCATGATACTGACCAGGCCTGGTATGACCCGTGGTGCTGCTGGGGCCCTGCAGAAAAGGCAGCTGACCTGGGACTTTCACGCAAGTGGTTCCCAGCAGAGGGAGCCGTGCCCAGGTGATGCCCAGCAGATGGGGCTGGGTTATGAGCACCTGAGGTACACTCCCTGAATTCTCCTAGGAAAAATTATGGGAAGACTTTGTAGAGAATGGGAAGTCCTGCCTCAGCAGATCAGAGCGAGAGGCTGGAAAACGGGGACCGGTGTTAGGGTGTCACCATGGGTCCCCTAGTCTGATGTGACCAAACCAGGATAGTGTAGTAGATGCTGGTGGCACTCAGCCTGCAGGCACACCGGCCCCTGGTCCCAGGCCAGCACCTGCCTGAGAGCTTCCTCGGCCTGCTGGGGCCTGCTCTGTAGATGACCACGGCCAGCAGGAGGTGCCAGGGAGTGAATGCCAGTGACTGATGGGAGTATAAATGCTTCAGCTCCCACACCTCAGGTAGATGTTTAATACTACTCCTAATACCCCCCAGTCAGGTAAGCTCTAATTTCTCATCGTAGTAACTAGCCTGATTACACACCTTTGGCAGGGCTTCTTTTCCTTCTCTGTCTCCCTGGTCCACTCCTTTACCAGTGTTTACTGGAATCATATCCCAAACAAATGACTTGTATTTGAATCCTTTTTTTTTTTTAAGATTTTATTTATTTATTTGAGATAGAGTGAGACAGAGAGAGAGAGAGTGAGAGAGCACAAGCAGGGGGGTGGGGTAGAGAGGGAAGCAGGCCCTCCATGGAGCAGGAAGCCCGATGCCAGGCTTGATGCCAGGACCCTGAGACCATGACCTGAGCCAAAGGCAGAAGCTTAATGCACTGAGCCACCCAGGCGCCCCTGTGACTCCTTCTTCAAATGAAATCTTATGTGAAAGATACATCAAGTAAGTTTTAAAAAATTTACAAAGCTGCTCTGGTTGAGAGCAGGGGGTGAGAGGAAGAGGGACACCCCTCTCTCCACTTGGGCCATCCCCTGCCCCATCCCCATTGGTCCTCGGGTACCACCTCCTGAGCCGGAGGTCTCTGCAGAGCCCAGGCTGACAAATAGCTTCAGGGATCAGCCAGTAGGGTGTAGGGCCCCAGAACCCAGGACCAGGACTGGGCCCCAGCAGCTGAGCCAGGAGCCATTCTGTCAGCACCGGGGAGAGAGGGGACCCCTCCCTCCCGTCTGCCCATGGGCTGAGGGGCTGAGGGCCACCCTCTCCAAGTTTACCTTAAACCAGACGCTGACCCACAGGTCAAGAACAAGCCTCAGGGCTCTGCCCCAGCCACCCACTTGTCACTTCCTCTATGTCTGGGCCCTCTTGTGGCCCACTTGACACCTCTTCAGGACACCCTTCAAGGTGTGGGAAGATGGCAGCTGTGGGGCTGAGCAGAGATGAGAGGCCTGGGGGCCCAGGGGTAGGGGCTGGGTGTGGAAGGAGCCGGTCCCACCGGCCTCTGGCTCTTCTCCGGATGACAGTGGTTTCAAGCTGAGACTCTGATGCCCCCCTCCCCCTCATTTGTCTAATAAGGAAACCTTTTTGACCTAGCCTGTTAAAAGTCCTGGCTCTTCATCTCATTACTGCCAAGACTTGCACTAAAGAGGTGAAAGCTGGCAGCCTTGGGCTCCCTTCAACTTGGCAACTGCCCCTCAGGGTCTGTGTCTCCAAGTCCCAATCTCAATAGGGCTGTGTTTTCAATCCTGGTGAAACAAAGCGGGGTCTCCCCCCCCTGGGCCTGAGCTCTTCATTCCCATCTTTCTGTGGGGGATTAAGAGGGGCTCTCTTGTTTTGGTGTCACTCTCCCTTTGAACCGCTGTGGCTTCATCGAGTTTCAGGCTCAGCTTCCTGCCAGGAAGTGGATTTACCTCGGATTTGTTGTTACTCTCTACACAGGAGGACGCCAAGGGAGAGGGCAAGCCAGTCCCCTTCTCCCCAGGCAACCCGCCAGGCTCCCGTCTTGCCCCCAAAGGGTTCCAAGCCACCTCTTCCTCCCACAAAGGCAAAATTGGGGACTCTGCAGGGAGGGGAGCCCCGGGCTGCTCACTCATGGCTGGGAATGCCCACACTGATGAGAGGATGACTTTGGCCTCCCTCTGGGGCTGTAGCTCTCCACCTGTTCTTACTCTGGCCTCGAGAGTCCCAGAAATTGGGTGAAAGAGATGTTTCCGCTGTGGAGCTAAGCTCACACAAGAGGACAGATCTCTTGAGTGCCAATCTAGGACCATTTCTACCTCACTACTTTTGAAATGTGTATTTTGACCTTTATTTGCCATCAACAGAGTACTATAGGCACAGGCCTTGGAGTGGGGGTTGGGAGAATGTGTGTAATGGAGGAAGGAGGATAAAAGTCATTTGATTTTTGGTACCCTGACACCCAGGCAAAAGAGAAATTTTTTTTTTCTGGAGGGGATGCTATTGTCTTTTTCCCGGAAAAAGATTTCCTGGAAAAGATCAAGAGAAATATCAAAGTATGGTTAGGCTCATGTTACCTGTAGTATGTAGAAAGTGGTTGTCCACTGCCATAAAAATAATTTGTCTTATTAACAATCAGGGAAGGGTGAGCTGTGGCAATAAGAACCCACATGGGTCCGTATTTCTAGAAATCCTACTCAGGGGCACACAGTAGTCCCCTGGAGAGTTTTCTAGATCTCAGGCAAGGGAAGCTAAAGAAAGTAGTGATCTTGCCCAGGGAAAGAGACCATCTCTGGATCAGGACAGGTGTGTTTTGTTTTTTGGGTTTTTTAAAAGATATTATTTATTTATTTGGGGGGGAGGGGGCTAGCGCACAAAGAGGGAGAGGTGCAGAGGGAGAGGGAGAAGCAGATTCCCCGCTGAGCAGGGAGCCTGACACAGGTCTCCATCCCAGGACGGCGAGATCACGACCTGAGCTGAAGGCAGAAGCTTAACTGACTTGAACCACCCAGGCGCCCTCAGGACAGGTGGTTTTTTTTCTTTTTCTTTTTTTTTTTTTTTTTTTTTTTGTCATGTGCTCTCTGTGTACACTACCAGTTAAAAGAGAAAATTGCACTCCAAAACTGGGAGTGGAGAATCTGAGATGCGCTGAGATTAAAACAGGTGTGGAGTGTGAATGTGAGTCTGGGTGTGAGAGAGAGACAGAGACAGAGATGGGTCGAAGGGGAAGAAAGAAGCTCGGAACGTTCAAAGGAGAAGGATGGGCGGAGCAGCTGAATGTGAAGGGCAAACACTAAAAAAAGAAGCGTAGCCCAAGAGGATGAACGGAGGTAAAGGGAGCCCGCGGATGCTGCCAGCCAGGGCCTGGCCCTCCCCTGTGCACCGGGTCACGGGCCTGAAGGGTGCTGGCTGGGGCCCTGTCTGCCCTTCTCCTCACAAAGCCTGGGTTGTGCTCTTGGCAGGGCTGGGCCGCCCTGGTCTCCAAGGTCCTGGCTGGGGCCGCCTGCCCTGGGAGCCTCCTTGTGCCGCCAGAAGCCCCAGATTTGTCCAAGTGCCAATACCTAATGAGGAGCTCGTTTGAATCCATGCAAGTATGAGGGAGCAAGGAGACATGCTAATTAAAATGATTGCTGTTCTTTAATTAAGCAATAATTCCCCCAAAGAGGGCATTATCATGCAAATAGAGCCCTCTTGGGTGAGGTAAGGGCTTTGGACAACAGCTGAGGTCTGTTAATAAGGCCCCTGAGTATTGGAGGGCAGGGATCCAGAATGCCCCATTGAGCTGGGTGGTAGAACAAGGGAAATAATCACGGCCCGCAGCCCCGCAGCCCCGCAGCCCCGCGCCGCCTTTTGTCTCTCCAGGCTGTGGCTGCCGAGCTGTGGGAGGCAGGGACCCTCCTCTCCTCCCCGTGCCTTCTGCCCAAGAGAGGCTTTCAGAGCTGTGTGGGGTGGAGAGGTTTGTAGGACAGTGTCTAGTTTGGCCCTTTGTACGATCAATGCCCCATTATCAGAGCATAGCGCAGAAGGGGCGGAATGAGGTGGGAGCGGGGCTCCTCCGTGCTCATAAACATAGAAGAAACTACAAACCGTCGAGCCTCATTCAGCTGCTGGAATGCGTTGGAAAGCACACCGAAATCACTCCAGCATCTGGGGGTGGGGGGACCACGGCTGAGCTACCTCCCTCTCCAAGACCCAGTTTCCTGGGTCGCTGGTCGCTGATTTACCCAGTTATCCTGTGGGTATGTGCATGTGAGTGAATGCACGAGGCACAGGGCCTGCCATCTGACCCGGGGGTCTCAACCTGGGCTGACCTGCCCCAGAGCAAGGCTGCCGGATAATAACAAGTGGTTATATTTTTATTCGCTAAATCTGATAACTTCATCCCTGGGGACCTTGGCAATATCTAGAGATATTTTGCATTGTCATGACCCGAGGAATAAGTGTTACTGGCATCTGGTGGAGAGAGGTCAGGGTTAGTGCTAAATGTCCTACCAGACACAGGCCAGCCCTCCCGCCACCCCTGAAGAATTATCTAGTCTGAAATATCCCGTCATGCTCAGGTTGAGAAACGGAACTCAGTAAATCTGAGTTCAGTGTAAAACTGAGTAAGGAGATGGTACATTTTCTGGAGCAAGAGCTTAGCAGTGTGGTTATAAAACCTCCCCCAGGATGAACGCTTGGAGACATTTCTCTCTTCTCAAAAGGCAGCGTTTGGACAAAGATTGTGTTTGTAAAATACTGAACGGACAGACCAAGTGCTACGGGCTGGAGCTGGGAGCCTCGTGCGAGGACCAGGACCAAAGAAATGGGTTCTGGAAGCCAGGTTCCTCAGAGACCACACAAAGCCAGCTCCAAGGTAAGAGCAAGGTACGCCTTCATGAGACCAGAGCCTGGGAAGAGGCCCCAGGACCCCAGCCTGAGGGCAGAACGAAGCCCTCAAGGGCAGGTGTCGCTGACCTAGATCTGGAAGCAAGAACTTGACGTTGACGGATACAGTAAAAGCAGGGCTCACGCTTATATTGAGCTTACCGTTCTAATTGTCACCACAGCCCAGGGTGGGGTACGATTATGATCCCTGTTTTGCAGACACAGAAATGAAAGCACATGCCCAGGGCCACAAGACTGCTAACTAAGCTCCAGGATTTCCGAGAGGCTAGCACAGCCAGGCAGCGAAGTCGGCAGGGAGACTGTCTCGGTGGTCGCAGATCTCGAGGAATCCTCAGCGGACTGTGTGGAACTGAGGCCCCTCAGCAAAGTGCCTGGTGGGCCCCGAGCTGTGCCTGCATGGGGTGGGGGAGGAGCTCTGGGTCCCCTGACGGGCTGCTGGAGGGCAAAGGCGAAGAGGGGGAGGCAGTCACCAAACCAGGTTTTGCCCCCATCGTGGCTGATTTCTTTTACGGTACCTTAGCTCATCCTCCCGGCCGCCTAACTTCTGGGGCCCGAGCCTGGGAGGTTGACTGGTGCTTCTAGAACTGCCTTCCTAATGGCCTGTCTCAGGTGGAGCTTGTGCCCTGCCGTGGGGGAGAAAAAGGCAGAAAGTCAACAAACCAGGCAGTGCAGCTAAGGGAAGATTAAGCCTCTTGCTCCCAGAAATCTTGGAGCCCTTTCAATTTTGTGTTCACTCCCTGCAAAATAAATGTTTTGTGTTACAAGGAGACAGAGATAGTATCTCATCGGCCCTATAGTTTAGCACCGCCGCCTCTGCCCACGTCTCGCTTGACGTGTGGTGGGGGGGTGAGGGGAGGAGCATAGAGAAAAACAGGCCCAGGCTCTGTTTGCAAAACATTTTCATTAGTCAAAAAGCTGTCAGGGTTGCAAATATCAAATAAACCCTGACTCACGGAGACATATACCTTGCTTGGCTTTGCTGATCGGCTGGGTAACAGAAATTACGTTACTGTGAAAAGTGACAGCTCTAACATTCTGCAGACTTCTCAAGACGGCTCTGGCTTTTTCTGAACAAAGAGCAATCCACAAAACGCCCATGGTTTGCAATGCATAGGAGACTGCTTACAGGATCACAGACTCGGGCCCTTTCCTTGGTCAAAGGGGATGGGGTGAGATCACTCATTTAATGGCCTTCCACCTCCAGGTGGGGCTGGCTGGCCCGGAAGGTCTTCTGCCAGTGGATTTAGTAAGAGTGTGGCCCAAGCTTCGGGCCCTTACCGTGAGTTCCCTAAGGGCCAGCCCCGTTTTTTCCATTGCAGAATTTATAAGTGGGTTTGAAATGAGAGCATAGTGTTGCTTTGCCAGGAACAAAGGTTTTCAGTGTATTCCAGTCACTAACCTAAGACACCATAATGTAAGCCAGGCTCCCCTCTCCCCAACTCTAGCCAGTCCTGAAGTAAAAGTTCATCCAAGAACAATAATAGTAATAGTATAGCCAACACTTACACTGGGCTTGCTACGTGCGAGGCACTGTCCTAATGCTCACAAAACCAGGAGGGAGCGACTATTACTACCATCATTTTTTTCTTTCTTTCTTTTTTTTTTTTTTTTGGTCAGAGAGAGAGGGAGAGAGAGCAAGCACAGGCAGACAGAATGGCAGGCAGAGGCAGAGGGAGAAGCAGGCTCCCCGCCAAGCAAGGAGCCCGATGTGGGACTCGATCCCAGGACGCTGGGATCATGACCTGAGCCGAAGGCAGCTGCTTAACCAACTGAGCCACCCAGGCGTCCCTACTATCATCATTTTGCAGAGAGAACTTTGCTATTTTCCTTATTCTAAAGTCAGGCGAGGCTCCCGCCTCATCTCTTACTTTCTCTTTGGATCCCCAGGTTGTCCCCCTCATTCTGCACGAGAACAATGTCTTCTACCAGCTTTGAAACAGTTCAACCTGGCTCTCTCTGCGGTTCTTTTCCCAGAACCATTTCTCTCTTGCTTTGTAAACCCATAACCTCCATGGACACCATGGCAAACCAGCATCTACGCCACAACAAACCAGTGTCACACGGCTCACTTTACATGGCTTCCTCTCTGTCGCGGAGACTCCTTTGCGTGAGAGTCACGCGTGTGGCTTGTGAAGCGCGCGTGGTGGGATTCGAACCCAGCTCTGTTCTCTCCAGTTGTGCCACCTTGGGCCAGTCACTCAGTCTCTCTGAACTTTGGTTTCTGCGCCTATAAGGTAGGAATGAGAATGCCTCTCTCACGGGAGTGTTAAATGAGTGCTGGTAGACAATGTTCCAAACTCTACGCCTGGCACTGGATAAGAGACTACGTAAGTGCCTGTTTTATTTCATCAAAAAAGACCAAGTATCTCAAGAGCTGAGACACCGTCATGTCCTTCCGCAGGCAAGCCAGAGATGGACAAAGAGAAAAAGCTTGAGAAGCATTTGTTGACTTGCTTGGGTCTTTGGTGGCTCAAAAAAAAAAAAAAAAAAAAGCCAGGCAGATATATACTGACCTCTCCCACGGAAGCAGCAAAACAGGAGGCAGACACAAAGAAGGGTAGAAACATTATGTTTCGCCTGATAATATCTTGTACGTGCTTAGTAAACATCATTGAATACACTTATTATACTTAAAAATCGGCAACATTAACCTTCAGAACTGAGGCAGCGTCAGCATTTTACAGGTAGAGAGAGAAGCAGAGGAATCGAGAGAAGAGGGATGGTGATCTAGTTCGCCTCCTTCGTGACTTTGGCTCATTTTTCCAAGAGCTTGTTCTGTTCCGAACCTTCTGAGCCATCTCCAGGGCAGCCTTAGGGTGGAAGTACGCCCAGATTCAGGCACTAGAGGAAAACAAAGGGTTGCCTCTCCAAACCGGGGGCTGCAAGTGTGGAGCGAGAAGCCAGGGAATGACCATCTCTCTTTCCTCTGCAGACAGATCAGACGGCTCACAGGCAGGAGTCTAGATGGGCTGACTGTCTTTAAGAGGTACTGAAATAGTTCCCGTGTTAGAGGACTACCCAGCCAGCCTTCCCGCTCCAGAAGGGGCCCTCCGGGTTACGACGTGCTGTGCCTCCCAGTCAGGAGTCTAAGAGGCTGACTCGTGAGAGAGAGGGAGGTAAATCTGGTCTTTTGCAGAGAGGAGCAAGTTGTCTCTGAGCCATCCTCCATGCGTGGAGGCAAGGGACAGGGCCTGATGAGCTTAAGAGGGCACCGTGTATCCCCAAGGTCATGGCCCTGGATGGTCAGTAAAAAAGAAAAGGATCTCACTGTGGAAAAAAGTCTGAGTCTCAACGTTTTGTATTGGGTTTGGTTTATTTTGAGTTTCAGTCTCTGAGCCCCCATCTCCGTTCCTTCCAGCTCCAGAAAGGCCTCTGCCCTCCCCCTCGGGCATTTGTGAAGAATGTTAAGCATGGGCAGCTCCTCGGGCCCAGTCCTTTCATCAAGGTGGAAGCCCTTTGTGAAGGGGCCCAAGAGATGCTGGGCGGCAGGGGGTGCTAATTGGCTCAGTGTTGAGCTTTTGACAAATCCTGAAATGAATACAACAGAGGAGCTGGGGAAAGAGGTGTTTCTGAATGCAGGTGGGGGTCTGAGGAGAATGGAAGGGGCCTGTGAATGGACTCTTCGACAGGTTTTCCCATGCTCCCTCCCAGCCCGGGACCAGGTCAGGGAAGGTGGCTAACATCAGCCCCCCTCCTCCCCCGCTTGTCACCAGGGAGCCCTGCTATCCGAAAGGTGGAGGAGACAGAAGGTCCCCCCAATCCAAAATATCTCCCTAGGGATCTATCTGCTGCAGTATCCAAAAGTCTACACCTGGAGGGCCGTTCCCTAATGATACAGCTGCTGTTAGTTACTGACACCGGTCAATGAGTTCCCTCAAGCCTGGCAGGCCGGAAACGTGCTGGTAAGCACCACCGGCCAGTTTGCATCTCCAACCTGGAGAAATCTGGAGAAAACCCTTCTCCTTCTTCCGTTGCCTTCCCTCCATTCACAGTCCCTTTGCAAGGAGGCCTGAGGCAGTGAGCAACAATTTTCTGACCATAATGGCTCATCAGAGAGAGAGAGAGAGGGGTGGATTGGAAGGGGAGTGGAAATGGCTACTAATTTCAGTTGTTCTCAATCTCTGCTGCTCTATCCTAAGCCTCCACATTCAGGTGTCTAGCTCCCAGGTGCTCTCTCCCTCCTTGCTCCGCCTCCTTTTCTGGCATAATCATGGAGGTAAAGGCTGTATCCCAAGCTGCTGCGAGGAGACCCGCCAAAGCAGAAGCCACTAGCTTCTTTAGTCTGTTTGCTCTGTTCCAACAAGCCAGAGTTCCAGGTCTGCTTTCATGGTATCCTCGCCCTGTGCAGCCCTTGTCCAGGATCTCTCAAGCTTCCAGACCCCTGATAAGGTGATACAGAGGACTGTTCAGAACCACTGTCTTAAGGGGTAGCAGCATGAATGCCCCTTATAAGCACATTTAAACTTTTTTTGTTGTTGTTAGTTTTCAAACAGTACAATATTGGTTTCTGGAGTAGAATTCAGTGATTCATCGCTTCCATACAACACCCAGTGCTCATCCCAACCAGCGTCCTCTTTAATCCCCATCCCCCATCTAGCCCACCTCCCTACCCACCTCCCGCCATCATCCCTCAGTTTGTTCTCTATAGTTATGAGTCACTTATGGCTTGTTTCCCTCTCTCCTTTTTTTCTTTCCCCTTCCCATATGTTCGTCTGTTTTCTTTCTTAAATTCCACATATGAGTGAGATCATGCAGCATTTGTCTTCTCCTGTCTGATTTACTTCACTTAACGTAATACACTGTAGTTCCATCCATGTCATGGCAAATGGCAAGACTTCGTTCTTCTTGATGGCTGAGTAATATTCCTGTGTGTGTGTGTGTGCCACATTTTCTTTATTCATTCAGCAGTTGATGGACATTTGGGCTCTTTCCATAGTTTAGCTATTGTTGATAATGCTGCTATAAATATAGGGGTGCATGTAACCCTTTGAATCTGTATTTTTGTATCCTTAAGGTAAATACCTAGTAGTGCAATTCCTGGATGGCAGCGTAGTTCTATTTTTAACTTTTTGAGGAACCTCCCATACCGTTTTCCAGAATGGCTGCACCAGCTTGCATTCCCACCAACAGTGCAAGAGGGTTCCCGATAAGTGCTTTTAATTAACGAGAAGAAAACACAAGGTTACATAATGCAAAAGTGAGACGAAGAATAATGATTCATGAGATTTCCTTTTTAAACATATGTACATGTTTATTTTGTTAACAAGCACAATGAAATGCTTACCGGGTGCCAAGCTTGTCTGATTTTTACCAGTCTTCTAAATTTATGCCACTTGTGAATAAATACCTATATGCTATTTACAGCAAGCATCATCCTTATTACGAATCCATGAAAGACTCTAACACAAACCAACAACTCATGTGTGCTCCATATTTCATTGCCCCTGTAACATGAGAGGTGCTCACAGCTAAAGCAATTAGAGACAACTTTGGTCTGTAGGAGAGGAATTCGCGATGATTCCTACCACGATGATGATGATAAAAATAATAATAGTTCATCTTTATTCTTGATTATGTCCTTGTTTCTGGGCCAAGTTCTTTATAGGCATTACTTCCCATAACCCTCACAAAGTCTTTGCAAATGGTACTATTTCTGTTTCTCATTTTGGTGAGAAAACAGATGCACCAAGCATGTTAGGTGCAAGTTAGTTTTCATACCATTCTCTGCCACTGCTCTAAGGAATATTCGAAATGGATACGGAACGGTGGTTGCCTCAAACCAGAGAATGGAAAGTCACAGCAGTCATTACATGGCGTGCCTGTTCCGTGACACTAGCCTAGGTGCTGTTGGACACCTTCAATCCTCAAAACCAGCTGGCAACATGTTACATGGATACTTGTGCTGATGAGAAGACTCATCCAGGTTCACACTGCTTACGGACAACAGGACTGATAAGAAGGGTTCCAGCACCTCTGGAGACTAGCCCAGTTAGAACCGCCTTAGGTGTTAGGTATCAGGAAGGGGACTTAAAGCAAAACCTTCAAGCAGCTGCTAAGACATTATGTCAAAATCTTTGTGTTCCAATCCATGCTAGAGCTACAGACTGGCCAGAATATACTCTAACACCACCAGCCTCTTAGAGACCTTGGCGTGATGTACCTCCTTTTTCCTCTTTGAGAAGAAGGAGGGAAATTCTCCCATAGAGACAAGGTGATTGGCCTAAGTTCACACAGCAGAAGGAAGGATAAGGAGAGATCTGGGGATAAATTATACTGAACAGGTTTCCCAGTCTTTAGTTCAGTGCTCTTTCTACAAGACCATCCAGTCTCTAGTAACTCATTCGTTAGCTGCCCCTCTGCAAATGTCCTCAGCCTGTCTTTTTCTTTTTATGTCTCAGACAGAGATGGACTCCTCCGCTGCACGCATGCAACAGAATGATATGGAAGATGGCATCCGTATCTGCTTAGCACCTGCCCGTCTTTCTTTTTCCTGTAAAATGATCTCCACGTTCTTCATTAGGGCAAAGAAGATGTGTAAAGTCATTTTTTTCTCTCCTGGTGGGTCGGTAAATTAATCTAGCATCACAAACCCAGTCACAGAGTTAGGTGATGTGTGTGTAATGGGTTTAGGCAGTGAGTCTCCGGGGCTTAGGCTGTTCAGCATAAAAAAGGCCATAGAAATCTCCCTCTTGCGCATAACTCAGGAAATATGCAAGACAATGAGAATACAGTCAAACTATTGGAATTTCTTTTTGAAGAAAAAAAATATCTTGCAGGGGCAAACTGTTGATTACCAACACTGGTCATGGTAGGAGGGCTAGCTACCTTGCAGTTATCAGATGTAAAACTCTGAAGGCTTGGGGGAGGGTTGGGCCATTTAATAACATGTCAATATTAAATTACATCATAAATAATCAGAACTTCCTGCATATTTAACGGGAATTTTGTTGTATAAATTTGGAAATTATCCAAATAGAACAAGCGACTTCTGTTATTACTGACCCTCCCCCCCCCCCACCCTGGGGTTCAACATATTGTGGGGGTTTAGTTGTCGTTTTGAACTTTGGAACTCTTAGCAGAGAGTAAAAAGAAAGGCCCTAAACCAATTGACTTTTGATGGTCATTCTCCCTTCTCTTTGCCGGTTTTAAATGGATTAATGGTTTTCTTATGCAAATAAGATAAAATAAAATCCAAAACCAGGACCCAAAGCAAACATGTGAAGTCACTGTTAGTTGGAAAACCTTCAATAGACTGAGCCAGCTTGACGATGATACCCTTTGACCAATCTTGCTGTTGCCAAAGGGGACACTTCTTGATTTTTGCCCCATCTATTAGATCATTTCTAGCCCAAGGATATTTTAGAGGCTTAAAACGTTAACGTGAGTTGGTGTCAATCCAGACAGTAGATTCGAGTTTCTAACCTAAGATAAAGTATAAAGATAAGTTATTATGATGACCCAAAGAATAAAGTCTCAAGGTCTTATTTACAATTCAAACCCTCCCTATATGGCTCCAATTGGCTGACTAACTTCATCTCCCACCGCTCCTTTGCTCTAAGCCCTGGGCCAAGCCCTATCTGGAGTCTTCTACCTGCAATCCTGCTTTCACAGGAAGGAGGAGAATGGACCCAATTTTTACTTCTTTCTGAGTCTTCACCAGTCTCTGAGCTTAGGTTAAGTTCTCTTTCCATCCTTTTCTTTTTAAAGATTTTATTTATTAATTTAATTTAATATATTTATTTGAGAGAGAGCCAGAGCATGCAAGAGTAGGGGGAGGGGCAGAGGCAGAGGGAGAAGCAGGCTCCCTCCTGAGCACGGAGCCTGACTCGGGGCTCCATCCCAGGACCCTAGGATCGTGACCTGAGACAAAGGCAGATGCTTAACTGACTGAGCCACCCAGGCGCCCTACAAATACATATTTTAGCCTCTCCCTCCTAACTCTATATAAAAGGGCACAGCACTGTATATGCCATTCTGCTTTGACATCTCACTCCCTATTTTCCATTTCTGGACAGCTCCTAGAGTACTCCCTTTTATCCTCCCAGTTTTACTGTGATGTGATTGATAAACAACATTGTATAAGCTGAAGGTGCACAACATCATGATTTGATAGATGGATATATTGTGAAAAGATCCCCACAATAAGTTAACATCTATCACCTCCCATAGTTACAATTTTTCTTCTCATGGTGAGAACATTTAAGATCTACTCTCTTAGCAGCTTTCAAATACACAACACGGTATTGTTCACTATAGTTCCCACGTTGTATGTTACTTCCGTAGGACTTACTTAAAATCCCCCCTTCCCCCACCTGTCTCTGGTAACCACCAATCTGTTCTGTTTCTATTAGTTCTATTACCTAGATTCCAAACACAAGGGAGATCATCTGGCGTTTGTCTTTCTGTGTCTGGTTTATTTCATTAAGCATGAAAGTCCATCCATGTTGCTGCAAATGGTAGAATCTGGAGTATTTTCCATAGCAACGCTCCAGAATGCCTCCCCCCCACCACCCCCTTTTTTTGGCTGCATACTACTCCATTGTGTGGCTGTAGTTCCTCATGATGGACATTCTGGTTGTCTTTAATCTGTCCTAAACAATGTTGCAGTGAATGGGCTTTTGCATGTAGCATTTTATATGAATGCAAGAGTATTGGGAGGAAAAATTTTAAGACTGGAACTACTAGATCAGATGGTCAAAGCATGTGAAATTTTCCTAAATGTCATCAAATTTTCTTCCCTGGAGGCTGTACCATTTTTTATTCTCCCCACCAGTGTATGAAAGTATGGCACAGGCATTAGTATCCCCATTCTATGTATGAGGAAACTGAGGCACAGAAAAATATAAGGGGACGCCTGGGTGGCTCAGTCGGTTAAGCCACTGTCTTCAGCTCAGGTCATGATCCCAGGGTCCTGAGATCGAGTCCCGCATTGGGCTCCTTGTCCAGCAGGGAACCTGCTTCTCTCTCTGCCTCTGCCTGCCACTCTGCCTGCTTGTGCTCTCTCTCTGACAAATAAACAAATAAAATCTTAAAAAAAAAAAAGAAAGAAAAATATAAGAGCATGTAGTTACTGTTCAGGCAGGGACTCACGCATGCTCTGCTGCCTCCTACTCCTTCAGTGTTTATCATACTGTTATCAGTGTTGTTACTTATTTTACATAGAGATAGGCCCAATCCTTCTAAGGCTTTATGAACACAAGTCCTGAAGTTCAGAGTCTCTCTAGAAAACAGAAATTGGGGCAATTAAGTCAGTGCCTGGTGAGAGTATGGGAAAAGGGAAATGCAGTAGGAAAACTTGGGAAATAAATACAAGGTGACAGCTGGTCACTGAACAGGTGCTCCTGTTCGGCCACCAGGGATGTCTCCAGACGAGGAGGACTAGAAAATCACGCCACTGGGTGGAGGAAGAGAGAAGGAATGTGTTGAGCTCCTCCATGTCCTTCTCACATCCAATGGGCAGACACACCCACACTTCTGGTTGGGTCAGCAGACCTTCTCAGATGCTGGGGGAGTGAGATCCCAAGCTTTGCAGGCTCCAGGAACAGCGGGAAGAGCCCCAAATGGGTCACTATGATAGATAAGGGTCCTAGAGACAGGTGAGGACAAGGGATCCTGAGGAAGTCCATAGATGTATTTAAATCTAGGCATTTTCTTTAATTTGGTAATTTATGCCAAAAATGTGCTCCATGAAAGTCTTTTAATGGACACATTAATTTGTAGTGATATTAATAGAGAGAAATATTCTTTATTGTTATCCTTGTACATTAATGGACAGTAATCAAGAGTCCAGCCTCTAGAGCCAGGATACGTGGGTCCGAACACAAGTTCTGACATTGACTAGGGGTGTGCTCCTGGTCAGGACACCTCATGTTGCTCGGCCTCAAGTTCTCTCATTTGTAATACAGGACTCATGCTTAAAATAATACTTGGCATAACAAGTGTTATATAAGCATTAACTATTATTATTATCATTATTATAAGATCTAACTTTTATTCAGTGTTTGCTATTGCCAGGTACTAAGTATTTACATGTTTTACCTCAGTTAATCTCTCTAGCAACCCTATGAAAGGAGGTCATATTATCAACCCTCCAAGAGGTATTAATATCATCTCACTTTCAGAAATGTCGAGAAGACTCCAAGAGTTTAAATAACTTGACCACGTCCAATGAGGTGGAGTCAGAATTTGATGTAGGTCGGCTTGACTCTACTCAGTCTATCATATTACTCTTAGAGAACCAGTTTTAACATTTATTTTGAATTATAAAAGCACCCAGTTCAGGCCTAAAAGTCATGAAATGTACATCTGTGTCACTTAAGCATCTGTCAACCTTCTATTCATTGTGGGCGTGGGCACTTGGCTCATGGTATTTCTCTTAACATTTCTCCCGGTCTCGTCACTGTCTCCCCATCTCCTCAGCCCTGATCCCATAAATTAGGTTAACCTTAAATCTCTACACCACTTCCTCCACCAGCATCCATTAGCCTCCTAGACCTAATCATTACCCGGAACTGTTCCACTTTGGAAACGGTGATCATAACCAAAGACCTGGTGGATTTTTTACTCCTCAATCCTGTAACAACTGCTCTTTAACCTCAGAGAAATATCCTTTTCTTTTGACATCTTATTTTAGTTTATCATTCCTTTCCAGCTCACACTATGGATCCTAGGATTGATGATTTAAATTACTTTCTTACCAATACCCTGTATTATCCTCCTTCTCACACATCACCCAGCAAAGCTCCAAATTTGGATCAGAGTTAGCTTTTCCCTTTACACTTGAGTGGTTACACTTTGATAGAGAAAATCAAACCGTCATGCACATGCCTCTACTACAAATTCACGATCCCCAACCTCAGCCAGGCTCTCAGCATCACTCCTTACTCCTGTGATTGATTTCCAGCTTTCAATTTTCACCTCTCATTTTTCCTAATGGCTATTCCAAACCCTCACCACCTTCCTCAAGCATCTTCTTTATGTTACACACCTTGAATTCAGTAAGCAACATTCCCTCCAAATTCATCAGGATAACTGAGGGCTTTAGATACTGGAGTTTTACAGCTTGGCCACAACTTTAGAGGTTTCCATAGTCTTCCTGAGGGGATCACTTCTACGTTCACAGCATAAATATACTCCGTGCTGATGACTTTCAAGTTTATATCTCCAGCTTAGACTTATCAATCTTGTGGACACCTGTCCATGGAGGTTCCACAAGGACCTCAAATTCAGAAGGCTCAAAATTGAACACACAATTGTTTCCTTAAAACCTGTATCTCATGTAGGACATTACAATCTTCCCAGGCACCATGGGGTAGGGGGCATGACCACCATCCCCTCAACCTAGGAGGCTGATGTCATCGTTGAGTTCCCTCTCTTCTTTACTTTCCACATGCAGTTTCCAAGTCCTGCCAAGCTTTCTTCTTGTTTACGGACTCTCCCCCTCTCTTCTCTGTTATTCTCTTCTCTCTTATTTTATTGTGGTCCTAGTGCAGTCTCTTGATCCAACTGGACAGTTGGATGGCTTCTGAAGCTTCCCAATTTTTTTTTATCTCAGACTTGGCTCCCTCATTCTGTCCTCATCACTGCTGCTAGCTAGATGATGTTTCTAAACACAAACCTGATCGTATCCACTCCCACTTAAGATCTTGCACTGAATCCCTATTGCCTACAGAATAAACTCCCATCTTCTCGGCATGACACGCATGGCCCTCTGTGATGTGGCTTTAGCTTCATTCTGCAGTGCTTTCATTTACCAATCCCTACATAGCGCCTTAGACTTCAACCACAGGGTAGAGTCTGCAGTTCCTGTGGGCTGCCTTGCTTCTCACTTCTATAACTTTATTCATCATGTCCCCTCTGCCAAGATGCCCTTCTACTCCTTCACCTTTACCTGGCTAGCTCCTACTATCTTTTAAGACTTAGTTCATGGGTCAGTTTTTTTCTGGAAGCCTTTCTTGACAAGCCACCTTCCCCTTCCCCTGAACTCCAGGCAGTATTAGCAACACTGCCTTTGGCTCCCACAGCTCCCCATTGATTGCACTGAAGACATCTCAGCATACTTACCCATTTATGTGTCTGGATCACAATTACATGGTGAGCTCTTTGAACCTTGGGGCTATGTCATATTTCTCTATATACCTCTTTGCCTAGCAGGGGCATAGAGTAAGTGCCTGATAAGTATTTTTATTTTTTTTTAATTTCTTTTTAAAGATTTTATTTATTTATTTGACACACAGAGAGATCACAAGTAGGCAGAGAGGCAGTCAGGGAGAGAGAGAGGAGGAAGCAGGCTCCCTGCTGAGCAGAGAGCCCAATGCGGGGCTCGATCCCAGGACCCTGAGATCATGACCTGAGCTGAAGGCTTAAACCACTGAGCCACCCAGGCGACCCCCGATAAGTATTTTTAAAGTAAATGTTGAACAAATAAATGCATGACCCATTAATGAAATACTATTTTATATATGATTTGATTTTTCCACTTTATGAACAAGGCAGAAGGAGAGGGATCAGTATCAATAAACATTATTTTTTACAATAAAGAGTATCAATAAACTGATTATTTCTCCATCTGATTATGAGCAACTAGAGGCATAGTGATAGTCAAATGGCACAGTGAGATGGGGGGTACCCAGAGAGGAACCAGGAAGTGTTTACAGTGTAAGCCTGTGGTGATGGACAGCTAGGATTCCTACAGAGTAGCCACAGGACACCTGCAAGACTTCCATCCTAGACATACAAAACTCTCTCGGTTAAACCCTCAGTGGTTATAAGTTTCATTTGCTGAATGAGAAATCACTTAATATACCTTAAGTTAAAAACATACAGATTTGTGATTGGAAGTAAAAAAACGGGACAATGGAAAGCAAACTAGAGTTGCCGCTCATTCACCCCGCCCCTCCCCCGACTTTCTTAGGATCTAATGGTTTCACAAAGACCTGGACATAGTAAGAGCAGAAGACTAAACTGTTTGTCCACCACCACTTTCAAAGCATTTCTTTGTGGAATTCAAGTAAGAAGGTAAGGGAGACGGCATGTTTTTCTGAAGTTCAGTACTGAGTGTTTTTATTTTTATTTTTTTAAGTCAGCTCCACTCCCAGCGAAGAGCCCAACTAGGGGCTTGAACTCACATCCTGAGATTAAGACCTGAGCTGAGATCAAGAGTTGGTAGCTTAACAGACTCAGCCACCCAGGGACCCCAGTAGTGAGGGTTTTTGAACTTCAGGTGTCACTAGGACTCCTTTTGTAGTTAAAGTAATAATAAGTAATAATGGTGGTAAAAAGAAAAGAATAGAATGCTAGTTAAAGTTATTATAAAGAAGTCACAGTCCTCGAATGCCCAGTGAGATGCGGGTGCTTTTCACTAAGTATCATACTTAACGCTTCACAACAACCTTGACATAGAAATTATTTTTCTCTGTTTCTGTTTGAACAACTGAAGTTCAGCGAGATCAAAGAACTTGAGGCAAGTCCAAAGGACGGCGTGGGGAGACTCTGGGACCAAAGGCTACATTAGCTTCACCAGGTGACCCTGAGCCTCTCCTGGTCACTGAGCTTTGTTACCTGCTCGCGTGTATGTGAATGCGGGGCGGGATGAAGCTGTCTAAGGAAATAAACACTGAACGTGCTGGAAAGCCTCAGGAGCCACAAGCGGCGGGAAGCTGGAAGCAAAACTGCACAGACTAGGTAGAAGCCAAGAGAAGGGCTGGACTTGCGGGCTCCACGGAGAATTTAGGTGGCTGGGCGAGGGGCGGAGCGAGGGGCGGGGAATGGGCGGGGAATGGGCGGGCAAACAGGGGAGCGTGGAGACCATTCACGGACCTGGCAGAAATGCCGCCTCTCCGGGGGAAGCGAGGTGAGGACAGAGTGAGCGAAGGCATTGTGGAGTCTCCGTGAGTTGCTAAGGCAGCTCATCATCACCATCCTAAACCAAAGCAGAGACCGGACTCGACCTTCTTGGGCTGGATTTCCCGTAGAGCAAGCAGGAAGGGTATTGGGAGAGGGTCCTGCACAGAGTGCCCCCCTGCCCCCTGGCAGATTGGTACGGCCCATACCCCCGCCGCTGATCTGGCAGGCTGCGCGCGCACCCTCCGGCGGGGCGCGGGCCGGCGGGGCGCTGCGGCCTCTGCGGCCCGGTTCCCTCCTCCTGCTCCTCGCGTGCTCCTCGCTGGCCCCACGCCCGCCGGTGACGCGCCCGCGCTCCTTGCCGGAGAGGAGCGCGGCCGCGGGGGCGCGCCCCGGTGGCTCCGCCCCCCCCCCAAGCTCCCTCCCCCGAGTCCCGGGTGCCCCGCTCGCGCGGCTCCGTGCAAGGAGAGCGGGGACCCCGCGCCAGCCCGCCCCTGCGTCCCCGCCCCGGCGTGCGAGGCGCCGCGCCCTCCTGCTGCCCTGCTCGGTGCATGGAGGGGCCCGTTCGGATCGCAGCCGCCGCCGCCGTAGCCGCCGCCAGCGCGCGGGGGATGACCTGGGGGTGGCTTTCGGAGCCGGCTGCCGCGCAGGAGGTCCGGGGACTGAGGCTGCCCCGCCGAGAGGTGCGGGGGTGGGCCCGCCGCAGGATCGGAGGGAGGGGTGGTCCGGGGACCCCGGGCTTGGGGGCCACGCGGCTCGGGCGCGGGAGGTCCGCGGGAGGGCAGGCCGGCGCGCCTCAGAGGGCGTAGGGGTACCGGGCTGCGTGCGGTGTCTGGGAAGGGCAGCTGACGGATGCCCAGCGGGGGAGCTCCGGCGCTCCGGATCCTCGGGGACTCTGAGCCACCTCGTGGGAGGAGGCGGGATGAGGTGTCAGTAACACGCTTAAATCTCTTTGACGGTGATCGCTGGGGCAGGTGAGATCCAGCATAGCCGGGAGTAAGGGGCGCCAGCACGTTTTCCCAAGGGAGCGGGATTCCTCGCCTCTCTCAACCTCCATCCCGCAGAGCGCCTGTGAGAGACAGTGATTTATGTGTAGGGAGAAGCAAGAGAAATTTCCTGCACAATGTATCTTTCTCTGACTTCACAGACTCAGTGACTTCCCAGCCCCAGGGAGTGTATTTTTCCTTTTCCTCTGTAAAGCTTTCTGTGGATTGCATTATCATTTGCTAAATACATTACAGCTCGCTATTTATTTCGGTCTGCAGCTTACAGACCTTTGTTGCTTTCTCTCCACATCTAGGGATTTCAATAATAAATCACTGAGGAGGATAGATAGACTCTCTCGCCTTTGCCTTCATTGTTCTCCCTAACCCCACCAAATCAGGTGGAAGGCTTTCCAAAAGGAGCTCTTCTCCAGAATGCCTTCCTTTCCTGGTCAGGACTATCAGAGGGTGGCAGGTGATTTAAGGTCAGGTTGCTTTCCAATTGAGGTCTAGAATTTAGGGAACACCATTCACAGAAAATGAGCCCCTATGTCCTAAAACAAACGCTGTGAGAAACAGAAAATTGAACCAAAAGCTAACATGAGATTCATTCTTAGGGCAGTGGCCAGCAAAAATGAAAGAGGCCAGTCGTGTTTCCATGCCTTACTGATACCATTACCCTCCGACTCCCAGCTGACCGCTTGGCATACCTGAAGGGCAGTGTCAAGGAGGAAAAGGTAGGGAGGGGAGCTGAAAAATAAGTGGGTTTATTCTCAGCGCAATTCTAAGTGTTCTGTGACATTTTATAGCTCATTTAAAATAAGTAGTCTATTTTAGCTGAAAATGGGGGGGCATTATTCAACTTTTAGGACAAGATGAAAGAAAAAATTTCTGGAAATTTAAAATTAGTGCTTAACTAGAAAGCATTCTTAGGAACCCAGAGAGGCACCAAATACTGTAGTTTCTGTTATGCACATGTTGAAATAAACTGCCTCATACTTTAAGTTATATGAGAAGGATGGAGAAAACCTGTTTCATTTTGTAAAGACGTGCCCTGGGTGTGTGCTTGGCAGTGGGTAGAGCAAAAACATTTATATTTCTATAAAAAACACACAAGTGTATATTGTTTAACTTTCATGCAAAAACTCGGATATAGTATTTGCAAATCTGTCTTTGTTTGAATAGTTTAGTCAACCAGGAAAATCAGTTACTAGAGGTACTGTGCTATTGTTTGTGTAGTAAGTCACTTGGGATGCTTTGATTGATTGCTATGGTTCTCATGAACCTCCTCTTCTGTGGAAAGTACTTAAACAGCTCTGACCCTCAAGCCTGGAAGTACAAAGAACCCTTAGGACTTGGAGCATACTGATCTAGCCTGTGTAGTTTGGTGTCTGAATCAGTCTTACCCTTTGCCTTCTTTGCAAGAAAGGAATTAAGTTCACTTAAAGATAGGACACCCCCCCCCCCCCCCAATCAGCAAGGTATATATAGAGATGGAGGCTTTGTGTGGGAATAGGAACGTCTGTCATGGGCCTCTGCTCTAAGGAGGTCAGGTAAAATACGTTGACTAGTTCTCCTGCTTTTCTTTTTCCCACTTTGCCCTTATGCTGTCATAACTTTCTAGATGATTTCATTTATGGGTTTGTCAAGATAGACATTGAAGTAAAAATTTTCCTCTCTAGAAATGTTTCTTTTGCACAAATTTAGACCAAAAATTGGTGATTATGTCTGAGCGTATCCTGGGGAAATGATTTCAGTTCAGCATTGTCTTAGTGAAATTAGGCTGGGGTAAGAAATTAAAAATAACTAATTGAAAAATTGGTTATTTATAACGTGTAATTACATTAGCTATGGCCTTGTAATTAGCATTTGTACTGTGCAGGAGAATATGTAAGACAGCACATCAGGAGAGCAGATGAGTTGTCTACACAGGTAGTCTTTCTGATCTTACTACTTAATAGGAACTAATTAGATTAGAGAGAGAATTTGGACTCTGGTTGCTAAATAGGTTGCTTTGAAGGACTTGATTTTATGGTGATTTTTTACGAGTGCTTTTTTTTCCCCCAGAAGTTCTATTAACTTGTATTGAATTAGAGAAGGTTTTATTGTTTTTATTCAAGATTTTATATTGCATGTAAACATTCCATTTATTTATAAACATCCCATTTATACATTTTTATTGTGTCTATGGCCCTCATTCACTTTTAAGGGACTGAGGAGGAGGGCTTTGATTCTTCTCAATTAAAATTATAAGATCATATACAGAATATCCCTCGTGTCATTTTAAAAATATTGGACTACAATTAAGTGAAAAACTGGTTTGTTGGTTTTTGTTGTGTTTTTTTTTTTAATCCTTCAAGTCTTCCATCATTGTTTGTGCTCTTTCCCCCATTGTCAGGCTTAAAACATACAGTATCTTTGTCATCTGTCCCCTGAATAATGGTCCTGAGGTGATATTATTAATGTGGCTTTTTAAAATCAAACTAATTATACTTGCCTAAAAGAGCCACATGTGTGTGATTCTAGCTGCCTGGTGCCTTTTGAGAGCCCGGGAGACAAGCTAGTGAATAGAGCTGAAAATTCATTCTGTATTTGATTAAATGGAACAGACTCGCTGCTCCTTACCCCAGCAGGGGCTATGAGATCTCTTGATCCCCGAAGCGGCTCCAGGACCCTGGGAATTCCATTAGCAAGCACCTGAGGAATTTCTGCCCTGCAGTGCCTTTTTTGTATGTGTGTGTGTGTATGTGTGGAGAGGGAGTGGAGCTGAGTGGTGATGGGGCGGTGGAGGGAGGGGGGCGGAGAGAGGCTACATTGGAAGACTCCATATGTTAGCAGATCTAAAATCAAGGCATGACTTAACAGCTTATCTTGTAAGAGAAAAGCCCAACCCGAAGGCAGATTGCTAGTCAGGACTTTCCTCCAAGCAGGACTGCGTGGGGACGTGTTGCTAGCGCTGAACCGGGCGCCACTCTAAGTACAGAAAGTCGCTTCTCTGCTTTCCCTCCGAAGCACAAGCATATACACGTTGCAGCCTTGGTAAGTCTTCTCCGAATGATCTTTTGATAAATATGTAAAATTGTGTTACAGTTTGGTCTTGCCTGGAAGGGCCGATGTATTGTTCTAGTAACTTTTTAAACTGAGAGCAAAATCAGACTTTTATGGGAAGCCAGTTGCTTTACAGAGATGAAAGGCTCATTTGAATAGGCATATTTTAGTGTGCTCTTTTGTTTTTATATCATTTTATTGCATTCTTGTTACCTTGTTATAGAATTCAAATTCATGGGCGGTGTATGTTTCTTTCCTGCTGTCTTTCTGAGGGTTCTGATTTTAAGTATCTTTTAAGACATTGCTTTGCAGACTTGCTAGCAGCCACAAACAAATGAAAATATATCTACCAAAAATGTTCGTGTAAAATCTTTGGAGCAAAATTTTTGGAAACATGAGTGTGTCTTCCTCCCCTGCCCGCCACCCCCCAGATAATTTTTGGATACAAACATTTTTCAGGATATTAGTCCAGTTTGTTGCTTGTGTACTTTTCCAGGAGGAGCAGTTCTGAATCTTGGATGGTATTGTTAATTGATTTTCATATTCCAAGAAGAATTAAACACGAATGTGAATTCCAATGCCAGTTTTCAACTGATGCAGAATGCTGTTGCTTATTCGATGGTTAATTTGGTATATTTTGTTCCTGATTAAAATCATGTCATGTCACAGTGCTTTCCCCCCCTTCCAGCATGTAGTCCTCTCCCAAATTCTCACAATGCAGAGTGCTGGGAAAATAAAGAAGCCTTTTAGAGACCACGTTTAAGTCTTTCCCACCTTACTCCCGGGTATCCCTTTTCTAGTGCTGCCACACTGAAAGGACTCTTGAATGAGTTGGAGTAAACACTGAAGTCAGCAGTGTGTCTGTCTTGGTTCACAGTGGTTCAGACTCTTTTGCCGTGTGATATATTTTGATGGCCAGAGATCATAAAAAAAAAAAAAACTACCCCAAAACACATTTTGTTCTGCTACATACCAGTTGGAATGTGCGTAGGACTTCAGTTCTGGACAGTCAGCAACGTGCCTTGCAGTCACAGAATGAAGGAATGGTGAAGTCCCTTGTATCTGAATTCAGAGGGAAAGAAATAGCCGGGTTATAGGACTGAAATGAGATCTAGTCTGCTTTCTGTTTTGTTGCTTATAGCTGCCTGGTCGATTTTATTTTTAGATTACTGTACTAGAAACAGAAGAAAAAATTGACACATAAAGCTTGCTCTTCAGCTACATATTCATGTTAAGAGACTGGCTCACTGTTTTTTGTTTGTTTGTTTGTTTGTTTTTTTGTGAGCCGGGGCAGTGAACTTGACCGAAATCTTGGTTTCTTCATCTGTAAAATGGGAATAACAATAGTATCTCTTACCACTTGTGGGGACTCCATGGGATGATGAAAGTGAATTGCTTGGATATACCAAATCGGCTCTGAGAGTTAGCTACTGTTACTTGTAGTAACTTTTCCCGTACACATTAGTCTATTACTCTGATTCTGTGTAGTTTCTTTGAAGTACTAACTAGTAAGAAATTCTTGGAAGTTAGTACATACAACTATAGTTGTAGTGTGCTACTATTTTCTTAATTTTGCAGTTGAACTGAAATGTTACATTTTTCTAATGGATTGTATAACATAATACAATATTGCATTTTTCTAATTGTATAATTTAAAAATGTACATGAGTATACAGTTAATGTACACCGAGCAACAGCTAGGCTTTACATATGCACATATGTGTGGTAACTATGACTATATATAACTATATATAACTATATAACTATAACTATGACCCAGATCAGGATCCAGAATATTTCTTTCACCTCGGAAGGTTCTTTGGTGCCCCTTCCCGGACCACCCTGCCTCCCCCAGCAGGCAGTTCCTGTTCTAACTAGTCCCACCGGACATTAATTTGGGCTGTCCTCAAACTATATTTATAAAAATGGATTCATATGGTATATACTCTTTTATATCTGTTTTCTTGCACTGCTCATTCATATGTGTTATTGTGTACGGTAGTAATTTGAGCTTTTTAAATTTTTAGAGCATCTTTGGTGTGTTTTGAAATTTGTAGTAGTCAATTTTATCGGCACACTGGGTATGTGGCCACTGGGAAGAAAGAAAATAGCACTTCTTCCTAAATTATTTGACAATCAGATCCTAGTGGCTAGCTTAGAAAAATTACCATGACCTTATTTTTGTACCTAAAATTGCGTAAAAGTAGTATAATTATTCTTAGTCACAATTACATAAAGCAAATCCATTAATAACTGTGTGTTTTAGTTTTTAATATTTTGTTTAAGTTTTAATTTTTTTTTTTTTCCGAGAGAGGGTGTGTGTGAGTGGGGAGGGGTGGGGCAGAGGGAAAGTAGAGCAAGAATCTTAAGCAGGCTCCACACGGAGCTCAGGGCCTGACACAGGGCTCGAGCTCAAGACCTGGAGATCACTACATGAGCTAAAATGAGGAGTTGGACACTTTAATGGACCGAGCCACCCAGGCGCCCCTTGTGTGTGTGTGTTATTAGAAGGGAAGGAAGAGACCTTCAAAGCAGAGAAGAAGGACCATCTAAGGTAGCTTATCTCTTTCGTGCTTAGCATTTAATCCATAATCAATACTTAGAAATGTACAGAAGAAACAACTAGCCCAGCATTAGTGTGATGCTCTTTTAGAAGAGAACAGAGCAACACAATGTTCTTTTGAAAAAGAAAAAGAAAAAAAAAAAACACCCAAAAGGAAAGAAAGTGGAGCTAAGACATTGTTATGCTACGGAAAAATTTTGAAGAACAGAACTGTACCCCCCTTCAGGGAGAAGGTTTTGGCTTCCTCCTTGCTGTCAGACAATGCCTAGATGTTTAAAGTTTCTGTCCGTGTTGTTGGAATTCCCTCATGTGCTAAATAAAATTTATTTCACCTAAATAGTGAAACAAGGCTACGAGATGAGGTCACTGATTTAGAAGGCCACTTGTTTGTTTCTTAAATTTTGGAGGGGGGTGTAGTTGAGGTAAATAGCTTGTATTTCTCTTCTTGGAAATGTTGAGGGAGGATTTTCTGGATGTTCTGCTTGAACACAAGCCACTTCTCTCTCAGGAGACACTGTATTTTGCAGCTCTTGTGATTTTATTAAATCTTATGATTTCATACTCCTTGACACGAGGTTGTTCTTCACCCACAGCCATGTGCAGGGATGGGTTCCCCTGGACTCCAGAGAGACAAGTTGTTCCCTTTTCTACTTACATCAGACCACCAGGGGCCCAGATTTCAGGGAGGTGGAGAGAGTTGAGATAGAGATCTGTGATTCATCTTTTGTCCTGTAGGGGCGCTCCAAAGATGCAGATTTTGGTCCAAAAGAAGGAAGAACTGTGACAAATAGGACTGCCTCAGGATAGAAAATGCTCTTTTGAGGGGACTTGAGCTCCTCTTACTATACACTTGCTGAGGACACTGTGGAAGCCATTTCTTCCTTGGGTGAGAGATTGAACTGCATGACTTCTAATGGCACTTGCGGTACTGAGACTCCATGAAATGGGCTTTTCTGAAGGAGTGATTTTTCATAACCAATCCATGTGTAATCTTAGAGGGAGAAAAATACGTTACAAAGTCCCAAACAGCCATTGAGGAAATAAATTTTCTCAGACCAGCCCTAGTTTAAAGTTGAGGACTGCCTCTACTTGTCAGCTCTTTTCACTCTAAATATAATTCTTCATTGAACACTAATAAGTAATAAGTAAATGTCAGATATTCTGTCTTTCTTACTTAAAGAGAAAATAGGGACTTTTCCAATATTCTAAGTATGTAAGTGTCAGAAACAGTAATGCTTTCAAAGGAGAGTAGTTGCTCCCTTTTTATGGAGGGGCACAATGAGAATTTCCTTGAGTCCCTCCACTGGCCGAGTTATTTCTTCACTCCTAAAACAAGTGTACAGTCAAGATGATTAAATATACATCTTTGCTGTCTGCCGTCTCTCCTCCATCCTACTTCTCTATACTTGAATTTCCAAAGAGAGATAATTTGAGGGGGAAAGGGTGATACTAGTGACTTATCCCATCCGTAAAACTGTATTTGGGACATTTTCTGAGGTCCATAGTTATTTAATCCAACCATGTACACATCTTGTATCTGCAAATATATGTTAATAATATTTAATAATGAATATTTAGAATGATTGAAGGGAGTGTAGAATCCTGAGTCACCAAGATAGTATCTTCCCTATTTTATAAAGCAGAAAAGAATAGTAGATGGAGTTTTCATGGTTTTGTGTTTATGCACATGAACCCTCTGTGCCCTCTGTGGCTCTCAGCAGGTCTCTGTCCTCTCTTCTCTGTTGCTGCTACCTTTTACTCCTCCAGCATTCTTTTTTACAATTTCAGAGAGGGATGAGAGGAGATTCAGAATGTGAGACCCCCCCCCCCAAAAAAAAAGTGATTCTGCATGGTAAGCACAGCTTCAAATAATGAAGATAATGCTTTAGATAAAAAATAGTCAAATGTCACATTGTGATTGGAATTCATGCATGATGTTTTAGCAATTTTACTTTTTTCTTGAAAAAAATTTCTTAAATTGTAAATGGATGAAGTTTTAAACAATTTTTTTTTTTTTAACATTTAAAATGTGTATTTCTCTTCTGTGCAATGTTTGGTGTCCAAAGAGCTGATTTCATGTCCTGTTTCTAAGATACTCGGCATTGCAGGTGTTTTCTTGGGTATCTGGGTACTAAAAAGTGCATTCTGGCTTCTGTCTCTTGCCAGGGAAATGCCTGACAGTTACTTTTTTTTTTTTTTTTTTAAAGATTTTATTTATTTATTTATTTGACAGATAGAGATAGGCGGAGAGGCAGTCAGAGAGAGAAAGAGGAAAGCAGGCTCCCCGCTCAGCAGAGAGCCCAATGCGGGGCTCGATCCCAGGACCCTGGGATCATGACCTGAGCCGAAGGCAGAGGATTTAACCCACTGAACCACCCAGGCGCCCCCAGTTACTGACTTTTTATGGTATCAGAGTAAAAGTAATTAGTATTCTCTCTTTTACTATAATGGTGATATCTGTTCAATGAGTGATTGTACACACTGCCTGGTTGGAGGTAAATTTGGCAAGGGGGACGAATGTTTCATGGATAAAATACTACTTTTATCAGGCCATGAAATTACTCTAGTGACATCAGAACTTGGCAGCCTCTTTTATTCCAATAAAAACAAAAATAGCATCATAAGCTAGGGATAAGACATTTTTCTTGTCCATTTATTTTGGCTTATTTTCATGGTTTTGGCCTCAGGGTGTGCGTATAACAAAATAACACAGTGAGTAACAGGCAATAAGAATTAGGGAGTGAAGGTAGTTTCAGCTGAAACAGACATGCTGTTTATCCGTCCTCTCGGTTTCAGGCATTTAAACTGTTCCTCTCAGTTTGGTGACTAGGCGAGCATCCGGGTGGGTGTGAGGAAGCCTCATCTGTTAAATGGCGTTAAACTTCATCATTGGCTTGATCAGACCTGGCTTGCAGAACGTTGAAAAAGTTTGGTGATTGGCTTATAAAATTGTCACGTGTCTGGGCGTGATTACAAATGCGACAGTACAGTTTTGTGGAAAGGGTACTGTTTAATCCTTTCTATAATCACCAGTGTAAAATAACGTCGTGTTACCAGTTAGTTCAATTTGATTGGATATAGTGTTTCCTCTTGCCTGTTTTACCCTGTTCACTCTTACTGTGAAATTAGATTTTTAGATGTTATCATGATTTTTTTTAAAAGATTTATTTATTTGAGAGAGAGAGAGAGAGGGTGGGGTGGGGAGAGATGGGCAGAGAGGGAGGGAGAGGGAGAAGCAGACTCACACTGGGTGCAGAGCCCCATGAGGGGCTCAGGCTCAGGACCCTGCGATTAGGACCCGAGCTGAAACCAAGAGGTGGACACTTACCAGACCACACCCCCCAGGTGCCCCAGATGTTCCCATGATTCAGTGACAGTGCCTATACCGGGTTTCGGTTTGGTGTCCCGGCACCTGAGCAGTAGGGCTTTTGACCCAGGGACTGCTAAGCACTGAGCAGATACTTTCATCATGCTTGATAGGTCATTAGACTCCTGAGTAGAACCATACTAAAGTCTGACTGCTACGTTCTCTCCATGATTTAACTTGTGGGTTCACCTCACTGTGATCACCTTCTTAAACAAGCTCATTTTATTTCTCCATTAAATCTTTTATAGTAAGGAGGACTATAGTTCTGATGGGTTAAAGTATATTTCAGAGTTTTTTTTTTTTAAGATTTATTTATTTGAGAGAGGGAGAGAGAGAGCATGCACACACAGAAGGAGAGGGAGAAGCAGACTGCCTGCTGAGCAGGGAGCCCGATACGGGGGGGCTCGATCCCAGGACTCTGGAATCATGATCTGAGCCGAAGGCAGACGCTTAACTGACTGAGCCACCCAGGTACCCCCAAACCTGCTTCTAAGTAGCTATTTTTACTTTACCTGTTTTTAAGTCATATTATAGTCAGATTAGAATGGTTCTGATCTCTTCGTCTGATCTTTTGATTCCTATTTACTGATAGTTGGGCATATTTTCTCTTTTAATGGTCAAATCCTTTTTGAGATTAAAGTAAAAACATCAAAATCCTACCCTGCATTTCTAATTCCAAGCTCTAGTCATCTTTTTTTAGATTTGTGCTTTAGTTGGATTTCTCTTTTAAAAAGAAATCGCAATACTCATGTTTTGATTGTAGACCTATATAGGTCTTTCATATAATTTTCATCATACGTTTTAGTGCTAATTTTTTTTTTTAATCCCATGGCTAACTAAAGCCCATTTGAGTCATTATAAGATGGGTTGTTAACTGTGGTCTCCTGTTAGGCTAGCAAACACAGTTGTCATTATTTGTTACTTCTTTTGTGTTTGAGGATGTGTTTTAAAAGAGCTATTGTCATAGTGGTTAGGCCTTAAAATAATTTCACATTTGTTACTATGACAGCAGCCACAGTGGGGTTTTTAATCATACAATACAGCATGTACAGAGATTGATATCAGCATCTGTGGCATCAAATACACTTTAGCTCTGGGATTTGACTACATAAGTCTTTCTGTTGTCAGTAGGGTTCTTGCAGCCGACTCCCAAAGTGGGTTTCTAAAAGTGGCACTTCCAAGTCTGGGCTGTATCCCACCCCACAGGAAAATGGCATAAATTGTTTTAAAGAAAAATTGTCAATGTTTTACTTATTTTGGGATCTCTCTTTAAGATAGCAGCTCATCGGAAAAGATAAGGACATGATTAACCCTGTAAGACAAAGATCGGATTCATGTTTTCTTAGCTAGCTGTGCTTAGATACAGAATACTTAATTAGTCGTGATCACACTAACGGATAGGCACTACCTATCCAACAAACTCCTAAGGTCTTCAACACCCAAGGAAGAGAAACTGAGTTTTGAGTTTTTCATTCATTTCTGGGTTGATGAAATTATTCCCCCCTTCATACTGAAATGTGAGTCATCTGGCAAAAAAATCCTTCCACTTGACATTGGAAATGAAGTCCCCATATACTTGTAAAAGTTCCTTCTAATTCACTGAGAAATACTAACCTCTTTTGTGTCTGATTTACCCGGAGTGAACGTAGGGCTGGTATACTGGGGCAGTTAACAGGAAGGAGCGTGGTGACCGAGGACTGGCGGATTGCTTTTGCAGACTGGGAGTCTTGTCTCTTTGGGTGCCCTGCAGACATGCAAGAATGGTGCCTCCAGAGGACTGGGAAAGCAAAGTACTGTTCCGTCTGGTGTTGCATGCACAACTCGAGTGGGTGTACCTGCCTCCCCCACCCCCCCTTGCTCACCTAGCTCTTTGCAGAGGAGTGGCCCGTCCCAGCAATGACTACACCGGTCTTATGGTTTTTTTTATTCCATACACAGAATAATTTTCTCCCGTCTCTGATGTCATCATTTCTTAAATAACTTTTATACAGCCCTTTGTACGTGGCAGAGTGTTTTACAGTTTTGGTGTGTGTTTGCTCTTCTGCTTAAATATATGACGTAGTAAAATTTTCACAAGAATGGAAACCATGAATACAATACGTGATTGAGCATTAGTATCAGATACGAGAGCTTTTTTTTTTTTAAAGATTTTTATTTATTTATTTGACAGAGAGAGCTCACAAGTAGGCAGAGAGGCAGGCAGAGAGAGAGGAAGGGAAGCAGGCTCCCCGCTGAGCAGGGAGCCCGATGTGGGGCTCGATCCCAGGACCCCGGGATCATGACCTGAGCCAAAGGCAGAGGCTTAATCCACTGAGGCGCCCCCAGATACGAGAGTTTTAATGTGGCTCAGAGTTAGGTGATCTTTAAAATCTCTGGAATGTTGGGAAAGGAGGTTCTTTGAAACTGTAGTCTTTCTTTTTAAGCTTTAAGTGGGTTATAATTGCACACTTGTCTGTGCTTAGGAATAGAATAAAATACTTCTAAACTGGTTATTTTTTTTTTTCTCTCTTTGACATTTCTATGCCACAGACTCTGTGTTATACATTCTTTTGACCTAAGGGAAGTTATGGAAGTGAATTTTGCCTAAGGTGAAATTGATTCCCTGGCGTCTTGGATTTTTAAAGTCTTTCCTTTATAGAGGTCACTTTATTTTTATTTCTAGCCACAGGGATGCTTCTTTCTTTAGAGCAGGGACTTGTGTGCTTAGAAATTTTGTAATAGAATGTCCCAGGTGAACATGAAGTTCGAAGCCCTTTCCAAGTCTATGTAAAGTAAACAAAATAGCAAAGGGAGCTTTTTAGAAATAAATCTCATTTTATATTTGTGTCTTTGATTATGGAATGAATATAAAATCTAAATTGATATGCTCTTTCTCTTAACAGTTACTCCATGATACCCTTGTATCCAAAACATGACGGGTGATATTGAGAGATAATTTAGTTGTTATCTTGGATATGTAGGAAAATGAATGCAAGCTTTACAGTTTTCAGTGAGCCTTTTAATGTTGCTTTGGTCCGTTATTGGTTATTTCCTTTTCATTTTGTATCAGTATGTCATGTTGGCTGAAACACATGTGAATGCTAAAGCATTTGGTCACAGCCAATTTGGGTCATTTCGGTGAAAATCAAACCAGTTGTTAGCTATCTAATGAAACGATTTAAAAGTGGCTTTGATGACCTGGTTGAGAAGGAAAGAAAGAAACATAGATATTCCTAGAGTCAAATCCTGCCCCTCCTCCTTCATTGGAGTGAAGAGGGAGCTTTAATAACCAACAGAGACCAGCTCCCAGTAAGAGGTGTGAGGCTGTTTATTTTCACTCTGGAGATGTATATACTACAGAAGGAAAACTCTGGCCTTGCTTAACCTAAGCAAGTCATTACTTATCTACGATCTGGCAAGCAATTTGATTAAAGTTGACAGAGCTCATATAATATCAGAACCAACCCCTCTTAATGATTGATGAAACTTGTCTGTAAGTCTTTTTTTTTAAAGGAGAAAAACTAAATAAGAACGCATACTTGTTCAGATCTCTAATTACCAAGTATAAGCCAAGTCTATAATGTAGTTTTGTCTGTAGTGATTAATAGGTATTCATTTGTATGTTTTTTTTTTTTTAAGGTCATGATTAAATGGCTTCAAACTAATAATTTCATGTTAGCAGGTTAATTTGGCTTTTACATGATTCAATTCTTGAAATTTTGAAGTTCCTACTTCATATTTTTAACATCTTTTAAAGGTGGTTTTCTTTGTTGTCTCTTTGGTATTCTTTAGTGGTAGTTTTGATCAATTAAGAACTTTCCTCTTTGTTCTCTTATCAAATTGAGTTGAAAAAGTCTTCAGCTTTAATGTTAATGTTTTTCAACCCCTTGCTCTCTAACCGTATAAACATGGTTTGAACAATTGTCATAGCATATTTGGGCTGGGAAGTGTTGTGGCTCATTTCTTTGCTGCATTTCTTATTCTCATTCCCAACAGATTGATAGCAAGTGTGACTTGAATGTGCCCAGTGGTCTTGGGATGCTTTAATCCAGGATTCTATGTACAGTGCTGAACCCAACTCATGAGGATCATTGTTTCATGTCCTTCATAGGCTGCCTAGCGGACAGTCAGAACTGGACTGCCACACCCCTCCCCCACCCGTACACCTTGTTTTAAGTAAATTTAGCATGTGCAGTTTTCAGATTAATGAAGCAGTTGAATCGAGAGCGAATTAGTTTTCTGTAAATGGAATTTTCTTAACCTGGGAATTTTCAGGCTTTGTATCATCAGTGTTTGGACGAGGGTAGGCTCAAGGCGTCAAAACCAGATTCCACTACAGTCTGGTGACACAACCTCCCTGTGCTTTAATTCTTCACCTGCGTGATGGGAATGGATGAGAGTTTACCAGTCTGTTGGGCTATCTCATTTAATGTTCAGGTCCTGTGATCAGAGTACAGTAGGTTCTCCTGGAGGGTGAGAGCTGCTGCTCTGATAGAATGTGCTGTCCCTGAGATGAGGGTTTATAGTCACAAAATAGGATGTTATTGTGACGTCACTGAATTAGACCGTTGAATCAAAATCAAATGAGTGTGGGTTAAATTCTGGGGAGCTACAGATGTGGGAATAAGCTAGAACTGATGATTTGTTTCTGTTTTTGGATTGGTTAGAACCTGGTGCATAGTGAAGATTAGAACCTGGTGTGTAGCAGAGAGCTAACGGGGATCTTTTGGGTAAATTTCTGTGACTCTCCAGCATTTGACTTTCTTGTTCCATATATTTAATTTTGTAACTGTAATCTCCTCTTTTCTCCTTTCTATCTCCCCAAACTCAATATAATCACATCAGTTTAATTGCCAGGAAAATAAAATTCGCTTTGTGAGAGATGTTCTGAGAAGAAAGGGCTACCTGTTCTTGGAACCCTCTGCTCACTTTTCTCTCGATGATTTTCCCAACAAGTGTTGTCATCTCTGGGAAATCCCAGTGCTTTCTAGAATTCTTATATGTATACTGCATGAGCTTGAATCGTATGTCCTTTTACATTCTTTTCTTTTGGGCTTACATATGGTCAGAACAAATAAACCCTTCACTGGGATGGTTAAAGAACAGCAATAAAGTGCCATTCCCCAGTTGTTTCCAGAAAAGAAATAGGATAGACATGGAATCATCAGATGCAAATATTTGACTTGGAGGTGGGCCGATTATGCACACTGTTGTCAGCCCCACCCGGCAGCTCCCCTGTGTTGTTTCTAGCTGGCCAGTGTGAGTCTGTTGCCCTCAAGTGACTGTTGCAAAGTCTGAGGGTTAGCAGTGGAGGGGGATCCAAAGAATTGGAGACAGGAGTTGTAGAATCAGTTAAGTGTTGAGAATTCTGTGTGTTTCTTCTACCCCACAGGTTGGCCTAAGTTTTGGTTTTTTATCACGGGAATCCAGGTTTTCAGGGAAGCACAGTAATGTCTATCGTGATACTGAGTGTGTTTGCAGGAGAAGACGTTGGGTCACAACTCTGCAAATGCACAGACTTTAAGATATTCCTTCTGGGGCCTATAATGTAGAGGATAAAGCTTGACTGTATTGCATTTATAGAGTTTTTTTAGGGTAGTGGTCTTGGTGGCTATGGAGGTAGGTAGCATTTATAGGATTCTTTTAACTGTTTTGACTTGGGGAACTGTGAATCTTGTGTTTGAAACTATAATTCTTGTCCTATCCCTCACCCCGACTCTCACCTCAGATTTGTAGGGATGTGTGAGATCAAGGAAATAGCTGTGTTTTTGGTTAGTTAACAGAGGGTCTTAACCGAGATGATAATGGCTTGTATTTTTGCTAAAAAGGGGTCAAACTTGGATAATATATGACTTTTTCACAGGGAAAAATTCTCATAAACTAATGTTGATTAAATTATTTTTATTACTAATCTCAAGTATATACAAAATAAACTAGATGCAAAATTTTTAGAAAACTAAAGTTTACAAAATAAATACATAACTACAAAACCAATATAATCGAAACATTAAAAGTCCTTGAAATTTTTTTAGATTATCAGTATTGTTTAATAGAGAAAGATAGTTATGCTTATTTTATATTTCTCTTGCCTATTTGATTTGGCTCTTTTGATTGAAACACAATATTTTTTTTCTTTTTTTAAACAATGACCTTGTTAACTACCGGCCTAATATTTTGTGGACAGTCACTTTGAAAGTGCACTGTTCTGTGTGGTACTGGGAACTTTCAAACCCATTGAATGAAATGTGTGGGTGTATTAATACTTTTGGTTGATGAACCAGAGTAATATGTGATCTTTGTAATAAGTGTGTTCGTAAGGCGTAAGGCTGATTGCTATGTCACATGCTTTTCAAGTTTGTTGCACTAACGCTGCCATGAGCTAGAAGAGAATTCACATCTGCTTTTCTTCTCACTGATTCCAAAACTTTCTTTGTCCGTTGTATTCTGTAACATCACTTGACCTTCTCATGTCATGGACCTGATCCAAAAACACAAATGCCAGTTGGGCACCAGTATCTCGTGTCCCATCTTCATCGTCTGGCTGATGACCCACAGTAAGCCTACGGTAACTGAGCTACAGCAGGACAGAAACAGTGAAATTCATAAAAAATAATTTTCTTACCTCTAGCAACCCATCTGCAGATTAAAATGGAGAAAGAGAGCTAAAACCTGGTAGGCTTGAGAATCCCTTTGGAGTGAGAAGTGGCTGTGGATTCACACTGAAGTCAGTGGACATAAAAACAGATTTGTACTCAAGGCCTCTCTTTTATTCAGGAGGCTGTGTGTAGAAAGGGGTAAGCGTAGGCCTGGGGTTGCCCTGGGTTCACACGTTACCCCTGCCATTTATTAGCTGTGGGACCCTGGGCAGGCTATCAGAGCTTTCTTTACTGTTCCCTCATTTGAAAAATGGCAACAATACCTATGTTTAGCATTGTTGTGAAGATCAGTAAAAGTACACGTAAAATCTTTTGCCTGTAAACTTAATAAATGGTAGTTGTTGTTACTCTTTGGAACAATTAATCTCTTAGGACAGCTGTTTGGTAAGATGTACAAATAGATGTATTTCCACGCAAACCACTTATTCCCTAGTGTCTAGTGGAATCAAGAGGCAGGGGTGTGGTGAAATATTGGAATTATTTGGCAAGGTTTTTTTAGGCTGCACAAAGAGCCTGCCTCCTTATTACCATTTCCAAGGGACCTACCCTTACCCCTGGCAATGGACCATTGCTTTCTGGTGCTGGGGCAGGAAGACAACAGAGTACTGACTAAAGCAGTTGAGTCTTTCTCTGGTAACTCTGACTTAAATACTCCTACGGTCTTTTGAAATCCTAATTTTATAAATACTTATAAAGATGAACTTATTTATTTCTACAAACAAACCAGCAAGTTGGTTTGTCTGATATTGACAGGAAGTGTCTAATCTAACCCACGTGCGTGTATAAATTAACATTGTGGCATTTGGCTTTTAAAATGTGCTTGTTTTCCTTAGGTATTTATTTACCAAATTCGGGACTTTAAAAAGTGTTATGAAAAGATGGGACAGATTGACTTGATAGTTTGGGGGTGGGGGTTAGGCAGCAAAGCAAGGTTTATTGAGTGACAGCAAAATGATAGCACAAAGCTTCCCAAGGAGGGAGGGGACCCAAGAGGGTTGCCTTGATAATTTTATAAAACTATTTGTGGGTTGACCCAGTTAACTTGGCCAGTACTCTTTAAGTATATTTGAAATTCCTCCTTGAGAGTTATTTTTTAAATTTAATAATGCTTTATGTGGTAGGATTTTGTTTACATGACTTGCCCTTATAAAAATTCATACCACATTGCAGGAAACATGACTATATACAGTAGAAACCCAGATATTTTAGTCTGTAATGCCAGTCTCTGTCATAAATGTGTGAAGAGTCCATTATTTTAGCTACAAATCCTTATAACGGTCTGAAAAGCAGAGACTTCCACTTACCCACCATTGGTCCTGTGCTTTCAGAATTTTTAAGATCACGGTGAATGCTTTGCAGACCCTACTGGGTCATTTCTGTGTGTGAGCAAAGTAAGAGTGCTTTTGGTGTTGTATGTGGTATCCTTTTCTGTTCAGGTTTAAAAGGACTTTTTGATAATGGCTGCTATTTAAACTCTTTTTTCTTTTGCCTATGGCTTTTCTGTAATCCTGGGTCATGCCCTTTGTTCGTCATTTGGGTTAAGTACCTATTAAATTATATTAGTTGTTGATTTAAAAATTTGCATAGTAAAACATAAGTAAATATGGGAGTTCGCTTCTATGGAAGACCAGATAAACTCAGTGAACAGGTCATAGACCATTAATGCTGATTCTCTTAAACTGTTGCTTAGTAATGTGAGGACCATTCTCATGTTATCTCTTTTGGCTTACTAGAATGTACATTAGTCATCTGTGAAATAACTTCGTAAGTCCCAGGGAACATTGCTGGGTTTCTCTCAATGTACATTTATCCCTTTATCAACATTTATTCAACACTCATTTTGTGCAAGAAACTTCCCAGGTGTTGGGTAGACTGTCGTGAACAAAACAGACGGTTCATTTCCTTCAATCCAGGTCTGGGTGGGAATCATTTATGTGACCGGTAAATCTCCAGCCTCGTTCTTTTTTCCCACCGTATGAAGAGTCAGATGAAAATCAAATTCTGTACTTTCTCTTCTAGGACACCTCCTTGGCTATAGTTTTAACCCAGGGGAGGTCAGACTACAGTGAAAATCAAAGCCATTCCTGAAGAAAGAAAGACGTTTTAAAAAGCATGGAGTTTTAGAGTGGCGTGTGAAGAGAGAGTCATGGGAATTTTTTTAGTTGAATGTAGGGGTGTCTGTGTCAGTTTCCTGCCTCTCAAATGCCAATTTCCCAGCAAGGTCTATAAGTCTGGCCTATGTTGAAGAGGAATGTTTCTTTTCTCTTCTTCTTCTTTTTTTTTTTCTTTTAAAGATTTTATTTATTTGTTTGATAGACAGAGATCACAAGTAGGCAGAGAGGCAGGCAAAGAGAGAGAGGGGGAAGCAGGCTTCCCGCTGAGCAGGGAGCCCGATGCGGGGCCCGATCCCAGGACCCTGAGATCATGACCTGAGCCGAAGGTAGAGGCTTTAACCCACTGAGCCACCCAGGCGCCCCGAAGAGGAATGTTTCTACTGAAGAGTAGGGATTGCAGCCTGGGACACTTGAGGATCTTTGAGTGGCAGAAACCCGTCAATACCAGGAAGATTAAACATGCTGCTTTAGGGACATTTGTTGGTTGACATTTAAGATGAAAAGCTTCAGGATGTCTGTGTTTAATGGTCCTTTGGGGGCACATGATTTAGCCTATTTTGAAACCAAATGTATTGAGCTGTTGCAATACATATAATATATAATTATATAACTGAATATAACATATGATACATGATACTAATTAATATGTATAATACATGCATCTATAATATACATACCCAAATGGATAATATGTAATATGTGTAATACCACGTAATATTAAACATACCGATCTAAGACCATGAAAACTTAGGTCTATTGATTAGTTGTTTCTCAACATTGATTTTCAGAGCAGTAGTTTATTTATTTATTTATTTATTTAAGATTTTATTTATTTATTTGACAGACAGAGATCTCAAGTAGGCAGAGAGAGAGAGGGAAGCAGCCTCCCCGCTGAGCAGAGAGCCCGATGCGGGGCTCGATCCCAGGACCCCGAGACCATGATCTCAGCCGAAGGCAGAGGCTTAACCCACTGAGCCACCCAGGCACCCGGGAGCAGCATAGTTTATAATGAATATTTTATATTTGGAGTAACACGAGGAACGACCAACCAAAAAACATGCAGTAATGACTTCCTAAAGCCACATTTATTCTGAAACAGTGTTTTGCCTACCTGTTTGTTCTGTACTAATGAGACAGTGACCACAGATGACAGTCTTTAAATTTTTTTTTAAAAAGTATTCTTACTTGGCAAATTGTGGGCAAGCTTACGTGGGACATGCAGGTGCTTTGCTTTAATTTTCAGTGTTCCTGGTTACTGACATCCAGATGTCTGGGAACCACTGCTGTAGATTAAATCTAGCAAATTCTCAGTATGCAAGTTGTCCATCCTGGGATATGGCTTCTTCGGGGTTTCTCACGCTAGCTGTTTTGTCCATCTGTGAGATTTATGCCCGGGTGTTGATGATGCCTCATTATCAGGAAGGGTTCTCTTCCTTGCTGCAGCGAAAGTTGGCTTTTTAGCCTTCTCCAGCAGAAATGGAAATGCCTCACTTAGTGTTAAGTGCACCTTTATTGTTCCATGTGCTGAGGTCAGGAGGCAAGCACCTAAAAAATCTCGCTATATAAAGGCTGCTTTTTAGATGTTTTATTAGTACTGCTGTTGGTTATTTTAATTAGTAGTATGTTTTATGTGCGCCCTGAGGCTGTTCAGGCAAAGAATGTAATTCAAATAAACAAAATAATATCTGATGTTTTGGAACACCCACACGTGCCATCTGGGCCTTTACTCTTAAGGTGTACTTACTTGGGTTGGCAGGGAAGCTAGGAAGAGAAAAAGGAGATGATTATGTAGTGTAATGAAATGTTTTAAACGTCCGTTCTTGGAAAGCTTGATGACCAAGTTTTTAGCTTGGTAATGCCATTTTCTACGTAAGCGGTGGTTCCTTTTTTTAGGGTAAATATGAAGTTTGCATGAGAAGACCTGTCTTTTCCATTGTTTGGCACATTGCTCACACCTTTTACCTCTTTCTGACTGTGTTTCTGGGGACCTGTGAGTACCGGAGAGAGAATTTGACTGTCACATGGTGGACGGTGCTTTCACAATGCAAGAAAGTTTGCTAGCGTGATTTCCACAGGGTTTTTGTTTTGTTTTGTTTTACTTTACTATAAAGTAAAGGGGCCACCTCTCCCAAGTTTTTACAATGAAATCGTAAACTAGTCTCATTTTTTTTTCTTTTCGACTTGGCTTTTTTTTTTTTTTTTGTTTACACAAATATTCTCTTTTCTGTTGCAAACTGAAGTGAACTATATGCTTTTGACTTAATTTTGAGAGCCGAAATTGTGTTGATTTTGGATACCTTTGCTGGATTTTCCTGCCATTCCCTCTTTCATTAAGTATAGTCTTTTTGGAGTTTGCCAAAGATGAGGCAAAACTTGTGTAAGAGGTGCATCTGACCTTTTAAGTGTGTGTGTGTGTGTGTTTTTTTTTTCCCCCACCTAAACATAGCACTTGTAAAATGTTTGTCATAAAGCTGGAAAAAATTATGGAGGTTTTTTCCCTTCCTTAGAGACGGAACCTAAGCCACACTAAATTAGTAAATGTTCTACCTGACTGACATTCTCTAGGAAAAAGAAATATATCCATTTAGAACACTAACTTATTTTTTTTAAATATGTTTAACATATATGTTAATATGTTAAAACGTTTTATAACATTAAAAAAATACCATTTTTAAAATAAGGGCTACTGCCACTTTTTGAATCTTTTTTCTACCTTAAAAACAGTTTTAAATGCTATTGTTTGTAGGTAACCCAAGAGTTAAAGATGTCAGAGACTTAGGAAATGAGATCATGGTGTCTCTATTGTCTTGTTCTACTTTATTTCCCCCCGCCCTTCTTTTTTTCCCCCAGCTACCTTGAATATAAGTACACAGTACATTTTCTTTGTGTAAGTGAATGAGAAACTGCTTTTTTTGTGTTTTGGGGCTATAGATTCAACTGCACTCACAATCTGGCTTAGAAAATGGATCTAATGAAGAGATTTTAGAGTATTAAGCTGAGGCTACAACCCACAGCACTCTTTTTTTTTTTTTCCTTTTCAAAGATTTTATTTATTTGACAGAGAGATTGAGAGAGGGGACAAGCAGGGGGAGCAGCAGGCAGAGGGAGGAGCAGGCTTCCCACTGAACAAGGAGCCTAATGTAGGACTCAATCCCAGAACCCCGGGATCATGACCTGAGCTGAAGGCAGATGCTTAACCGACTGAGCCACCCAGGCATCCCAACCCATAGCTCTCTTAAAATTCCAAGACTCACATTAATTATGTCATTATGTAAAGAATGAAACTGTAATGCTGCTGTAAATCTCACCAAAAAACCGAAACAAAACAAGACAAAAAGCTCCCCATGTTGTTCATAGAAGCCAATGATGACAAGTCTTTCCAGGAAGAGCCCCGCTACTAAGGTATATAGATGTAGCAACATACAAAATGTATTCTGCGGATGGAAGGTGTGACTAGTATTGGATACATAGGAAATGTTGAGTATAATGTAATATAAAAGATTTTAAGAAATATGCCAGAACTTATATATCTGAGTTAGAGTCTGTAAGCTGTGTTTTCCATCTCACATTTTTGTTACTGCACCAAGACACTGGGAACTAGTTATAGCACTGTAGGAAAATTCTTGGTGTTCTTAATTTGTTGGGAAATAGCCATTAATGAATAAATTGGTTGATAATGTTGGAGTTAAGATACTGTAGTTTTGGGGACGCCTGGGTGGCTCAGTGAAAGCATCTGCCTTCGGCTCAGGTCATGATCCTGGCCGGGTCCTGGGATCGAGCCCTGCTAGAGGGGAGCCTGCTTCTCCCTCTCCCCCTGCTTGTGTTCTCTCTCTCTCTCTCTCTCTTTCTCTCAAGTAAATAAAATCTTAAAGAAAGAAAGACACTGTGGTGTTAAAAATCAGGTGTGATTATAAGAACATAGTAAGAATCTGAAAATAGTTAACAAAGGATTTTCAGGGAAGTTATGCACAGAAGAGTTATCAATGGGGTAAGTTTTTGTGTCTTCCAAGTTGGGCCAGTCTCCTGTGGTTTCCCCAGTAGTGTATCAGGTGCGTGCGAGCGTGTGTGAGTGTGTCCTTGAATGGTCTTGACCCTCCTGTTTCCTTTTGCCTCCTCATAATGTCAAAACGCAGGCACTGTTGTTTGCTACACACTCAGCCTAGCAGAGTTGTTCCCGCAGGCTTTGCATTTCTGGGAGACCGGCCGGACCTTCAGCTCTCCCAGCCGGATTAAAATGACTGGCAATGTTGTGCTGTGTTTGCAAAGATACCGTGATCTTAATTGATTTTTCCACTTTCTAGTCCACTGGGGCCTTGTATCTTGATCACTGCTTTGGCTTTAACTGCCTAGCAAAGTTTTCTGGGGTGCAGGTTTTCTTCCTATAGGCCAGTGCATATTTTTATATATCTAGAGACTTAACAGTCTGGGGTGATTAGGTACTGACTACATAGTCAACTCCGATTGACTTGTGCGTCCATTTGTGAGTGTGCCTGAAGAGCCCCAGGATCAGGGCACAGCCTCTCTTAGATTCTGTGAGAGCTGCGATGTAAAGTGTGTCTGACCTAGTTCCCCTCACCAGCTGAACAGAAAGCATAGGCAGCTAGGAAATCCAGACTCCTTTAGTGATTTTATGCAGCCGTGGTTAAAGGCGGAATGAAGTTCTTCGAAACCCGGGTCACTCTGTCCCAGGTCTCTAGGAAGCTTCCAGCTGAGCAGGTAGCAGAGTGTAGAACTCATTGTGATGGCAGTCCTGTGCTCAGCCAGCATCGATTTCAAGTTTTTTGCAGCATAGATTTTTTTCTTAGGTTTCTCATTTTTTCTTATTTTGCTTTCCCCCAAATGTTTGACTGTAAACATTAAAATCCATTGCATGGAAATGAATTTCTCCTTGAGGTTTTATTTCCTTGCTATTAAAATGAAATCCAAACCGAACCCCAGGGAGAGTGAGTCTTTTGGAACAGCCAGGGAGAACTTTGTTTCATTTGGTAAGGTCTCAGCAATGCGCTGGACATAACAACAGCTTTATTAAATTTATTACCTAACACTTATCTAGAGCCTCTTTTCAAATGTTTTCATATTCCATCCTGAATCCAAAAAAAAAAAAGTTAGCCAAATGTCTGTCTGGGTCTTTTTAAGATCAGTCTCTTCAAGTTTAACTAGTTCTTAGCAAACTTAAAATCTAATGCTCTTAGCTAGCTTTTGTTTCATGGTTACCAAAACCCTGTTATTTTTTTCTTTTTTCTTTCCCCGTGAAGCCAATGCCAGTGGCAACCTTGAAAAATCTACTGAGTGTTCACCTGTGGCAAGTGCTGCCTCTTCGGTGCCTGCGAAGTAATCCTCTTGAAACTTGGCTATATTTTGTCTTTTTAATAATCTCTGCCAAGTTGCTTTGTAGAATTTTGCTGTTTGTCCACAGCTGTGTTTTAAAATACTCGTAATGCGCCTGTCCAGCTCACGGTGGTTGCCAGAATTATCTTATCTCCGTGATTTTTGGTTTCCTGTGTTCTAGAAGCAGGAAGAAATAGTCTCTTTGAAAGATGGTGGAACAGGAACACTTGGCTTTTTTTTTTTTTTTTTTTTTTTCAAACACACACATATTGTGAATAGAACCTAACTCCGCACTTAGACCCCCTTCTCTTTTGGTGTGTAATTAGGACCACACTGACTCCTCGAGCCCCTCACTGTTGCCTTTTTCTGCTGGTGACCTCTGACCCCAGTGACCTTTCCTGGGGTTAGTCCTAGGCCCTTTTCATTGTGTTGGAGCCCAAGCGGCTCATGTGGAGTTGATTATTTCTTTGCTCATTTGGCCTTTTTGGTGCCATAACTCCCAGTCACTTCCATTTTCTTCCTCTGCTTCTGATGGTCCACAGTGAAAGGAAATGCCTTCCGCAGGCAGCAGGACCCGTCTGGGACCCGTCTGTAGGCTCGGCTGACGAGACGGAAGCTGGGGGACGTGGGGGGGAGGGGTGTGAGGTCTGTCGGAGTCACTGGGAAGGAGGGTGCGGCCCTTCTGGGCCCATCAGCCGGGCCCTGGGAAGAGCTGGGTGTCCCTGGCAGGGTCCCAGTCCTGGTGGAGGGGGGACGCCCCAGGTCCCGGATGTGGACCTGGCTGTTCGATGGCCTCCAGCTCCACGCCTGGAAGATTTATCTGTTCCTCCCACCGCCTCCCAGCTCCTTGGCAGGTCGGCACATGCATCACTGTCACTGCACATGACTGACTGCTCTGAGGGAGTCTTTCATTTCTGAAGAGAGGAGGATCACCCCCGTAGATGAACGTGCTGACGGGTCGATGGCGTCTTTGTTGCAGCTGGACTCCCGATGGCACTTCGCCGCTTTGTCCTCGCCCTCCTCCTGCCCCTACCCACTCCTGCAGTGAGATCACTGAGAGATGTGTGGCAGCTGTTACTCTCTGTTTTCGAGGCCCCATGGGGACCCCGGGAGGACTGCTCGGATCAAAGGCTGGAGGGATCTCGAGGGAGTCAGCCGTTAGAGGGATGGGTCTGATTACCCCAAAGTGGGTGCTGTACCGATGAGTTACTCAACTCTCAGTCTGAAACTAATGATGTCCTCCTACACGTTGGCTAATTGATTTAAATTAAAAAAAAAAAAAAAAAAGTAGATGCGTATGAAACTCAATGACATTTTGAAACTCATTTTTAAGAAATCTGAGGGTTCATCCCGAGTTCATCCCCCTTTTCTTCTTTGTTTTAAAAGGCTTTATTAATGGTATTGATCACGTGGATTGTTTCGAATGAGGCGCCGCTACGCCTTCAAGTGCGGTGGATTTTTTTTTTTTTTTTTTTTTTTTTTTTTTTTTTTTTAGGATTCTTCCCTCCTGAAAAGGGAGCAAGAGTTTTGTCTGTTATTTTCCCTTCAACTCTCATAGAAGCACTTCAGACTTCTTTCTGCTGGCCTCCGTGATCTCTTTCTTAGAGTTCCACTTATGGCCAACTCAGCCCATTTTCTCTGTGCCTAAAGGACACACTCCATTCCCTGCCACTATCAAAATGGCGACGACAAACCGTGGAAAGCCCTGCTGCTTCTCTTGTGTTTCCTGTACTCGGTGACCGCATGTCTCGCACTCACTTGTCCAAGTAGAAATCTGGACAGCAGCCTTGTTCCTTTATTTAAGGTCGGAGCCGTGGGCAAACAAGTGGACGCTGATGTATTCCAAAGACGTCTGTCTCAGAGACCATTTCTTTCCCGGCCCAGATCATTCACTATCCAAGGCCTGTCAGTGCCACCTTTTAATAACATCCGGTAAATATGTCCATGTCTTAAAAAAATTTTTTTTAACCTTTTAAGTCTATCCCCTGCTATTTCTCTAGTGCAGGCCCCCATCCTCTTTCCCCAGGGCCTTCTCACCTCCATTCCTCTTGTCAGCCATGCTCCACAAGGCAGCATAAGTGATTTTTTCAAAGGCACAAGTCAGATCTTGTCCCTTGTCTGCTTAAAAGCCATTAATACTCCCCTCTCAGGATAAAAGCCAAATACCCTGACCTGATTTATATTGTTCCGTATTCCATAGCTTCTGCTTACCTGTGCCAATCCCCTCCCTCCCTTTTTTCCCTCCTCGTACTCGGCTCTGCAGCCATACTCCCTTGTTCCTTCTAATTCTGGGCACACACAGCTCCTTCTCTTTGGAGCACCACCTCCCCTTGCTCTTTCTCCCTCTCTTCCTCCCCCCTGCCCTCAGACTCATGCATTCACATTGACCTGATCAGTGTTTCCGTGAGAAGTTGTCTTCAACCTTCTCAGACCAGGTGAAATGATCTATGTTTCCTGTAACACTTCTGCTTTCTTCAGTGGTTCATCCATCCCTCCCGTTAACTACTGTAATTCTGCATAACCTTTACTTTCTAAAAGCGTTGCTTCTTAGGGAAAACCATTTCCATGGATGTTGACGGGAAAAAATCATGATGGATTCCATCCTGATCCAAGATAGCCTGATCCAGGTAGAAAAACAAGTCAGCTGAGCAATAAAAACAAACTTGTAAACAAACAAGTTGTACAGGTGATAAACAGTATTTTGAGAGTAAATACAGAATGTTCTTAAATACAGTGCAGTGAAGTTACTGTGCTCAATCATGGAAGAGAAGGCTGGAGGCTGGTGGCTACTGGAGGAGGGCCTGGAGGAAGTCCTTGTCCCAAGATGGTGGAGAGGCAGGAAAATGACATTCAGACAGCAGGTCTTTTTAAGGAGTGAGCTGCATTCATGCTGAACTGAAACAGAGTTACAGCCCAGAAAAACCCCTGAGGGCAAAATCAGGCTAAACAGGGAGGTGCTCCCCAGTTTCCATAACGGGGCACAGAGAGCTGAGCCGAAAACGCTCTCCATCCTCCCGCTCACTTGGCTTCTGTACACAGAGCACAGTGTTTTGGGTTCATTCAAATACAGCAGGCCATTCCCATTCTCCGAGATGAGACTTTCTAGAAAACCATGGGGTCGTGGACACCGGTGGGTGTATCTTTGTCCGAAACTGTAATATCAAAGTACTGCATTTTCGTTTCTGATTGGAAAAATTGTGATGCCCGATAAAGAAAAGGCGTCCAGAAAGTGGGATGACTGCAGGAGCCCTTGTGAAAGGCTGATGGCTCTGTGAGGCCAGTGTGTGTTTGGGCGGCCTCGTTAGCTGTCACTTCCCTTACCTGAGCACGAGCCGCAGGGAGACCGAGGTCCTGCTTGTGGCTGAGTTCCCAGCAGACCAGTGCATACAAGATAAATTCCTCTCAATCTATTTCACACTGCCATTGTGCTGATGTCACTTTATTCCAAAGCTAATTATGTGCATGCCCTCTTTTCTCAATTAGATTGCAGTATCCTTTAGTTCAGGAAGTGTGCCTACCTCATCTTCCTTAATCTTTGTACCCCCACCCCATAGGTTCTTGCCCAAAGTAGATGCCCTGTGTATGGAATTAATGGACTGTGTATCTTCTAGGAAAAGTAGGGTTCTTTGAAAGCCCGCGCAGAAAACAGTTTAGCTTCCTAGCTAAACTATCCAAATATTCAGAATGAAGAAAACTTTTATGAGATTTATAATTTGATGTGATTAAGATCAAGGTAGCTCCATGAGTTTAAAAAAAAAAAAAAAGGTAAGTGTATGTTTGACTTCCCTCATTGACATGGTGCTGAATCAATCTTGAGAGCGTTTATTCAAAAATTTTTAGGTAGACATGTTCTGTTTCTTCTTTTGTTTAGTTACTGTAGACGACTTATTTTTTAAATCAACAGGAGACATAGCATGTTTTGGAATAGATTAGTTGAAAAGAGAAGCCAGTCTTGTTTTTAAAGAGGGAAATTACTGTGTCATGCAGAATAAGATCGTTTTAAAAAGGGAAACAAAGAATTTTCTGTTTTGAAGACCTGTATGGATCCCAAGCGGAGTTTTTATTCACAGATTAATCACGGTTATTCCCTAAACCTGAAAGAAAACTATAAGAAAGTTTGATATAGGAGTCTAGGGAGGGAGATAATTCAGAGGGACGGCTTTGATCATCCTTAGGAAGGCAAAGGCATTGCTTCAAAAACAAAGGAATCAAATCTTGAAATTCAGGAAAGACTTTTCCCAAAGGATTATTCTGGCAGCATGTTGAAAAGAGGTTATAAAAGCATTAAGTTCACAACCTGAACAATAAGTTAAGTAAATGTTAGGGAAGTATTTCCTTTCTTATTCTAGGACTAGGCATACCTTTAGCTTGCTTTTGCCAATAGAAATGCTGCTAAGCCTGGGCTGGCATAGAAGTATGTACAATAAGTTACATAAGACAGATTTTCTTCTATGTGGAGGTGAAGGAGAGCTTCAAGGAGTCCCGATAACTAAGGACATAAACCAGTCATCTTTAGGAACATCAGGCTAGGACTCAGGGAGCAGCATTCATCCCATGCAAAAGTGGGGAGCCTTCCAGTGATTTTTATAGCATGGACAAAAGAGTTGTGCCCTGATTTGTACGCTTAATGGGGTACTACACCAGGCTGTTCTATTTTGGTTTTGGCTTTTGGTACCCTATTAGTCTTTTCCCTGGAGAGATAGTACTATCAGGTGCTTTCTTGGGAACATCTCACTTAAATCAGCCGCTCACAGCTCCAGTGAAAATAATAGAATTATGTTGGCCATTAACTTCCTCTGAAGATAGGAAGCAGGTAGAACTTCCTCGTGGTCCTGTTAATTTCTTCTGAGACCAGTGAGTGGATAAGCCTCAAGAGTTCTGATTTTCACATAGGGAATTGATCACGTCTTTGCTCAAGTCCAATAGTAAGACAAGAACAAACCCAGTTTAAAATCCAGTTCCTTGGGGTACCTGGGTGGCTCAGTGGGTTAAAGCCTCTGCCTTTGGCTCAGGTCATGATCCCAGGGTCCTGGGATCGAGCCCTGCATTGGGCTCTCTGCTCAGCAGGGAGCCTGCTTCCTCCTCTCTCTCTGCCTGCTTCTCTGCCTACTTGTGATCTCTGTCTGTCAAATAAATAAATTTAAAAAAATCCAGTTCCTTGAGTTATTTTTTCACCCCTAGTAGTTTAGGGAAGTAGAGGTGTTTAATGCTTTATGGACAAGGGGTGCCTCGGTGACTCACTTGGTTAAGCATCAGCCATTGGTTCAAGTCATTATTGAAGAGTCCTGGGATGGAGCCCCATGTCGGGCTCCCTGCTCAGCAGGGAATCTGCTTCTCTCTCTCCCTCTGCCTGTGTGCACTCTCTCTCCGTCTCTCTCTAAAATAAATAAAACCTTAAAAAAAAGCTTTCTGGATAAGAAAAGCAATAGGGAAGGGAGAGTAATGTTTTGAAATAAATGGTAATTTACTATTTTGAATGCCAGGAAATATTGCCAGAGTGTTTCTGTCAGCAGTTTTCACATACAAATTTATTTTTAGAGAAACGCATTTTATAAATTAAAATCACCCAGTATAACAACAGTGATCCTGCAACCTACTTTACAATAAATTTTGGGTAAAAAGCAGAGATTTTTGTGTCTGTGGTGTTTTTTTGCAATTGAAAGCTTAGACACTAACAAGGGTTGATAAATGTCCACAGTGTCCAATCCTCTTACTTTTTTGGGTAGTTCTTTATTTAAAAAAAGATTTATTTATTTTACAGAATGTGTGCGTGGTGGGGTGGAGGAGAGAAGGGGCAGGGAGGAAGAATCTTAAGCAGGCTCCGTGCTGAGTGTGGAGCCTGACATGGGGCTTGATCTCAGAACTCTGAGATCATGAACTGAGCCGAAACCAAGAGTCAGAGCTTAAAGGACTGAGCCACCCAGGCAGGCTCCCTTTGTTGTAGTTATTGTTATTTAAATCTAAAAGATTATTTTTAGAAGTCCATGGTAGATTAAATAGTAAATGTTGCTTTGTGCCTTACCAAATACTTTGTTTTTTTTTTAAGATTTTATTTATTTATTTGACAGACAGAGATCACAAGTAGGCAAAGAGGCAGGCAGAGAGAGAGGAAGGGAAGCAGGCTCCCTGCTGAGCAGAGAGCCCGACGACCTGGGCAGAAGGCAGAGGCTTTAACCCACTGAGCCACCCAGGTGCCCCCTTACCAAATACTTTAATTGCTCAAATTCATGTGTGACATCCATGCTTTGCTCACCACAGGGTAAGGATGTCAACCATATTCTAGTGACTGGGAGTCTTCCCCCCACTATGTTATTGGGGATAGGGTTTACATTATTGCCATTTTGGGGGAGAACCACTTGACAGTATATATGTTAAGAGTATTAAGAATATTTTTATTGGGGCGACTGGGTGGCTCAGTTGGATAAGCATCCGACTCTTGAATTTTGACTCAGATCGAACCTCGCATTGGGTTCCCCGTGCTCAGTAGGGAGTCTGCTTCTCTCTTTCTCTCCCCCTCTAAAATAAACAAATAAAATCTTTTAAAAAGTTTGTGCTCCTTGACTCAGTAATTCCACTTTAAAAAATCTAAAAATGTAAGTAGAAAAGTAAAGATTTATGGACAAAGATATTTATAACAGCATTATCTGTAATAGTGAGACAAATATACATGGCTACACACCCATATAAAAAAAGGTAGCTTAATAACCCAAAAGGGAGTGCTTAAGAAAATTAAAGCACATCTATTCAATAAAGTATCTATGGCTGTTATAGGTTGTTTATTTAATGAGTAAAAATGATCATTAGATAAAAAATGAATAAAGCATGATTTAAAACTATCGCATATATGTTATAATCTCAGTTATGTGTATATATACACACACACACACACACACACACACACACACACATATATGGAAAGGATTAGAAGGAAATGCATCAAAATATTGATGTGTTATCTTTAGGTGGTAGAATTGCGTTTACTTGCTTTTGTTCTATGTTCTACACGTTGCTGAATGTGTAGTGGGTTTTTTTGGTCAATGAATATTTATAGAAACTTTCTGTTAAGAGTTTTCTACTTGTAAAAGTAATATATTCATTGTTGAATATGTGAAGAAAACTTGAATATTTTATTTAAAATATCATCTGCCTGTTAACTACATTGGGTGCTTTAAAATTTTTTTAAATGAGAAAAACACTGAAGTTTGAAACATGACATTGTAATTTAACTCAGAATCTTATTCCATCTGATATGATTTAAATCACAATTCTGTTTTTAATTGTTGCATGAGAATATTTAGATGTTGTGTATGCTAGAACGGAGGTCAAACAGCCTTTGGCGAGTGGGAAGCCAGAAACGCTGTGCGGGCAGTGGGCTGGTGTGATCCTTCCGTGGACCTTTCTTCTGCTGCCCCCTGTTTCCAGATCAGAAGAGAGGGTATGAGGAGGACGGGGTAACAATTTCTATGCAGAGGAAATTAAGGTTGCTGTCTCCCTTGCCGGGGTAGGTTTCTGTATGTAAGAAAAGCAACATATGTGTTAAGACCTGTAAGAAGACAGTAGGAGCCTTGTTCTGTTGTGGTAAACTTGATCAAAAAAACAAAATTGGGGGCGTCTGGGTGGCTCAGTGGGTTAAGCCTCTGCCTTTGGCTCAGGTCACGATTTCAGGGTCCTGGGATTGAGCCCCACATTGGGCTCTCTGCTCAGCAGGGAGCCTGCTTCCCCCTCACTCTCTGCCTGCCTCTCTGCCTACTTGTGATCTCTCTCTCTCTCTCTGTCAAATAAATAAAATCTTGAAAAAAAAATTGTCCATTTGTTGAAGCAGTGCAGGGGAAATACAGAAATATTTACATTATATATAAATATACATATAGTTGTTGTTTTCCAGTAACTTCTTAGTTCAATAATAACAGTAACACTAACACTAAGAGTTTCCTTTTTGGGGGGGTGCAAAGATAGTACTTTTGGAAGCGACATAGCATTAAACAGTTTTCCAGGAGTGCTAATGGATATACTCTGCTTCATACATCACCCCACTTTCCTTGTGGTCCGCAGTGTTTATTTGTGAGATTAGGTCACTGTTGGTGGCGTTCGCATGTAACTTCAAGCTACCTGACTCCTTTCGCAATGGAATCCAGGCCCTCGTTCTCACTGTTCTCTAACGTGGCGAGCTTTCCTTGGGTATCAACGAAGTCAACAAATACTTACGATACGGTCGGAAGTTCTTTCCAGCCTCCAAAATCAGCTGACAGCACGTTGCAAGGAACCCAATGGAAAGATAGAATTCATCCCAGATGATCCTGTGGGATCGTTTAGGTAGCAGTAATGAGCTGTGAAGTTTTAAAGGACAGCTGTAACGTAACTCACCAGATCATGTGCTGGGGTTAAAGTTGACTCCGCTGTTTGTTTCACTGCTTTCTGATAAATAAATCGTTGAGGAAAGATTTGGCAAAAGGAACGCCCCTCCTTGTCCTCCTCCTCTCAGGACGGCGGCTCCTGTTAACAAGTTTGAGTGTTTACTTTGCCTTGACTGCTGACCAGTGGTGTGTCAGTCCTTGCCGTTGAACCAAGTGAGAATTCAAATAAACCAAAAACAGGTTTTCACACAGCTGGCCTCTTCCGCCAGTGAGTGGTACCAGAATATCCTCTCCCACTTTTTGAGAGAGGTCAGCAAGAAAAAACTTCACAGGCGTCCGTGATCTGATGATCTGTGATCCAGATGAACTTGAATTGGCAACTCCTAGATTTTGGAGCGCAAGGTGCCGAGAAGGAAACAGATCTCGGGAGATGTTATTTGATGACTTAGAAGCCACACTTAAGGTCCATGCATTCTATTTCTACCCGATTTTATCAAAGGTTAGAATTGACCTTTGCATACGTGAATATGCACATAGAATTCCCATTTCTAAAACGTCATTCATGTAGCTTTCTCGTTACATTTTCTGGTAGTAATATTCCATAGTCCTAGATTGAGTGGCCAGCCCTGGCCAAGTAGGCGTGTGGGGGAGAATTTGCAGACATAATAACCACTCTTTGGATCCCTAGCCTAGCAGGGTACCTGGCTTAGAGTAGGCACTATTAATATTTTCGCTGATTTTAAAAAATCATGTATATGAGTGAATGAACGGATGAAGGAATAAAATATATAGCTAGAATATGCCGAATTCATGTGAGATGACAGGTCTCATTAAATACTACTTTTTAAGGTACTTCTGGGAATTACATTATATTGAGGTATTCCTTTCATTTTGAAAAATGTCTCTTCGGCGCCTGTTTTTGGCTGGGTGTTAGAATTTACAGTGTTAAATACCGGCTCGGTTTTGCCTTCCAGGAGGACATAGTTATGTAACCAGATACATTTCAGAACAGAGGGATGAGTCCACGGGTAGATATGTGTCCAAGGCGTAGAGCAACGTAGAGGAGGAATGAACCATATCTGGAAGGTGGCACGGACATTGTTAATTCTAGTAATTTTATTTGTCATGTTTATTGCCCATTCCCACTAGAGTAGATGGGGTACATTTTTGCCTGTGTCACTTATTCCTATTTATATATTTTTAAATTGCTCTCTTGCAAGCTTCTAGAGTAGTACCTGGCAAGTAATAAGTATTCCATAACGATTTGTCACACAAATGAATGATTTTTGATAGATATTGTAAATCCCTCCAGAAAGAATTTACCAATATTTCCACCAGCAGTAGATGATTGCGATTTTTTTAAAAAAGATTTTATTTATTTATTTGACAGAGAGAGATCACAAGTAGGCAGAGGCAGGCAGAGAGAGAGGAGGAAGCAGGCTCCCCATTGAGCAGAAAGCCCGTCCCAAGACCCTGGGATCATGACCTGAGCCGAAGGCAGAGGCTTTAACCCACTGAGCCACCCAGGTGCCCTGGTGATTGCGATTTCTACCCACATCCTTTACCAGGGCTGGGTTTTGTGAAACCTTTTTTTTTCAGCCTTAGCTCAATGTGTTATCTCTGCATTAAACAAACACAAAAATGAACCTTCCCTTGACTGCTGTGTGTCTCCAGCAATTCTCCCTATTTTTCTGCTTTTATAGCAAAGCTCTAGAAGGAATTTCCTGTGGTTTCTTCGTTTCCTCCCTTCCCATTCTGTCCTGAACCCACCATCAGGTGCTAGTCCCTCCTCCATTGAAACCATTCTTGTCAGTATCACCTGTGCGTTATGGTGCCTTCAAAGCCTTACTGTATTTCTCAGCAGTGTTTCCAGTACTTGCTCATGCTTTCCTTCTAGAAATAGGTTTTTTCCCCATTTTTTCCCCCTGGACACAACATTCTCCTGGATTTCTTCCTGTTTCATTGGCTACTTCTTCATGGTCTCCCTGGCTATTTCCTTCTCTGCTTGGTCTCTGAAGACTGAAGTATCCCAAGGTTCCTGCCTGTTCTCTCCTCTCCTATCATACTTTCCTTAGAACTCATTTAGTGCTGGGGCTTTCATGGGTCTGATGTCTGTATTTCTGACATCTCTATTTCCAGCTCTGACTTCACACAGTTCTGGACCCCATTATGCACCTGTTGACTTGATAGTAGTACTCGGATGCCTCGTGGGTATCTCAGACTTACCTTCCCAAAACAGAATGGCTGACTAACCTCTTCAGTCCGTCTCCCCCTTTCTGGGCTTCCCCATTTCAGTAAACAGAGCTATTGTGGATTCTGTTACACCAAAAACTAAGAGTTAACCTTGACACATCTTTCAATTTTACCCTCTAGCCACGTGTTGAACAAATCTGTCGGTTCTACCTTTAGAATATATTCTGAGTCCACTTTCCTTACCACCTCCGCAGCTGACTCACAGGTCTGACCCACCATGTGCTCATCTCTCTCCTGAGTGATTACATTACCTCCTACTTGGTCTCCCTCTTCCCTTCCTGCCACAGTTCCGTCTAGTCTCACCATAGTGGTCTGTGGGTCTACAAAAAGCACTGAAATGGTATCTGGCACATACGAAACACTATGTAAATGTTTGTTTTTATTTTTTATTTTTATTTTTTTTACTGTTTCTGTTTTAGCACTGTAAAGGGGGGATGCATTTTGGTGGTGGTGAATTTTAGATGCTTGTACAAATACTAACAAATGCATACAGGCAGCTGAATCAAGTATTCATGTAAAGCGATGGATTCTGTATAATAGGAGATATTGTCTTAGCGCCTTGGAAGGATGAGCAAAACTCCCGTTAGCTTAGTGTCTAGAGATTAGTGTGAATTGGGAAGATACGGGTCATCGAATGCCTTATATCTGCCACACTTTCTACAGAGCTTTCAAAGTAAATGGCAGCCATCATGCTCACAACTGGGACTGTTCAGATATAGGATTTCAGCTGTTTTGGGGGTGTAGATGACCTTTTCCTCCTTTCTTTTTTCTGGACGTCTTTTAGTGAGCCAACGCCCGGAAGTCTGTCCTGCCTGCTTCTGTAATCTGGCGCTATGCATCCAGATCCTTGGCCTTTACAGACACTGCTGTACCTCGTTACTCTCACGGTTCTGTGCCCTTCTGTGAATTCAGGTAAGAGCTGAAGAATGGTAGTGGGGTTTTTTGTTTTTTTTTTTTAAATTTTAAACCTTAATTCCAGTAACATACAGTGCTGTATTAATTTCAGGAGTATGATACGGCGATTCCGCCATTCTCTACATGACTCCGTGCTCGGCCACCATACGTGTGCCCTTTAATCCCCAAGAATGGTCATGTCCAAACACCCAACTATTCCTCTTCTTAATCCTATAAAGAAACAAACTTCAGCTTCACATCCTCACCAGCGATCATAGTTTCCAAAGACATTTCTAAGATTTCTTTGACCCAGCTGAATGATTTAAAAAACGGATTCATTCAGCAATTTCAGGATCTCTTGGTAGTGCTTCTGGGCCTCAACAGGCCTTCCCATTATTTTCCTTAAAATTTATTCCTCTTGTTGCCTTAAAAACAAGTATCGTCCTATCACGTTCTTTTCAATAAGAGGATATGTTGCGAGTGTCTGAATTTGGAAATTGTAACAGGAATAAAATGCTGACTCCACATCACTGAAGAAATTTTAGAATCAGCATGTATTAGGACTCAGCTTGGAGAGAACTTGGTTCTTGGAGAGAACTGTCACTCTCTCACATAACCTTGTCTGAGTTTCTCTCCACTTCTGTTACTGAAAAGCTTAAAAACATAGATTGTTGGGGCACCTGGGTGGCTCAGTGGGTTAAAGCCTCTGCCTTTGGCTCAGGTCATGATCCCACTGTCCTGGGATCAAGCCCCACGTCGGGCTCTCTGCTTCGCAGGGAGCCTGCCTCCTCCCCTTTCTGCCTGCTTCTCTGCCTACTTGTGATCTCTGTCTGTCAAATAAATAAATAAAATCTTAAAAAAAAAAAGATTAAAAAAAAAAAACATAGATTGTTAAATGTGTACATAAGCCTGTGCCCAGCACATGGCCCTCAGGCATTTCTTTTAATTTTAGATTTGTGTACAGATTCCTATAGAAGTCATAAAGAAATACGAGTGATGTTTATTCATTAAGTAATATTTATTATCTCTTAAGAATACTGTATGACGGGACGCCTGGGTGGCTCAGTTGGTTAAGTGACTGCCTTCGGCTCAGGTCATGATCCTGGAGTCCTGGGATAAAGTCCTGCATCGGGCTCCCTGCTCAGCAGGGAGTCTGCTTCTCGCTCTCCCACTCCCCCTTCTCATGCTCTCTCTCTCTCAAATAAATAAATAAAATCTTAAAAAAAAAAAAAAGAATACTGTATGACTTTTTATAAGCCAAAAGCTGATCTGCTGGTTTTATTTCTGTTTTTGTTCAACAAACCACCTCAGGATTTAGTCAAGAGAGGCACTTCCCTCAATCTTCATTTCTGGTGAAATATCCTGTGAAAGTAGGGTTAGCAATTTTCTGATTTTTTTTTTTTTCTTTCAAGTAGTTTATCCCCCCAGATTAACAGTATTCTTGTTCCCCCACCCTTTTGGGTGGGCAGGGGACATATGTTTTGATACGTGAGAATGCACCCTCTCCCCCAAGCTGCTGAGGAAATGATGGCACATATAAAACTATTCTAAACACCGAATAAAACTTAAAATTGACACTCTACTTAGCTTTATACCGCCCAAAAAGGATAGACTTTGTATTTCAGCATGACTGGACGTTGTTTTATATTAAAGGGAAGTAGTAAGACCGTAGCCATTATTTATAGAATAACCTAGTCTTAAAATCAAATCCTTGCTGATGTAGGAGAGAATTCTTTTTATTTTGCAAGTTAGCTTCAATTTTTCAGATTCTTAACTTGTATTCCCTAGAAACTACTTCATAAAAAGAGCCATTTGCCATTTCTCCTTACAGAATTGGTATGTTGTCTGATTTATATCAGAAGGTTTCTCACCTCTTCTACCCTAATCACTAAGTCTTAGGTTAACGTGTTGCCCTTTTTTCCTTCCAAAAACGGTTGTATAAAAATGTTCCTAGAACTTTTACAAGCATTAAGAATAGTAACAGGTATTTTGAAATAAGGGCTTGCCTGTAATTACATAGATTGAGGTGAAATGTATTCAATATACTCTTCTTTCTCTCTCCCCTTACCTCCTTTCTCTCCCACTCCCCCTGCCCCTTGGCACGTGGGGAATGTTTCCTTATAGGGTTGGCACCTTATTTTATTTCTGAGCCACTGTCCGCCGTCCAGAAACTTGGTGGACCCGTAGTACTACATTGTTCTGCTAAACCTGTGACTGCTCATATCTCATGGTTGCATAATGGAAGAAGACTGGATAGAAACATGGAACAGATTAAGATTCATCAGGGGACTTTGACTATCGTGTCTCTTAATCCCTCCCTTTCGGGTTCCTACCAGTGCGTCGCCAACAATAGCGTTGGGGCCATTGTCAGCAGCCCTGCGACAGTATCCGCTGCTGGTAAGTTGAATTTTGTCTCTGATATCTATGCTTTTTCCTAGAATTACCGTTAGCACTCGCGTTGTTGAATGGAGGGAATTCCGAGCGTGGGCTGTGGAGTAAATGCATTGGAGTTCTCATCCCAGCCTTGACTCTTGCTGTGTGTTTAACTTGGGGGAAATGTCCTTGAACCTCTGTGAGCCTAATCTCCTGTCTTCATCTATAGGGGGCATGGAAATAACTTCTCCGTTGTTAGGAACACAGTTTTCTAATGCGAATTCTGAATTCCTTTGTGAATATTTAAAAGCCCTTAACAGCAACAGCAACAAAAAAGCTGTTGTCTCCTTTGATACTCAGTTGTTTCCCGCAGTCCTTTATCTTTCATATCTAATGGTCTTATTTGTCTTGATTACCGAGTGATTTTAATTTATGTAATTGAAACCAGGCTAAAGAAGCAGGAAAAAAAAAATAATTGACCGTAGCAAAAGGAATGTTGAGTATTGAACTTATGGAAAATCTGGAATGTGGTGGTTTTCTTAGTAGGTTTGAGCCATCTGCCTTTCAAATGGTGATGGCTTCCAGTAATGGAAAATGTCTTTGTAAGGGGACCCCTATTTACAGAACAAATCTGGATTCCCCAGGAGTCGTGAGTTTGTCATAACCGAGAAGAGTAAATGTTTTTGTAGAGCTGTGACCCATGGACCGCTCCAAGACACACACTGGAAAGGCCGAATTCCTAGTGGCAGGCGGCCGAATGCTTTCAGCCTTGGAGATAATAAAGTGGCTCCATCTGTAGCGAACTTTAAGTAGTGAGAGGGATTGAGAGAGAAATGATACCCTGCTTGGTTTTTCAATGTCCTAGGTTCGTTCCTGTGAACCATTTTATTGCCGTGTGAGTACCCACAGAATAAAGATGCATAGGGAACGTGAGTTTTGATGAGGGACTGGATTTGAAAAGGGTTTAATCCCAACAGAATGGGAAGGGCTATGCTTTATAGTTCTCCCGGACCTTTTAAAATTAATTAATTAATTTTTAAGAAGATTTTTTTATTTGACAGAGAGAGTATACGTGCACACGAGTAGGCAGAGCCTCAGGCAGAAGGAGAGGGAAGAAGCAGGAAGGAGCTGGATACGGGCCTGATCCCAGGATCCTGGGATCGTGACCTGAGCTGAAGGCAGATGCTTAACCCATGGAGCCACCCAGGTGCCCCTCTCCCTGATGTTTTAAGAGCCGTTTGCTTTTCTTGTAGTCTCCTAGAAGCACTGACCTCTGGAAAAGGTTGCCATGACTTAGCTCGAGCCCTACCCCAGCTACTTTCTGAGATAAAAAAAATCACACCACTCTGTAAAGGGAGATCGGCTGCCACCAATGGCCACGCTGGCAGTTGTGGCTCCTGGTTTTTTAAATTTCCTTTGGGGAAGAGAGTTCAAGTTCGCATTTATTTATTTTTCTACTTATTTACTTACTTCTTTTAGTTCTCGGTGACTTCAGTTCAGCAACAAAGCATGTTATTACAGCAGAAGAAAAGAGTACTGGTTTCATTGGCTGCAAGGTACCAGATAGTAACCCCAAGGCCGAGGTGCGCTATAAAATCCGGGGAAAGTGGCTGAAACATTCCACAGGTGAGACCTTCTACAACAAAAACTAGTGGCGCCCATAGAATAAAATGTCATTTGCCTGCTGTTGAGCAATGTGTGCTAGGGACTGTGCATACCAAAAAATAATGCATAAGCTATACTGATTGTTTCTGTTCTCCAAAGTGGAGACAAGCACAAGTGGCGACAGTATATAAGTAATTACAGCCTCATTCATTCAGGTCTCTACTCATATATTTCTTCTACTGAGAAGACCTCTGTCATGGCCCCCATCTAAGATATTATGCCCTGTTGTTCTCTGTCCCCTTTACTTGGCTTCTTCTTCTTTTTTCTTCCCACAGCATTGTGTTATATGTAGTTTTGTTTGCTTGTGTCTTATTTACCCCTTTCTCTGCCACCCCCATTTCCCGCGTTGGAATGTTGGCTGCGTGAGTGTTAGGCTTTTGTCTGCCTTCTTGATGGCTGTGGCATCTGTGACTGGGCCCTCGCTGGCAGGATTTGTTGAGAAAAAATGAAAGAATAGGCATGAATGGACACTGGGGATCAGTGCTGTAGGTGGAGGTCTGCTCAAGGTGGTAGCTCTGGTCATTGTCTCTTTTTCTAAATATGCCTGTGCTTTCAGCATTCTCAACAAATGATCTGTTGTCAGATGTTTCTGTTGGGTTTAATTTTTTTTCCTCTAGTACTGTTGACTTCTTTTCCCCCTGCCTTGACTTTCCCTTTCTTTCATTTAATACATTTTTCCTGACTGCTCACTTGCTGCTCTTCTCACATCTGAATTTAAAGCACAACTATCAACCTTCATTTGTTGTGATTGGTATCTTCTAGAGGCTTAACTGCATTCCCTTCTCTCCTCAGAGAATTACTTAATCCTTCCGTCGGGAAATCTTCAGATTTTGAATGTGTCTTTAGAAGACAAGGGATCATATAAATGTGCAGCTTTTAATCCTGTCACACATGAATTAAAAGTTGAACCCATTGGCCGAAAGCTTCTTGTGAGTCGTAAGTATTTGGGAGAATAATGGTAACTAGGAAGAAGTTACCTCAGAGGCCTTCCTTATAAAACATTGGGAAATCAGAGTTCATCCTCTTTGCTTATCGTAAGAGAGTCTTATGAAACATTAAATACATAAATGCATTATGGAATGCTTTTGAACATGTTTTTATTTATTTATTTATTTTTTAAGATTTTATTAATTTATTTGACAGAGCGAGAGATCATAAGTAGGCAGAGAGGCAGGCAGAGAGAGAGGAGGAAGCAGGTTCCCTGCTGAGCAGAGAGCCTGATGTGGGGCTTGATCCCAGGACCCTGGGAACATGACCTGAGCCAAAGGCAGAGGCTTAACCTACTGAGCCACTCAGGCGCCCTTGAACATGTTTTTAAAAGATAATGAATTTTTAGAAGAGAATTTTGGTCAAGATTGACGGAGTGGAAAGCATATAGAGAACTTGACCCTTCACTCAAGTAAAAAGAAATTACAGAGAAAATGTAACTTTATATCCATGGTAATCAAATTGGTGGCTAACTGTGAATTATGAAAAAATATGTATTTTTCTCTTGCAGGTTATGGTAGCTGAACTGGGATAGAACCAGCAGTCAAAGCACAACAAAGTAGTAGTTTCTGGTCTTGTCAGAAATCTAACATTTTCTCAACCGCTAATTCAGAAATAGCTCTAAAGGGTCACCAAGTGTTTTAATTTTAATTCTCAACTAAAAATGAATTAGCTACAAGTCAGACCTCGTAGCATAAAGAAGAATAAATGGGAAGTTGGGAAGGCTCTCACACATTTGCTAAGGAAGAGATTGGACGTGAATATTTAATACTAAAAAATCTTTTGTGTTCTTTTTCCAGGCCCTTCTTCAGAGGATTTTCACATTCTGCACCCCACCCTGTCACAGGCATTAGCTGTCCTTTCTCATAGCCCTGTCACACTGGAGTGTGTGGTGAGTGGGGTCCCAGCTTCTGAAGTGCACTGGCTAAAGGATGGTCAGGACGCTGTGCCGGGAAGCAATTGGAGAAGGTTGTATTCTCATCTTGCCACAGACAGCATTGACCCAGCAGACTCTGGAAACTATTCTTGTATAGTGGGAAACAAGTCTGGAGACATACAACGTGTGACTTACATGGTTAATGTACTTGGTAAGATGTTGCTTATTAAACTGGATTTCAAGTCAGGCTGATTTCCTGGCCTAACTGATCCTTGAATGGAAGACCTTTTTTTTTTTTTTTAAGATTTTATTTATTTATTTATTTGAGAGAGAGAGAGTGAGAGAGAGCAGGAGAGGGAAGAAGATCAGAGGGAGAAGCAGACTCCCTGCGGAGCTGGGAGCCCAGTGCGGGACTCGATCCCGAGATTCCGGGATCATGACCTGAGCTGAAGGCCATCACTTAACCAACTGAGCCACCCAGGTGCCCTTGAATGGAAGATCTCTTTGGGAACTATCAATGAAACAGGGACTAGCTAGAAACACCTATACCAGTAGTTAGAACAAGCTTTATTTTTTTAAAGGCCTGCCGAGTTTGGCAGAGTTCCACAGCATTTCTTGGTGGCACAGAACGTTTCACCTGGGATGCTCGTGAGAACCTCACCCCCAACCTGCTTATGTCATCCAGACCTTGTTCTTCCTTCCTCATGACATGGAGGACAGAAACGGGAATTCAGGGGGATGGAAGATTCTGGGCTGTATCAGTGTGCAGTACCTGGCAGTAGTAACTAAAAGTACTGACTGAAAATGTCAACTCAAAAAGGAATCTATTTCAGAGCGCCTGGGTGGCTCAGTCTATTAAGCATCCCTTTCGGCTCAGGTTGTGATCCCAGGGTCCTCGGATCGAGTCCCACATCAGGCCCTTGCTCATCGGGGAGCCTGCTTCTCCCTCTCTCTCTGCCCCTTCCCCTGCTTGTGCTCGCTCTCTCTCTCTCTCAAGTGGATAAATTAAAAACACACACACACACAAAAAAACCGATTTGATTTTATTTCCCTTTTGGGATGCTTTCACTGTATCTGGCTTATAAAATCTGCATTATTTCCACCCACATTTATATATATACACTGTATCTCAAAGCTTCTCCTTTCCTTTCTTCCAGCTACCTACCTCATGCCTAGCAGCAGAAAATGTTTTCTGTCATCAAAACAGATTTTCATGCAAGCCAGAAATAGTAGGTAGTAAGTGGTTTCATAGTAAAGACAGTTTTCATAAACTTCTACATGCGTTTCTTTGCAACAATGGCCTGACCTAGTAACACAGGAAATAAGGAAGGGTATGGCGGGTGAGCTTTAAAGTGCAGTGAAAATCAGGTTTAGATTAATATGCATAATCAGATAATTTGGGCGTATGTTACAAATGTTGGCAAATGATTTGCTTTGTCTAGGTATAAGTGATTTGATGGATCTTAAAGTATCTGTCTAAACTTAAGGCAGGGGGCGCCTGGGTGGCTCAGTGGGTTAAAGTCTCTGCCTTCAGCTCAGGTCATGATCTCGGGGTCCTGGGATCGAGCCCTGCATCGGGCTCTCTGCTTGGCAGGGAGCCTGCTTCTCCCCTCTCTGCCTGTCTCTCTGCCTACTTGTGATCTCTCTCTCTCTGTCAAATAAATAAATAACATCTTTAAGAAAAAAAAAATAATAAACTTAAGGCAGAACTGACCCTGGAAAGAATTTAACTTGCAAATTAGCATTCTTCTGTTTTGGCTCTTATTTAGTGTGAAATCCAGGGAAACTATTTATTTTAAACAAATCACCTGAAACAAAGGCTCAGAGAAGCCCAAGGGGTGTGTATGTGTGTGTAAATTAAGTGGGTTGAGAGATCTAGAAAAAGAAACAATGACATATTAGTAACATGGTTATCCTATTAGAAGAAAGTTCAAATACATTTCTAATCTTTTCTTGATGACCACAGCGGATGGGAGAATGTGAGTGAACAATGCAATTTGGTTTCAACTAGTTACTGGTAGAGGAAAGATTTTCTGTGTCTCGTGTGGTAATTTCAGGAGGTACCTCTTAGGGGCTTGAGTTTAATTTATTTGTTTGATTTTCAGAAAATGCTTCAATTTCAAAAGGATTACAGGATCAGACTGTCTCTCTGGGCGCCACAGTACAATTCACTTGTGAGGTTCACGGGAACCCAACTCCCAACCGTACCTGGTTCCATAACGCGCAGCCTGTTCGTCCTTCCCCACGACATCTCACTGCGGGAAATGGACTGAGAATCAGCGGCGTGACCCTGGAAGATTCGGGGCTGTATCAGTGTGTAGCAGATAATGGGATTGGATTCATACAGTCTACTGGGAGACTTGAGATTGAAAAAGGTAGGCTTTGGGTCCCGCAATCATAGGGAGTTTTACTTTTACAGATAGGCTTTTGTTTTGGTTGAAAATATAACATTTTTACTAAAAAGGTATAATCCTATTACCATAACAAAACTAATGGCTATTTCCCACGTTCCTTTCTAGTTCCATGATGAAGCAATATTATTTGATCAACCTCACTGGAAAAAAAGTTTTTCCAGCTTTTTTTAAACAATTACTACCTAGTTTAAAAGGCATGTGGTAAAAATCTCTCATTTTTGTTCCCCAGCCAACCATATTGCTTTTAGAACTAACTAGTTTTATCAGTTTTTCTTTCTTTTTTTAAAAAATTTTATTTATTTATTTGACAGACAGAGATCACAAGTAGGCAGAGAGGCAGAGAGAGAGGAGGAAGCAGGCTCCCCGCTGAGCAGAGAGCCCGATGCCAGGCTCGATCCCAGAACCCCGGGATCATGACCTGAGCCAAAGGCAAAGGCTTTAACCCACTGAGGTACCCAGGCGTCCCGTTTTATCAGTTTCATGAATATTCTTGTATGTGCATTTACGATCATTCACACATAACATGTCTGTGTGTATTTTAATAACATCTGTTTGTTTTTTCCCCTAAACGTTGGTGTATTCTTCACCTTGAAGTTTTCACTTAATGTATCTTGGATATCTTCCCGTATTAAAGAGTGTTTCATTCCTTTTTCAAATTGCTGCTTATTAGTATATCATGATATAGTTGTAATGATTTGGCTAGTACCTTATTGATGGCTGTTTCTAATCTTTTGCTATTTTAAGGAGTTATACAGTGAATGTCCCTCTGCGTAGATTATTTTACACAGGTTTCTATATCTGTACAATAAGTTCCTAGAAATGAACTTGCTGAATAAAAGCAGGTATGTGTTGGTAATGTGGGTAGATATCACTGAGTTGCTCTGCAAAATTGTTACTGGTTGGGGCGCCTGGGTGGCTCAGGGGGTTAAGCCTCTGCCTTCTGCTCAGGTCATGATCCCGGGGTCCTGGGATCGAGCCCTGCACTGGGCTCTCTGCTCAGCGGGAACCTGCTTCCCCCTCTCTCTTTGCCTACTGCTCTGCCTACTTGTGATTTCTCTCTCTGTCAAATAAATAAATAAAATCTTTAAAAAAAAAAATTATTACTGGTCTTTATACTCTTACCGTCCAGCAACGTGTAACTGCCTGTCTCCTCGTATCCTCACCAAGGCAGGGTGTTATTTGTTTTTTAAATCTTTGCCAATCTGCTAGGTTAAAAAAAGTACCTTTGGATCTATGTTTCTTCTATTATGGTGAATTGGGCTTCTTTTCACGGGTCTGAGTCATTTTAATTTGCTTTCCCATATATTGACTTTTCGTTGTCCTTTGTCCATTTTAAACATTAGATTGTTGGTCTTCTTTCTTGTGGACTGGTAGTTCTTTATATATCAGGGGAATCGATCTTTTGTCTCTGAGCTAGAACTGTTGCCAGCGTCAAACCGTCAGTGTCATCCAGGCCAGTTCTCTGATCTTCGCGCAGTTATTTTAGAAGTTAATAGTAAATAATTTTTAATTGGCATTTATTTGGAAATGTAAAATTATACTCCTCAATAGTGGAGTTAAAAAAAAGCTATAATGGAAATTTAATATACTTTGGTAATGAAAATGCCACAGATCGAATCATGTAGGATATAGCAAAAATGGAACTTGGCAGGAAATGTGTGCCCTTGAATGCTTATAAAGAAAAGTTTTTTTCATAAGAAAACTGGTAGGACTGAAAATTAGTGAGCTTAAGTGAAATAACAGAAGAGATTTAAAGCAGAGGAAAAGAGATAATAAAGATAGGATCAGAAATCAGTTGAACAGAAAATGAAGATAAAGGAGAGAGGATCCGTAAAGAAAAAGTTGGTTCTTTGTAAAATCTAATGGATAAATCTTTGGCAAAATACGAATAAACAATAACAGGAACAAAAAGTAAAAGCCTTATAGAGACTAAAAGTAAGAATGTGATGAACTTTGTGCCAATAACTTACAAATATAGGCAGAAATGGACAAATTCTTAGGAAAAATACAGCTTAGTAAGGCTGTGACTTAAAAGGAATTAAAAAGCCTGAATAGTTCTGTACTGTCGGGAGGAAACTGATTAGGAGTTTAAAATCTTCCCACAGAGAAAACACCAGGCCAGCAGGTTTTGTGGAGAGTTCTACTAAGCTTTTAAGTAACAGGCCATTCCAAATATTACACAAACCCTTCCAGAGAAAAGTAGAAAATGGGAACTCTCCAGTCAGTATGATTTTTAGAATCAAAACTTTGATTCTAAAAATCATAAGGGAATGGCATAAATAAGGAAGATCAAAAGTCAGTCTCATTTATAACCCAGATGCAGAAATCCTATGTAAAATATTAGCAAGCCATCCATATATAAGAAAAGGAAATCTATCTTGTTTAAGGAGTTATCCCAGGAATCTGTCAGAAAATTTAAAGTGTCACTCATCCTTTTGATTGAATAAAAAAGGAAAATAATATGATTATATCAACAGAGGCAGAAAAATTTGACATATTTCAGTATCCCTGTTACACGCTCTTAGAAGAATAGAAGTAGAAGGGAATTTTCTTAATTTGATAAAAGTATCTAACAGAAACTTACCAGAAACATCCCTTTTAGTGGTGAAATATTGGAAACATTCTCTTAAAAATCTCTTGTGTTTATCATCATACTGGAGATTCTGACCACAGAAGGACAAGAAAAATAAGCAATCTAAGGATAAGAAAGAAAGAAACCAAATCATTATTAATTTATAACTGCCGTGATTGCCAACATAGAGAATTCTCAGTTTGCTGGCAAATTACTAGAAATAATAGAAGCATTTAGCAGGGCTGGCGGACACCAACAGGCAAGAATCAGTGTCTTTCTAGATGCCAGTGTATTAGGTTTCTCCAGAGAAACAAAACCAATAGAATATATAAGATATAAAAAAGAAGTGATTTATTATAGGAATTGGCTCACATGGTTATGGAACTGGAGAAGGAGGAAAGCCAGTAGTGTGATGTGTTTGTGGGGAGGAGGAGGAGCTGATGGTGTGAGTCCTGACCGAAGTCCGAAGGCTGGAGAAACAGAAGGGCTGATGTCCGGTGTCCGAGGGCAGGAGAAGGTGGATCAGTTTTAGCAGAGAGAGAATTCACCTTTCCTCTGCATTTCATTCTACAGGGCACTCAGCAGACTGCACGGTGCCCACCCATGATGGGCAGTGCCACCTGCTGTACTCTGTTCACTAGCTCTCATGCTGATCTCTTCCAGAAGCACCATTGCAGACACACCCAGTTATCTGGACATCCCTTAGCCCAATCCAGTTGACACGTAAAATTAATCATTATAAGCAGCAACAAACAGAAAATATAATTTCAAAGTCACCTTTCAGTATTGGCAACATTAAAAAGACCCAGGTAACTTAGAAAGGTAGACCAGTTGGTGGATAACCCAAATTCAGTATTAGACAGCTGTCAGGTCATTTCAAAACCTCTTCTGTAGATTCGTGCAATTTCAATTAAAATCCTATCAGAATATTTTGAGAATCTTGACAAACTGATTCTGAAATTTGTATGGATGAGCAAAGGCCCAAGAATAGCTAAGACATAGGAAAAGAAGAAGAAAAAGAACATGGGGGGCTTGTTTTTACAGATATTAGTATACAAAAATCTGTGGCAATTAAAATATATCACAGTGGTGCACGAACAGATAGACTCTTAGAATGAGACAGAGACCACCAAAGAGACATTTGCACATAAGGACTTGACTTAGGTCATATTGCTGTTGACCAAGAGGAGGCTATCCATTTCAAGTTTTGATGCAGGATAACTGGTTGTCAAAATGAAGAAAAATTAAATACCTACGTCATAATGTATACAAAGACAAATTCCTAGTGGTTTAAAGTCCCATCTATGAAAGGAATAATGACAAAAAGGGAAAATAAATTTATTTATTTATTTATATAGAGAGTGTGAGTGGGATTGGGGGAGGGGCAGCAAAAGAGTGAGAGACAGAATCCCAAGCAGACTCCCTCCTGAGCACGGGGGCCCCGATGCGGGGTTTGATCTCACAACCCTGAGGTCATGACCTGAGCCAAAATCAAGAGTCAGATGCTTAATCGACTGAGCCACCCTGGCACCCTGAGATGGCAGAATTTTTGAAGAAAATACAGGAGAGTGTCTATCTGATTGGGTTTCAAAACTTAAGACACTTTGAGCTAATTTTTTTAAAAAGATTGATGCAACTCCATTGAAGTTAGAACATCTTTGTTATTAAAGGATACCACTAAAAATGGAAAGAAAAGCAATACACCGTGAGAAGCTACTAGTAACATGTACAACTAATAAAAGAACAGTATCTGGAATTTCTGAAGAACTCTGAACCATGACAAAAGAGATAAAAAATATGTACAAAAGTCATTTCACAAGGGAGGGAAAATATCGGTGACACAGGTGAAAAGATGTTCAACTTCATTAGTACTCAGGGAGATGCAGGTTATGTCCAGTGAGGCAAGCTGTTACACTGACTAGATTGGCAAAAATTCAGAAATGTGGGGCGCTTGGGTGGCTCAGTGGGTTAAGCCTCTGCCTTCGGCTCAGGTCATGATCTCAGGGTCCTGGGATCGAGCCCTGCATCGGACTCTCTGCTCAGCAGGGAGCCTGCTTCCCTCTCTCTCTCTGCCTGCTGTTCTGCCTACTTGTGATCTCTCTCTCTCTGTCAAATAAATAAAATCTTTTAAAAAAATTCAGAAATATATTTATACCAACTGATGGTTTTGTCAAATGTAGGAAGTAGGGCCGGAAGAACAAAAGGCTGCGCTGGAGAAAATGCCATTTGTAATTAATATTCCATTGTAGGTGCACTTAAAAATAGCTCCAGGGGTGTCTGAGTGGCACAGTCGGTTAAGCACCCGACTCTTGGTTTCAGCTCAGGTTGTCATTTCGTGGGACATGAGATCGAGCCCCACATCGGGCTCTGTGTTCAGCCCGGAGTCTGCTTGAGTTTCTCTTTCCCTCTCCCTCTGCTTCTCCCTCTTGCTCTCTCTCTCTCTAGAATAAATAAATCAATCTTAAAAAAAATATATATATATATATATATATCTCCAGAGAATGAATACCTACCTAGGACCACAAGGGAAGAGTTGGTGTCACCGTAGTTTGGGAAAAAAGTGTTGTTCATGTATATGGTAAGAAATACGTTCATCAACTTTTACACAGAACTGGTTTCTCTCCCAGGATTTTTGTAATCAGATACCCTCCCTCCCCCGACCCAGGAATTAACTACGTTTTTGTGAAGGAGTATTATTCTGTTTTATGCTCCTTTGCACTGTTTTCATGTTTAAAGCCTGAGGTTTTGGTTTTGCCTGTTCTGTACTTAGAGTGGTCAGATGTGTATGGGTTACATTGTGGAAAGCTCGCAACAGATTCCTTTATATACATTCCTTTTGGGACGCCTGGGTGGCCCAGTTGGTTAAGTGGCTGCCTTCGGCTCAGGTCATGATCCCAGCGTCCTGGGATCGAGTCCCACATCGGGCTCCTTGCTCAGCGGGGAGCTTGCTTCTCCCTCTGCCTCTGCCTACCACTCTGTCTGCCTGTGCTCATGCTCTCTCTCTCTCTCTCTCTCTAATAAATAAATAAAATCTTTATATACATTCCTTTTTTCCTATAAGACAGGAAGTCTAAGAAGGAGATGTCTAGGAGCCTACAATGAAGAATTCTACTTTTTTAAAAAATGTTTTTATTTGAGAGAGAAAAGCACAATCGGGGGAAGCGGAAGAGAGAGAGGGAGAAGCAGGCAACCCACTGAGCAGGGAGCCCGATGCGGGACTCGATCCTAGCACCCTGGGATTGTGACCTGAACTGGAGGCAGATGCTTAACCTGAGCCACCCAGGCGCCCCAAGAATTCTACTTTTTATGGGCAGTTTTACTTGCTAAATTTGAGAAGGGAACTAAAAAGAACGAGTTATCTTTGTTTTAATTATTACTATCATTACTGTATCACTCTTTGCACATGACTTTGCAGAAACTGTTATCTCTGTGAATGAATATGTTCTCCATACTGTTCTGCGTGTAAAACACTGCTTAGAGAATTGTTAACTCGATTTACTGCAGTGATCATTTCACAAAGCATATATATGTGTTGAATCATGATGCTGTGCACCTGCAACTAATGTTATATGTTGATTATAACATTAATGTTGATTTAACATTCAGTTAAAAAAACACTGTTGAAGAAACACATGTATAAAGATGCATTGAAGACTGCTACTTGGGCACAACATTGAGAATATTTATGCAGTAAGATGAGTTGATTTTTTTTTTTGCATTGTAGATACAATGATGTTCTTACTTTGTGTGTGTGTGTGAATTACTTTTTTAACAGGCGGCGGACTCAAGCCAGTTATAATTACATCACCAGCCAGTGTGCAGGTGGTAGACGGAGACTTTGTTACTTTGTCCTGCAATGCCACTGGAATGCCAGTCCCAGTCATGCGTTGGTACGACAGGCATGGGTTGATAACCAGCCATCCGTCTCAAGTGCTTAGATCCAAATCCCGGAAATCACACTTACGACCTGGGGGCTTTGACCTGGAGCCGATCTACTTCATCATGTCCCGGGCTGGCGCGAGCTCCCTGTACATTCAGGCTGTCACCCAGGAGCATGCTGGGAAATACACCTGCGAAGCTACCAACGAACATGGCAGCGCACGGTCAGAGGCGGTCCTCTCAGTGGGTGAGTGGCCTTTCTTATTCTTTTGCTCAGGTGATCAGCTTCCTCCAATGGTAGGCGATAAAGTGCTTTGAAGCATATTATTCTCATGAATCCAGCAATCGTTCCCCCCCACCACCACCACCACCTAGATAGTGAAATACAGAGCTGTAGTTTTGGTATTTGGTCTTCACATGAACCGATGAACCTTAATCTCCCTTTCTGATCTTTCTTGTTAGGGCTGTGGTTGTCCTGTGGACAGCTCTCCTTTGGGAGCAAGCCCTAGTTACGACCTCTTTGTGTGATTAATGCTTTTGGTTTTCTAAGCTACTGAAAATGGTCATTGCAGACATTTTTTTCAAGGGAGCCCTTGGTAAGTACAGTATCCAGAGTCTCGAGCACTGAGAAAGTGGAATCGTGGTCCTATCAAACAGTACCTCTTACTCAGAGTTACCTTTCTAATGGAATGTATAACATTTATTCTTTTTTAAAAAAATTAACATATAGTGTATTATTTGTTTCAGGGGTACAGGTCTGTGATTCATCAGTCTTACACAATTCACACCTCTCACCATAGCACATACCCACCCCAATGTCTACCACCCAAGCCACCTGATCCCTCCCATCCCCCTCCCCTCCAGCAACCCTCAGTCTGTTTCCTGAGATTAAGAGTCTCTTATGGTTTGTATCCCTCTCTAGTTTTGTCTTTCATTTTTTCCTCTCTTCCACTATGATCCTCTGTCCTGTTTCTCAAATTCCTCATTATCAGTGAGATCATATGATAACTGTCTTTCTCTGACTGACTTATTTTGCTTAGCATGATACCCTCTAGTTCCATCCACATCATTGCAAATGGCAAGATTTCGGGGTTTTGTTTTTGTTTTTGTTTTTATGGCTGCGTATATAACATTCATTCTTGATCTTCTGCTGATTTTTGGTGAGGATGTCTTAAAAGCTTTTTACAGTTTTTGAGGAACTAGTGTATAGAGTATCAATATTATTAAGGTTAATTCAAATCCAAACTCTCTGTCAGTGAGTACTTAGAACAGCCTTCTCCCGCAGGTGGTCAGTGGAGTGGAGACTGTCCCCTTACTTATCATGAAAGGGGCAGAGTACTGCCCTTAGTTTTGGAGCTGAGGGCCCTGCCGTGGGTTGCTGCTTTAGAGAGCTTCATGTGGCCTTCTTCTGCCTGGGCCCTCAGATCCCACATGTCAAAGAGTCCACGGGGTCAAGGGGTTGTGCTTACCCAGAGCCTGGCACCCACGTTCCTCCCTGCGTACAGCAGGACAGGGCTCTGGAATTCCTTGCTTTCGTTAGTTCACAGTCTGGTTCCACACAGCTCTCTCTCCATGGCCTGTCCTCCAGAGTGCAGGCCACACCACCAGTGGCCGGGACCGTTAAGCCAGGAGAGTGGACAGGGGGGCAGTCTTTTGCACAGGAGTGAAGGCGAAGTAGACAGAGGTTGGACGTGTACACATGTATTTCCATCCACATGCACATGGGGACCCTCTAGCTCCAGATGAAGCTGGAGGTGGGGAGAAATGGGGAAGGCCAGGGACTTCCATAATCCTCTTGTGCCCCTCTGTGCGTGCCAGAGGTGGAGGTGATGGGGGGGTTAAGCCTGTACGCTGGGTTAGTTAGCTTCCTGGCTGTGCCACTTAGGAGCTCTGAGACCTGGGACAAACCCTTGAACTCCTTTCTGCTTATTTTCTCATCTGCGTAACAGACATAGCAAAGGCCCTCTCCATCAAGCAGACGTGAGAATTGAAGGAATTTGTACATGCGAAGTGTTTAGAATGGTGTCTGGCAGTAGAAAACCTTCAAGTGCTAAGTATTAGGTTATAATTATTGCTATCTAATGAATAGTACATGGTAATTACCCCAGGTAGTGGTTAGGGATAGAAGGAATAGTTACTGATTTAGTCATCTTAAGAATCCTCAAAAAAGGTGGTTGAGTGTTGCATAAAGGTATACATATATAAAAATGTGTGTGTGTATGGATACAGGTGTGTGTGTACGTATCTGTTCTGCTAAGGAAAAATAAGAGTGGCTCTACTCAAAATTGTTAGCTGTAAGACAGGTGTAGCCCAGGCATTGCTTGTATGGAGTGATTGTGTCATGTAAATACAGGGTAGCAGGAGGCATAGACGGGATAGTCGTAGCTGATGGAACTAGATAGTTTGTCTAACTGCCTCGCTTTAAATATGAAAGATCTGAATCCCTTAGAAGATGCATAAGCTAACTTGTTTAGGCTAGAACTTTCTAGAGCTTTAAGATCCCCCCCCACCCCTGAGGATTTTAAGTCTTGATAAATGCCCTTATCATGTATAGTAGGTCACCCCATCACTGACATCCTACCTAAGTGGCCCTTGTATTTCCTCTTTTGCATGCTCTGTAGTTCTTAAGATCCAGGTGAGTTCATCAAAGCTCACAACAATATAGAACAACCCACTTCTCTTTACAGGAGTCTGAGCCTTATCAAATTCTAACATACTGAGAGCTTATTTACTTTGTTTTTTTTTTTTTTTTTTTTTTGTGAAGAGGGGAGTAAGCAAGGTCAAAGAGAGAGATGACTACCCCTTCTCCCCCTTTTCTCTTAGCAGAGACCTTGGGTTTTGAGGTGTTGGGTATACAAATATTTATAGAGTGGGTTGTAACTCTCAGAACTACAGTGGGAGTTGGCCTGGGACAGTCCGGGGAGGGTGGCTGGCGTGAGTGGTCACAGTGGGAAGGGCTTTGACAGATTTGGTTATATTCCTTGTTTAATTAGTTTCGGTTCAGAGTCATTAAATTCACTGCCATTAAAAGCAGTGTTTTTATCAGTCTCTTTTCCAATTCAAAAAGTGTCAGTCTCTTTTCCAATTCAAAAAGTGTCCTACCTTTAAAAAAGATGTCTCATCTGACCATTTCACAGTTTTTTTTGTTTTTTTTTTTTTAAAGATTTATTTTTTTATTTGACAGACAGAGAGCACAAGTAGGCAGAGAAGCAGGCAGAGAGAGAGGGGAAAGCAGGCTCCCCGCTGAGCAGAAAGCCCGATGTGGGGCTCGATCCCAGGACCCTGGGATCATGACCTGAGCCGAAGGCAGAGGCTTTAATCCACTGAGCCACCCAGGTGCCCCGTTTTCTTTTTTTTTTAAGATTTTACTTATTTATTTGAGAGAGTGTGTGAGAGAGAGAGATTGCGAGCAGTGGAGAGGGGGTAGAGGAGAAGCAGATTTCCTGCTGAGCAGGGAACCCAACACGGGACTCGATCCCAGGACCCTGGGATCACGACCTGAGCCGCAGGCAGATGCTTAACGGACTGCGCCACCCGGGTGCCCTCACAGAGTTGTTTTGAAGATAAGTTGAAGTAACATATGTGAAAAAACTTTTGAAAGTAGCATTGAGCCCTTATAAATTGTGTCTAGTAGTTCATGAGTATTCAAGTTATATTATTGGAAATAGTAGAGGGGAAGGAATTGAATCTCCTTCTTAATAAAAGTTACATAAAGTCTCACTGCATCCTAAAGAGCAGAAGTGGAATTTTGACTTTCATACGGTTAGACCCCAGCTGGAGCACAAGTTTGTCTCCTGCCTCTGGATCAGTTGAGGCCTGTGGTCTTTAAACTCTTGTCCAGCCGAATACCATTTCCCAGTGGTAACCAGCCCAGGGGATCCATGAAACTGCTAATGATTAAAAGGTCATTCTGCTACAAGAGCATGGAGAGTCCTCAAAAAGTGGAAAATAGAGCTACCCTATGTCCCTGGTGGGACTAGTGGGTATTTGCCCCAAAGATAAAAGGTAGTGATCTGAAGGGGCACCTGTACTCCAATGTTTATAGCAGCAATGTCCACAGTAGCTGAACTATGGAAAGAACCAAGATGTTTATCAACAGATGAATGGATGAAGGAGATATGGTATATATATCTACAATGGAATACTATGCAGCCATCAAAACCCCCGAAATCTTGCCATTTGCTAAGATGTGGATAGAACTAGAGGGTATTATGCTAAGCGAAATAAGTCAATCAGAGAAAGACAATTACCATATGATCTCACGGATATGATGAATTTGAGAAAAAAGACAGCAGGTCATAGAGGGAGGGAGGGAAAAATGAAACAAGATGAAACCAGAGAGGGAGACAAACCATAAGAGACTCTGAGTCTCAGGAAACCAACTGAGGGCTGCTGGAGGGGAGGGGGAGTGGGAGGGATCAGGTGGCTAGGTGATGGACACTGGGGAGCGTACGTGCTATGGTGAGTGCTGTGAATTGTGTAAGACTGATGAATCACAGACTTGTACCTTTGAAACAAATAATATGTTATACGTTAATACAAAAAATTTAATAACAAAATAAAAAATAAAAATAAATTAAAAAAATAAAAGCCATTCTCTCCACCCTGAGCCCCAGCTGAGTTAGTGCCCATTGCTCGAGTCCCTCTGGCCACAGCAGCAGCACTAGCTCACCCCCTTCCCAGCCAGCCCGTGTTCTGACTCACTAGGTAAACACGGGCAGCTCCAGAAGCAATATTTTGAAGTTTGTCTCCATGAACTTAATTAGTTTTCTCCTGTATGATTTTCTCTCTGGCGTTTTATTTTCTTTAATGGAGGATGCATCTGGGACACCTTTTCTCTTTTAAACTGAGAACTGACCCTACACTGTTAGCTGTATTTTGGGGTTTGTTTTGTTTTGTTTTGTTTTTGGGGGGTTTTTTTGCTGCTTCTCTCCTGAACTGCCCTGACTGTCCTGAAAACACACCCACCTTTTTTTTTTTTTCCCTAAACCAGGAATCCGACCTCATTGTGCAAAAGAAACCCTTTCACATTGTTTCCCCTGCTCCCTTCCTCTGCACAAGTGGTCAAACATAGGAGATGTTTTTGTCGCCAGTACGAATAGCACTTTAGAGAAAGCAAGCTGTCAGTACTTGGGTTTCATGGTGCTGGCCGCATACTTGTTTTCCTACTGCTTTCTCGTTTTTGACAGCCGCCCTGCTGACAGTCTTCTGCCAGCTCTTGTCACCATCTCCCAGAACCTTCATTTCTTCATCTGTAAAGTAGGAGTGGTGCTATCTACCGAAGAATGTTGTTTGGGGAATTTAATGAGATTATATTCCTTAAGAGTTTAGCACAATGCTTGGCACGTAGTATGCGCTCAGTAAATTTTGGGGGGAGTGATAAATGCAACTTATTTATTTTTTCAGTGCAAATAAAAGTATTTTTCCCTTCTCTGGATGTTGTAGATGCTTTTAGTCGTATTAAGACTGTTGGCTTGTTTTATTTTTCTTTAGATTGGCAGTTTTTTGTTTGTTTGTTTCTTTATTTTATTTACTGGAGTGGCAGTTTCTTAAGCCGACCTTTGATTCTATCCAGAAAGAGGGCTTGCTTTGGAAATAAGTAAACTCTTCTTTGATCTTTGCTAGTCTTGTTTCATTTCTCCTCTCTTGTTGAATATAAACTCTTTTGCTTGTGTAGAGTAAGTATTTTAGCTCTCCAGTAGCCCCTTTATTTATTTATGTTTTAAGATGGATTTATTTATTTGAGAGAGACGGAGAGAGAGGGAGCCAGCGAGCGTGCGTAGGGGGAGGGGCAGAGGGAGAGGAGCTGACTTCCCACTGAGTGTGGAGCCTAAAGCAGAGCTCCATCTCATGACCCTGAGATGGCGACTTGAGCCGAAACCAAGAGTTGGACACTTAATCAACGGAGCCACCCAGATGCCCCCTCCAGCAGCCCCTCTGTTATCTCTTACGTTTCTGTGGGTTGACCAGATATAGCGAGGCAATTCTGCTGGTCTTGCCTTGGATCCCTTATGCTGTTGCAGTCAGATGGCACCTGGGGCTGGAACAGCCAAAGTGGCTTCACTCCCACAGGTGGCGCTTTTGTGAAGGCTGGAATCCCCAGCTGCCTCCCCTTCCTTCCCTCCATTCCCCCCGCGCCCCGTAGTCTCTCTGCGGGGCTAGCTTGGCTGTCTGTACGTGGCAACACAAGAGTAGAAGTGCCAGGCCTTCTTAAGACTCAAGGCTGGAAGAGCACAGTCTTACTTCTGCCTTCATTGGTCAAAGCCCATCCTAGGCTCAGCCCCCATTCAGCAGGGAGGGGACCACCGGAGGGTGTGAATGCTGAGGGCTGTCTTTGGAGACCCGCTGCCCAGTAGGTCATAGCCTCACTCTTGACTGCCCAATAGGTCATAGCTTCACTCTTGACTCTTTCCTTACTATTTAGTTCACCTTGTCCCCAAGGGAGTGCATTGCTTCATTACCAACTGGAGTTAATGCTCTGTATTCTCCAACTTAAAATCTTCCGAGGTTAACCTAGCAAATTGTTGTAAAAGGGAATACTAGCATAGAGCAAGAAAGAAAAACGTCCTTCAGATCACTCAACTGCGGCATCGTGAAATTGATTTTGCAATAAGAGGTTGCTCCCGGAGGTTAGCTGTTTCCATGAATTACAAATTGAGATGCTCCTTCTTTTTAGTTCTTGGGCTCAGATTGTCATTATCCGTGTGGCCAATTAGATGGCTGTGTAGAAGGCCCTGAAATAATGAATTTCCCGGGGTGCCTGGGTGGCTCAGTGGGTTAAAGCCTCTGCCTTCAGCTCAGGTCATGATTCCAATATCCTGGGCTCGAGCCCCACATTGGGCTCTCTGCTCAGCAGGGAGCCTGCTTCCCCCTCTCTCTCTATGCCTGCTGCTCTGCCTGCTTGTGATCTCTCTCTCCGTCAAATACATAAATAAAATCTTTAAAAAAAAAATGAATTTTCTTAAGCTCTCTCTTCTCTCTTCCTCCCATCCTCTGCAGTTCCTTTTGAAACAAATACAAAAGCAGGACCGGTCACAGCTTCGGGTCCCTTTCAGAATGATAAAAGAGATGGTTCAGAAGCTGGATCGTTGAGCTCCTTTCCAGTGAAGGAGCACCCCAGGGCAGTGGACTCAGCACCAGAGAAAAATGCTAGTGGAGCCGCCGTCCCGGACGCCCCCATCATTCTGAGCCCTCCGCAGACCTACACAGCTGATACGTACCACCTGGTCTGGAGGGCCGGGAAGGATGGCGGACTGCCCATCAATGCCTATTTTGTGAAGTATCGAAAGGTAATCTCTTCTCATTTGCCAGCTTTCTCTTCACATGCCTTAACGTTGTGTGTGGAACATGTGCTTATTATCTTTGACTTTTATGGAGCTGCAGGAAACAGAACAGGGGTGTTCTAGGACCGAGTCTGGGAGACCTGTCCCAGCGGTCATGCTGGATTTACCAGTCTAACAAAAGCAATAAGAATGAAGGATGCATAATTTCCCCCAAAATAGGAATTCTAAGAACCCAGTGACTTCTTGATGTTTTTTTATCAAGCATTTTAACCCCTTGGGTGCAAAGCTCTAGAAACCGCTCTTTAAAGATAGCAAAGAGATAGTAAAATACAGAGATATTTTCTGAGATAGTAAAATACAGTTTATTTAGCAAATAAAGCAGTTTCTTATTAGAAACCCTGAACAAAGTCCTCTGGCATAATTTCTGATGGTTATTTTTACTTCACATTATCCTTCTTCATTGTATTGGAATGTGATGTTGTTTGGTGATTTATGTGGGTGAACCTTGATCCTCTCAGTTGATTTTTCAGTGTTTATCCTTCCAGAGGCTTCTATTAAAGCAAAATGAGAAAATCTCCTCTATTTTTTTTTTTAAAAGATTTTATTTATTTATTTATTTGTCAGAGAGAGAGAGAGAGAGGGAGAACACAAGCAGGGGGAGCAGCAGGCAGAGGCAGAGAGAGAAGCAGGCTCCCTGCTGAGCAAGGAGCCCGATGCGGGACTCGATCCCAGGACCCTGGGATCATGACCTGAGCCGAAGGCAGCAGCTTAATCAACTGAGCCACCCAGGCGTCCCAAGAAAATCTCCTCTGTTTAATGAGACTAGTAAATGAACCAAAGATGCCCTCCTAGTTAAAATACTTTTATTTGTCCAAGCCATTTTGGTACCCATTTAATATCTGGAAAAATGAACATGGTGATATTTGAAAATTTATTCACTGTTTCTAACCTGAGAATTCCAGGTAAAGAAACTTTTATTGAGATTCTTGCCCATGCAAAAATTTCCCTCCAGTGTCATTTCCTGGTTCCATTAACTAAGACACAGCAGATTAGATCTTTTTAAAATTTATTTCCTCCAATACATGTGGAACGTGTCGAGATAGGAAAAATGCTGGACCTGGATAATGGATAATTGCAGAATTCATATGTGCATACATATTCTAATTTATTATATATTATCATTAATACAGATTATTATATACTTATTTTATGCTCCTGTTAGCGCAATAAGAAAGGATTATTGTTTTCTTCATGAGTAAAGGAAACAAATTCTGGGAGATCGGATAACTTGCTTGAGGCTATAAGTTAGTGGTAAGTAGCAGAATCAAGAGTCTTTTTATTCCTAAGAATTCCTAAGTTGTCGCTACGTGTCTCCTTCTATTTATTAGCATGAAGAAGTATTATGTCTCTTTTGCTTGCAAGGGGGATATTCCATACCAAAATCCATGTGAAACTGAAGATTTTCTCCAATTTGAATGGAAGGTTTTTCCTCCCCGAATCTCCTTCTTTTTAACGGCTTATTTTCTCTTGAGTAGCTAGATGATGGTGTTGGCCTGGTGGGAAGCTGGCACACGGTTCGAGTCCCAGGAAGTGAAAATGAGCTCCATCTAACAGAACTGGAGCCCTCTAGTCTCTATGAAGTTTTGATGGTCGCAAGAAGCGCAGCGGGTGAAGGCCAGCCCGCCATGCTCACCTTCCGCACGAGCAAAGGTGAGTATCACCTTCCTTAGGAGGAATGAGCTGGCCGGCCGGATGTCACTTTATTAGTTAAGTGTCCTTTTGGGTCATAGAGATTCTTTTTTTTTTTTTTTTTTTTTTTTAAGATTTATTTATTTATTTATTTGACAGAGAGAGAGAGAGAGAGAGAGATCACAAGTAGGCAGAAAGACAGGCAGACAATGAGGGGGAAGCAGGCTCCCTGCTGAGCAAGGAGCCCGATATGGGACTCGATCCCAGGACCCTGAGATCATGACCTGAGCCGAAGGCAGAGGCTTAACCCACTGAGCCACCCCGGCGCCCCGAGATTCTTATATATAAATTCCCTAAATAATTTGATGATCGTACCTTTTGGGGCCATGCATGTTGTATTATGCCGTCCCATCCAGTGTTCTACAAATATTTCTCAGGGTTTATGATAGGTAAGGCATTAGGGTAGGTGATGTAGGGAAAACAAAGATGCTCAAGACAAGATCCATCCTAACGGGGCTTCTCCTTTGCTAAGGAGGGTAAGACATAAATAAATAGCAACTACAGGGCAGGATTTCAGTTGTGCTAATGTTTACTGAATGCCTTCTGTGTGCCGGGCCATAAACAGAATCGACAAAACTCCTTGCCCTCATGGAGCTCGCTTTCTAGCTGGGAGAGACTTACACCTAAGTTTTAAGTACATTAGGAAGTGGTGAATGCCATAAGAGACGTAAGTTAGGGGATGGATATAGGAAGTGGGTGTGGTAGCAGTTGTCACAATTTAAGCGAGGTGGCCAGGGAAGTCCTCAGTGGGCAGTCAGCAGGGGAGCAGAAGGTCCAGGGTGCAGTGGGAAGGTCACATGGTTATCTGGGGAGAGAACATCCCAGCTGAGAGAGTAGCAAGTGCAGAGACCCCAGGGCGGGGTGCGCTTGAGGTACCCTAGAAACACTGAGGGGGCCCCTGTGACAGAGGCAAAATGAGGAGGCTCTAGGGGAGAAAGCTCAGAGAGATGACAGAGGGGCCAAGCCACATGGTGCTTTGTCGCCCCTGCAAGGACATTGACTTTGACTCTGAGTGAGCTAGAAGCACTGGAAGGTTTGAGCTGAGTTGTGACACTGTCTGCTATATGTTTCAACAGGGGACTCTGGCTGTAGGGTAAGGATAGACTGGAGGAGGGCACAGGTGTCAGCAAAGAGGCCAAAATATGACAAGTAAAGGACTTAGAAGATGCTGGAGGAGTGCAAAGAAAGGATGTTCTTTCTGTGGGTTAGCTTGTTGAGGGTAAGCTTGATTGACAAGACACCGTTATGGCTCGGTCATCAATGGACAAAAAGACCAGTGAGTGGAGTGGGGAACGGGGCGGAAGAATATTTTCGTCTGAAGTAGAAAATAAAAAGGAGGTATGATCGAGAAGAAATTTATTTATTGGCTCTTGGAAAAGACCCTTTCATACTAATGACCGAGTCTAGCTAGAAAAAGAATGAGTATTTCTTACTTGAATTCTATTTTGAGTTAATTTTCATAATCAGCCCACAGTTGTTTATAGAATCTGACCTATTATAAATACTGAATAATAAGCAGATATTTCGGTTTTATAATAATCACCCATTTTCACTTTTTGCCTCTTGGAATTTTCAAACTCAACATAATAATTTTCCCATAAAGAGACAGAAGCTCTTTAAGCATGAATTTTATGCTTTGGAATTAAGAAATAGGTAGAAGAAAAACGCATGAATAGTTTGAAAGCCTTTACTCTACTTATTTGGCTTTTTTCACTTTGTGGTGTTTATTCTGTGTATAAATGAAAATCTGCCCGATGAAGAAAGACAGCTTTTAGTTTTCCCTTACAAAGGCTATTAGAAAAAGACAACATAATTTTCAAGTTCGATTCCTCAGATTAGCTAAGTATTTACAATGTAGGTCTGAAATTTAGACCCTGTAATAGAGAAGCTCTAATATCTGTATACCAGTTGAGTTTTTTATAATATCTTTTCTTACTTTACATATACACAGAAGTTTATGTTGCAGTAGATGAGTATATGTCTTCTAACTTTTCTAGAGAAAACAACCTCATCGAAAAACACGCAGGCGTCCTTACCCCCCATGGGCGTCCCTCGGCGCCCCGTTGTTTCAGAGGCTGCGGACAACTTCGGAGTGGTCCTTACAGATTCCTCTAGGCATAGTGGAGGTAAAGTGGAGAATCTTCATTTTATTGATTTTGTTTGTTTACCAGTGGACCTGACATGTTTCAAATTATTTGGGGGTTGGAGTGGGAGAGAGTGTTTGTTTGTCATTTGGATTTTAACCTCTTCCAGGTCCTACTTCATCCATTTTTTTTAATGCCCTATACTCAGATCTTGGTAACTCACTGTCATGATTGGTATTTAAGGTAATACACTCAGATTCAAAATGTTCTGGTACTAAGGTTATATAACTCATAAAAAGGATTTTTCTGCTTTCTCTTTGGCAAAGAAACCAAATTTATACTTTGAAAGTCTGATCTCTCTCTCTCTCTCTCTTTTTTTTTTTTTTTGGTGACTTATCAAAATGTATGGTGGTACCTATAGAAAGATTTAGGTTTTTTTTAAGCAAACAATTACATTCCATACTGTTTTATTGCTGTATTTTGTCAATGTCACACTCCGTTTTATTGCTCTATCTTGCCAATTGTATGGTTTTATTTTTAATTTTTTAAAGATTTATTTATTTATTGGGGGGAGGGGCAGGGCAGGAGAGAGAGGGACAAGCAGGCTCTCTGCTGAGCGCAGAGCCCAATGCAGGGCTTGCTTTCACGACCCTGAGATCATGACCTGAGTTGAAACCAAGACTTGGATGCTAGACCAATTGAGTCACCCAGGTGTGCCCCCCGCCCCCTCCAATGAGTGGTTCTTAGATGTCATAGTAATACAGTTTTCAAAAGACATCTTTTTAGTATTTAAATTTCACACTTATCAATTCACAATTACAACATAACGTATTTTCTGTGACTGTGTTAATAGGCGTTAGCAGGACATCTAGGAAGGGCTTCAAGTTCCGTTGCTGAGCTCTGAGAATGTTCAGGCTTCTCTTCCCTATTTTTATAGTCTGTCATGAATTGGTCTCAGACAAAAGCAAGTCATGACATTTGAACACTTTCTGGAGCCTCTCTGCTTCTTCAGTATCATGAGCCTCTCCTGCTTGAGTCCTTTCACCTCTGAGGAGCTATTCAGCGACCTGAAGCAGATTGCTGACTCAGCCGTCAGCTTTATCTGAGTAAAGCTGCCCTCTGAGAAACAAAGACCGTATGATTTGTGTAACACGCTCAGGTAGATACGGACCAAATGCTGTTGCAGTGAAAGTAAAGTCAGTCTTGCCTTCAGGGGGTTTACAGCATAGAGGGTGACATCGACAAGAAGTCATTAACCATATAGGGGGTAATATAGACAAGTGAACCCATAATAATGACTTTGATTCATTATGCCTGAGAGTCTACGCTCAGTGTTGATGCGATCACAAGAGTATGTGAAGGAGGCAGGTGGTGGTAAGAGAGGCTCCCTCCGCTAAGCCTCGAAGACAAGACCATTATGAAGACAAGGATGGATGAAGGAACAGGAAAAGAAGTTCTAGGGAAAGAGATGAACGATGGACATGTTGTATTCCATTTAGAGATGTGGAGGTTAGAGAACTGATTTGGTTTGACTGGTTGCCATGGGGAGTGACGCCACCGTGGGGAAGGCAGGCGGGTCCCTTGTAGAACGTACTTAGAATGTCAGTCTTTCCCTGAAAGCTGTGAAGAACTCTAAAGGACTTTAAGAAGCAGGACAGGGGGAACAGCCAAAGATGAAGCTAGAGAAATAATGGGTGGAGTGACAGAGGGTCACTGTGTCCGGAAGGACACAGGTGACAGACAAAGGGAATTGAATCCATATTGAATGAAAGGGAGAAATGAGGTGACCCTGGGCTGGGGTGGCCAAGAACCATTTACCAAGGTGGGTAATCAAGATTTTTAGGTGCAGTTTATGGATTGAGTTCCGGAAGTCCGAGTTTGGAGTTATCCGGGCAGAGATAGCCGTAAGAAATGATTTCTTGAATCTTCCGAACAACCCTATGAGGAAGATAGCCAGTCGGTTTTACAATTGAGGAAACTGGGGCTCTTGGAGGTCATGCCTTTTTTACTGTGGCTGCTCTTCACATTCCAATTTTTTTTTTTTTAAGATTTTATTTATTTATTTCACAGAGATCACAAGTAGGCAGAGAGGCAGGCAGAGAGAGAGGGGGAGCAGGCACCCTGCTGAGCAGAGAGCCCAATGTGGGGCTCGATCCCAGGACCCTGAGATCATGACCTGAGCTGAAGGCAGACGCTTTAACCTGCTGAGCCACCCAGGTGCCCCCAAACTCCCAACTTGTCTCTGTTTGTCACGCACTTTTTCTTTTAGATCTTGATGATTCTCCTATGTAGAGATTCTTTTCCCTAATAATCTTCTGTTCGATCTGTGCTGTTTGTTCTCGGATGAGTTTTAACCTTCTGGGAATCAGTTGACGGAAGTTGTTGGTTATCTAGGACCAAAAAAGAGATTCACTAACAGTTCTATTCATTCTGTTTCCATTGCTTTCTAACTTGAAAGGAATACAGTAAGTATCACTCAAAAGTTGCCTGCTTTGAATATTTTCCTCTTTTTATCCAGTATGCAGTTTGTTTTTTAAATGCTGCCATTTTCTCCATACAGGTACCGTGGGCAACGTCGTTGTGTTCTTTCTTATGTATTTGTGTTGGAGCTAGAGAGATGTTGAGACAGAGTGGTCTTGCTTAAGGAATGTGGCACAGGCTAGACAGCAGGGCACCCTTAGTGACTTATCTAATAATCTGTAGATCATCTGCTGAATGTGTTTATAGCTTGGGTGGATTAAGAAAAACATTTAAATAAAATCACAACTAATTTTAAACATTTACTGTAACTTATAAGCACAATCAGACATGAGGCACCGAGTAATAATAACTTATACACTGTTTAGCTCTGAATCCAAAGTAGCATGGTCACTATTCTCATTACCATTTACTTTCAGTTTTTTAGAGCTAATTCTCAAGTTTATATATCTTGCTTTTCCTTCCTTTTATTTCCTGTTTTTGGCCATTTCGTTGCCTGTTAGCTTTTAACAGGGGGCGGGAAGATAGTTATGATGATGTTACTAACTCTGCTAATAAGTTTGGTGATGAACCTTTAATAAAATGTTGCTTAGGAATTTATCCCTTTCAGTTTATTTGAGTTATTCTTGTCTCTGACACCGTGGGTTATTGGAATGGATGTTTCCGTGTTTAGTTCCAGAGGCACCTGACCGGCCTACCATCTCCACGGCATCGGAGACCTCTGTCTACGTCACTTGGATTCCTCGGGCCAACGGGGGTTCTCCAATCACTGCCTTCAAGGTCGAATACAAACGGATGAGGACCAGTGATTGGCTGGTGGCCGCTGAAGATATCCCTCCTTCCAAACTTTCTGTGGAAGTTCGTAGCTTAGAGCCAGGTACTAATACTCAAACATTTCCTTTTTTGTCATCTGTGTTGACTTCATTATTATTTTTTTTAACATTTTATTTATTTATTTGAGAAAGAGAGCACGAGAGCCAAAGAGTTTGAGAGAATGAGTGGGGGGAGGGGCTGAGGGAGAAGCAGACTCCCCGAGGAGCAGGGAGCCTGGCGTGGGACTCGATCCCGGGACTCCGGGATCCCCACCTGAGGTGAAGGCAGATGCTCAACTAACTGAGCCACCTACGCGCCCTGTGCTGACTTTAGATGCCTATTTGTAATGATTTTGTATTCCTCTAGTTGTTAAAGTAATGGGAACCTATTCTGTGAAAATTTGAAAGGAAAGAAACTAGAGAGAAGAGAAGAAGTCACCCGAAACCTGCTGATCCAGAGATAAGCAATGTTTACACTTTGGTATATGTTTTGTACCCTTTTTTGTTTTTTAATCATACCATAAATCATGCCAGGATCATGCCATAAATACTGTTTTGTGACCCCATTTTCCCTATATCACAGGCATTTTCCAGTATCATTAGAAATTCTTCAAAAACTCAGTTTTTTAATAATTACCTAATGTATAATTTACTTATAATTTTTTTCTGGGTTTTGGATATCTTTAACTGTCAGTAACTTAGAAAGAGCGTTGCGATGTCATCTTTGTGTATGTGTGTGTAGGTGTTTTGCTATGATTACATGTTTTAAGAGGAAAATTGCTTGTTATTTGACTAAAATTGTTTGCTCTAATGATGAACCTCAGCCTAGTTATACTTAGCGCTTAGGCTATGGAAATGAGAGAACACCTAAGTCTTCTTTGCTCTGTAAGTCTCATTTCAGCAGAAGGAGCCCCCCTCCCCCACCATCACCCCACTATCTTGAGGCTGCGTGCGGGTAGTTAAACCGCGTGAGAGAAAAGCCATCATCACAGATGCATTTGCATGGCTTGTATCTGTTAGGTTTCATGACTATTTTGTTTATGGACTTTTAGATGGACTTAGCAGCAAATGCCTGTGTTTGTCTGAACAGGTAACATGAGCCTAGGGGCCTGTAGGTATCGTTGGGAGAAGGTGACAAGTTTTAAATGAGGGTGAGACTCAATAGCACTTTTTAGGCGGAAAACACCGTCTTCGGAAGCCCAGTGGTTATGTCTGTGCTGTCAGGAAACACGCTGGAGGAGTCTCGTTTATTCTTTAGATGCAGAGCTTCAGAAGCTCACAGTCCTTAGAGTTTTTCTTTTTTTAAGTACTTAATATGTAATGCAAATTAATGCCTTCTGTTGTAGTTTAAATCTGCTCCTGATTCTTTTTTTTTTTTTTTTTAATCTGCTGCTTCTTATCCTATTCTTGTTGCAATCAGAGTGACATCTGCTGTCACCCACACAGTGCCCCTTCCGAAGCGTATTTGCCCTGTTAAACTTCGCTTCGGTGGTTTCTTTCAAAGGGAAAAGACCCTAGTTTTGAGCACAGATACTTCAACTAATACTGTATTTGATGGTTATGACTTTAGAACATGACGGTAAAGAGAGTAAACGTGCTCTTTCCCGTTCTCTGCACGCCCCTTCTGTGACAGACGTCATTCCTCTTCCGTGGCATTGTCTCCTGGTCACTCCTCCTAAGCTCTTGGAATCTGGCTCATCATAAACACACGCTACTGGCCGACAGAAGCTGGCAGGCGGGTTGGAATCAGTTTACCGTATAGGCTTCAGAGGACGTGTTTGTTAACACGGAGACTTGAGCGCAGTTGTCTTGTTCTGACCGTCATACCTTCAGCTGTCGTATGGCCATTTATTAAAAACTGGGTTTTGTTTTTTTTTTTCCCTCCCTCAAAAGGTTCAACATACAAGTTTAGGGTCATTGCCATCAACCATTATGGCGAGAGTTTCCGGAGTTCGGCGTCTCGTCCTTATCAGGTGGCTGGGTTCCCCAATCGTTTCTCTAACCGTCCGATCACGGGACCTCACATCGCATATACCGAAGCTGTCAGCGATACCCAGATCATGCTGAAGTGGACGGTGAGTGGGACATCTTCTCTATCGAGACACGTTCTTGTTTGGCCATGTTGACGATCGACTTAATGGTCTCATGACCTGGTATTGTGATTAGTAAAATGTTTTTAACTTTTAAGTATTTGGCCATGTTAACGATCGATTTACTTTTCTGGTGACACGATATTATGAATAGCAAATGTTTTTAACTTTTAAGTCGGGGAAAATTGAAGGGCACAGATACTTGTCTGAAAGCACATGTGGGTAAGTGGGGCAGGGCTAAAAATAAACTTGTCTCTTCAGCTCTCATCCAAGTGTTAACTTAATTATCCTTTCAGGATCTGTTTCTTTTGAACCAAATGTCCCTTTCTGCTTCTGAACCTTGTGAAGTATACTACTTTATTTTTGCTCAGCCCAACAGAGAAACTAAATGTGCTTAATACCTTTGACTGCCTTTGAATTAACTTCAAAATGGCCGCCAAGGATGTTTGCAAAATGAAGCTAGAAAAAGATCGCCACACAGATAAAGGAATCTTCATGGCTCTGAAGGTTACACTTATTTTTGTCCTTACAAGTTTTTGCTTCTCTTCTTTTAGTATATTCCATCAAGTAACAATAATACTCCCATTCAAGGATTTTATATCTACTACCGGCCGACGGATAGTGATAATGACAGTGATTACAAGAGGGATGTGGTAGAAGGTAAGTCCCTCGACAAGCTGGAGTCCCAGTAAGGAGCTTGGATGGAGGGGGTTTCTAAATATTACGAGAACCATCACCCCAGCTTAAGGTAGAGAAAGCATGAACTGTTATGTCCACTATTACTTTGACTTCTTCCCAAAGAAAGACCGTCTTTCCAATTTAATATATGCAGTAGCTTGCATTTTGGTCATAGAAACAATTACCGAAGTATGGGGGAGATACCATTTGTCAGCAGTTCATCTGAAAAAGAATTCTGTTTTCTGTTTTATTTAAGTGAATGGTAACCTGGGTATAAAAGTCACTTGCAACTGCTACTGTATTTTAAAAAATATGTCTCAGTCCCAGTTCCACTGAAGTCTGTACTAGAACAAGTGCATCTTGAGCATGTAATCCACTTTTAGAGATGCTGAGAAATTGGAATACACGTAGAGTAAAAACCAGCCGAGACAGTGAAGGGTGCCGAAACTGCCTTTCCCCTGCACCTAAAATCTGATCCAGAACTTTGCATGTGGTCTGAAGGCTGCAGATGGTCTGCTGGCCACTGTCTACACCGGCCGCCAGTCTCGTGCACCCTTTCCTCACCCTCCCGCCCCCCCACCGTGTTTCTTCTGTGACACACTGGCCTTCTGAGTTTCCTTGTGTGCACCAAGACCTGTCTTGCCTCCGGACAGTGACACGTGGCAATTCCTGCTACTTCCTGGACTCCTCTTCCAGTGTCTTATTTAGGTCACTGCACTTTTCTGTTTTGTGGTTCAATGTCATTTCCTCAGATAACACCCGCCTCTGTATGTGAGATACCTTGGGTGTTATTTCTAACTGTGGCCTTTATGGTTCTGTCGTAGATGTCATCATGGTTGCTGTGTAAGGAGCGGGTGTGTCTGTGTGTGTGTGTGGATATATGAAGTTATTTACTTAGTTTGTCTCCCTCACTAAATCTTAGCCTCTCTGTAGGCAAGGAGCCTTTGCTTCCCAGGTTATATTCCCAGCCCCTACAATGGTGCGGTGTTCGGGATTTATCGAATGAAGGAACAATTGGAGTCCAGAAAGAACAAGGGAATGTCTGGGGATGATGAGGCTGGAAATGGGGTGATAAACAAGTAACATGACAGCTGTCTTCACATCCTGACTGACTGTTAAGCGGAGGAGAAGCTCTGCCAGTTGGTGGAAGTGCAGCCAACAGGAAGTAGCATAAGGAAGACCCCTCTGTGCAGGATTTTTAACAAAATAAGAAACTCCCTAATGTTGGAGCTGTTCAGTAGAAGCTGGATGCTTATTTCTCAATGGTGTCTTGGGTTCTTGTTTTGAGAAGAAGTCTTCTTCAGAGGGTTTTTTTGCACTTCAAGATTCCGACTCTGAATTGCTAACATCCCAAATGGGTCATGTGAGAAAACAGCCCTAGGCCAAGGTTATTTCCATGTGACTTCTTGACATCGAATACTGCCTATCGTTTTTGGTAGCAGTAGCCTTATAATAAGTCAGTTTAAATATGCTCTATCAGGCTTCTTTAAATATTGTGGTATTCCTTTTAATGTTTATCCGGTGGAGTGTCTTTTGTAAAGTAGTAAAAGGTTATCATCTGAGTTTTAATACCTGGTACATAGTAGGTGCTCAGTAAATATTTTTTGAATCAAAGAGTGATTATTTCTCTTCATCTGGAAAAGTAGGAAGCAAATCAGTTTCTAAAATCTGGTTTAAACATGAAGAATTGAGGAAATGAGGGAAGAGACTTGTCAGTGGCCAAACTATTCTGTGAAGTTAGGATAGTTGCTGTCCTGAGGGAGAAGTGACCAGAAGAAGCATGTGGGGTAGGGTGCCAGTACCGTTTCCTTTCTTGACCTAGGTATTGGTAGCACGGGTACGTTCAGTTCATGAACTTCAACAAACTATTCAGTTAGGGGCACTTTTCCATACACTCTTCACTTTCTAGAAAGGCTACCCAAGAAGAAGAAATGGTTAAGAGTTGTTAGTCACTATTTGAGATTTGAGTCCTAGTGAGGTTTTCATTTTAGTTTAGCTGGGTTAGGAATGTAGGGCTGTCAGACTTTCATTTTTAAACTCTTTCGGCAGAGGTTAAACATTTGCTATAAAATAGTTCTAAACAAGGTAAATGTAAGTAAAGGGAAAACTCTCTCTGTCTCTCTCTCTCTCTTTCTCTTTCTCCATGTCTCTCTTTTCCCTACCTCTCCTGGTTCCACTCTCTAGAAATATCCACCAGTCACCAGTTTTTAAAGGATACTCTCTAGTTAAATCTTTGAACTTTTGCGAGCTTGTGGGGTGTGAACATAGTGTGTGGAACTGGGAAATTACTTTATGGGAGCTTCTATATCCACTAGTAGTGTCTGCAAATGTGAGTTTTGCCTTCTGGTTCACAGAAAACTTGTTTATAAACTTAGTAGACGAAACAGTTAGATGTTTAAGTGGGCTTCACTGTGCTGTGTAATTTGCTTATTCCCTATTTTCAAGTTTATGCATTTGAAATTCTTTTTGTGGTAGTTTTAAACTATTGGGCTGTTCTCCCAAACCAAGGAACAAAAGTATTTACCCCTTGCACGTAATGTTCTCTTTAAAGTAAAGTTTTAGATTACTTCTCTGTATTGACTCAGAATTGTTTAAGCTTTTGGGGAAAAAGTCTGAAATTCAATTACAGTGTTAAAGAATCCACTAAGAGCAATGATATTAAGTTATCCTATCTTCTGAATTAAGTTCCACATTGGGATAAACTGTAAATGTTTCTGGCAGACAGTGCCTTTGTGATGAATATTTGTGTCTTACAAAGTTGAGTTTCAAATAGATGAAAGCATCAGGCAGGCATCCTAATCTCTAAGCCTGTTGCTTTGGTTTCTCACCTTTTCTAAAACATCTTTTGAGAAAAAAATTACCCGTTTAAGCACACGTTATGCTGGTGGTTGACTTTCAACCTGATAATACACTTAGCTGTCTTATTCATCAATGATCAGTAAAGACTCTTTGTCTCTACTAGTGATTTCTGTCATTTAGCCATTCGAAGAATTACCCTAACAGTGGAATCCTAATCTAACAAAATTTGTGTTCTTTTAACAATTTTCTCTCATTTGTAACATATCAGAGGTGTAGTTTAATTCCGTTTTGCCTAGGGCTTTGAAGGGAAAACTTCAAATCTGGGGTGGAAATTATTCGGGAGAATGTTTATAGTTAGGTGAGGGTAGGGCTGGGCAAGAAAGGACCCAAGGACAGAGAAAAAAATAGAAGTCTTTGAAAAAGTTTGTGGAATTTCAGAGTAGGTCTATTCCAGTCTTTGAGTCAAGGTTTTGAGTCAAGTTTATTGTAGGATCCTCTTTACACTTACAAAGGGGGCATAGAATTCCTTACTTCTCAAGCCTTTCAGAGTCCCTTGGTCCCAGAGAACAAGCAGATTCTCTTCGTGTAAACTCTGGGTCTTTATGAAAGAGGGATTTTGTGATGGTGACCTGCAAAAGGGCTTGTGTTTCCGGTTTGGAGTATTTTTGTCTGTGTTGAATTAGAAAGGAACCTAGTGCTCTTGGTCCTATCAGCCAAGTAGATTTATACTTGGATGCTTGGTTTGGTTTTGTTTTTCCTCCCCCTTCAATTAAGTCTTGAATCAGTAGGTGGTATAGTTGAGTGTCTCAGGAACTGTGGAAACAGCTTGAAGAGGTATTTTCTAAGAGGGGTTAAAGGTGCCTGAAGAGTTCACTGAATCTGGCAGAAGTGTCCCTGTTTATTAATGTTCGTCACATGCCCATGGGAGTGAACATGGAGAGCGAGGCATTCAGGAGTACTCAGTTGAAGAGTGTTTCTAGATGAAACACTGGCCATGTGCTGTGGATAACAAAATCATTCTGTTGGTATTAAGTGGCTTCGTGACCCTGACGCAAAAGAAGAGAAATAGTGGGAACAGGAACCCATAGGTTCCCCTTGTAGATTTTGCTTTTTGATGATTCTCAACCATTTATTCAGGCACATGCTGAGCTGTCCGTTCGTGTCACGTTCAGTCCAGTGGGATGGAGAGTTTCTCTAAGACCTGTCTTGTAAATAAATGGTCACTTGTCCTGGATAAGGCACCATTTGTGGATCTCGTGTACAGTATTCTGTCTGGTGGACAGAGTAGATTGACTCGCTAGGCTAAAATGGGGCATCAGAGGACTTGAGTGTTTTTGTTTTTCCTTCACCTATGCATAAAGCCAACATGTATTTTATGAAAGACTCACCACTAACTATTTATAACAAAGCAGAGTATTAGTACCAACACACGGGTATGGCTTGAATTCAGTCTACCTCTTGTCCTTTGTTTCGTGGCCCATTAAAAAAAATGCTGTTTATCTGGGGAGTATTACTGAAATACATCTATTAAGATGGTTTTCATTGCACAGACTGACTCTATGGTGATACATGCTATTCCGGCCTTGTTTTGAGATCACCTTGCAGGTCGTACGATACGTAAAACTTCTTTTATATTTTTTCTTTCTAGGTTCAAAGCAGTGGCACATGATTGGCCATCTGCAACCAGAAACTTCCTACGATATTAAAATGCAGTGCTTCAACGAAGGGGGAGAAAGCGAGTTTAGTAACGTGATGATCTGCGAAACTAAAGGTAGGAAAGGAATGAGAGCTCGAGCTTTGTCCCCGAATGGTGCTGGAATTCCAAATTCTGCATTATTCCTTCTGACTCTTGATGTGTTTACCTAAGGAAGCGTCTGCTTTGGATCGTTCCCTAGGTGTAGGTATTAAGACCATCCCAACAGAAAATAGAATATATTGGCTAAAGCACTTCTCTCATTAGTTTACTTAAGCATCGATTGTATTCATGAATTTCAGTAAGTCACTTCCCTTCTTTTTTCTCTGCACAAAGAGAGTAGAAGCATTTGCTGGATAATTTCTGCAAATTGGAATTGCTGCGAGAATTAGAAAACTTCAAAACAAAAGTATAATTTTCAGGAAGAGCTCTTTGTATGCTTTAAGTGGCTTCTTCCATGATGGTTATGCATAACACTGTCTACTTCTTAAGCACGGTGGCTCAGTTCAGCGTCAGCAGTGTGCTAATGCTAAATTGAAATTCTTGACTCTGCCAATGCATGGATTGTGCAGTGTCTTCTGTTTTTAGGATGGCAGTGCTACACATGAATGATAGAAACAGCTACATGGCTATTTAAAAACTCATGTCCAGTCTCAGTTAATTGGACCAAAAAAGGGACTGTTTTAACTTGTGTCTGTTTTTAAGAACAAGAGGAAATTTCCCCAAATCCTCACCTATCCCCCACACCCTTCTAGTCTCGGTGGTCAGAACTCAGTCACACTGTGCTCCCCAGATCATTCCCTGGGAATGGAATGATTGACCAGGACCTACTCGAGTTGTGTGGGGTTTGAGTGGACAGCTGAATGGAAGTGGGCTCTGCTAGTGTGGGAGGAAAAGGCTGCTGAATGGCAACCTTTTGTGCCTGCGATAGGTGATTTTATGATGCTGATTTAAAAATGAAGAAAATGAGGCTTGGAAAAATGGAATTATAAAGACAAGACGTAGTTCCATCTTTTAATGCTAAGTCATGCGACTTTCTGCAGCAAAACCCACATATTAAATCTACCTTTAAGTCTATATATACACAGACCTCTAGATTTACTTTGGTTAGTATATATTTGAGGGGCTTTTTGTCCCAGTCACTGTGATATGTTAATGGACATTTCTTACTTGCCTGTAGAGTGTTGTAATACTTAGGGCAAAATTAAATAAAAATGAAATTTATCATCTCTGTCCACAAGACATTTAAGAATCTAGCCAGGCAAAACACAGACAACAGTGTAATAACTGTATTGTTTAAATAGTATTATGATATAGCTGTGTCTATAATTGTATGCCTCATTAAATGCTGGAGGAGGAGACTTTGCTGGAGAAGAAAAGGTTCTACCTACAGACTTTCAGGTCACTGACAAATGAAAACACCTCTTTAAAACATTAGCCGTTCATACTGAATAACTTTCTCAAATGTATGATACAATTCCTAGCCTGTTTAAAGAGAGAACGTAGGATACACAATCTCTGCTTTTAAAGAAATGAGTCAAGGTTCTTGTTGTGAACAATGATTGTCTTATCTTTAGTCATTCAGTAAAGTTTTCTAGGAATGACCGAGGTGTTGAGGCCAGCCGTTTCCCCCTGCCCTTAAAGATCATAGACTGTCATGATTTTTCTTTGGTTCTTTCATTTCTCATCTCACTTTTCTTGTTTCATGGTCTTAGCTTCTTCTTCCTCTTCTGCCTGCTGCTGCTCCCTCCTCCCTTCCCTCTCCTCCTCCCCTCCCCCATCCCCTCTGTCTCCTCCCCCTCTGGCTCCTCCTCCTCCCCCTCCCTTACCCTCTTCTCCCCTCCCTCTCCCCACCTGTTCCTCCTCCATCTCCTCCTCCTCTTCCTAGTGCTAACTTTGTCTTCTTATTGCTGTTGATGTGTCTCACTCACCATCCACCACAGAAATTTTTAACTTTAGCAGAGACTGGCAAAATCGTCAAGCTTGGTAGAATTATGAATAAATAAAGAGTAAATGAAGAGTGAATAAAGCCGATGGACTTCCCTCTGGGTAATTGTGATCTTTAATGTATGATCTGCAACGTCTATTTTGCCTCAGAAACCCGTTTGTTGGGACGCCTGGGTGGCTCAGTTGGTTAAGCAGCTGCCTTCGGCTCAGGTCATGATCCCAGCATCCTGGGATCGAGTCCCACATCGGGCTCCTTGTTCTGTGGGGAGCCTGCTTCTCCCTCTGCCTCTGCCTGCCACTCTGTCTGCCTGTGCTTGCTCTCTCTCTCTCTCTCTCTCTGACAAATAAATAAATAAAATCTTTAAAAAAAAAAAAAAAAGAAAGAAACCCGTTTGTTTTCTTTAGAATTGGCAGGGATCTTAGAATTGTCTAATCCAACATCCCACCTGAAGTAGGAATTTCCTTTAGAGTCTCTGCCAACTATTCATCCATTTCTCAGGGTTGGAGACCTCTGTCCTTTGGAAGGTGGCCTCTTCTTTATGGATTCCTAGTTCTGTTCTGCATAATGGTGCTAGAAAATTGAACCCCAACATAATGTCCATTGAAGTAGAATTTTTTTTTTTAAATATTTTTATTTATTTATTTTTAGAGGTCACAAGTAGAGGCAGATAGAGAGAGAGGAGGAAGCAGGCTCCCCGCTGAGCAGAGAGCCTGATGCGGTTCTCAATCCCAGGACCCTGAGACCATGACCTGAGTGGAAGGCAGAGGCTTTAACCCACTGAGCCACCCAGGCGCCCCTGAAGTAGAATTTTTTAAGGACCACTCTGCTCCACTGGGTCGTTAGGAGCCATAACAGGAAATATAATATCATAGCTAATAGTAACAAAGTGGATTGAACACTGCCGTGTGGCAGGCTCTGTTCTAAGTGCTTTACATGATTAACTCGTTTACTCTTTATTACAACCTTGCTGTAGAGATTTTATTTTTATCTCTAGTTCCCAGATGCAGAAACTGGTTCCTGGAGGTTAAGGTCATGCCGCTAGGGATAAGTGGTGGAACAGAATATGCCCCCGGGCCGTCTGGTTCCAGAGAGCAGGCGTCGGCCACTGTGCTTTGCTGCTTTCTATGGCATTTAAAGCATTAAGAACATATTATTGGAGGACAGAGAAAATGGGGTTTGAGTCCCACCTGTTATTAGCTTTTGTTGTCACTATTTTCCAGAATATCAACGAACTAAGATAAAGAACTGCATTTATGTGGACCCCAAAGGTCAATGGTTTTGGAATGCTTAATGTTAAGCGGGAGGTTTTTGGCATTGTATGTAATTGTTTGGTCCAAAGTCAGATCTTTCATCTCAGTCACATAAAAGAGGCATAAAATATGTAATCTTGAATCCTACTCAGCTCAAAGTGTGTCACATAGAGAGGAGTTTCGGTCCCATCCATAAGGTTGAGCAGGTAATCAGACAGCAGTTGGGTTACGCCGAGGGCATTTCTTTCTCTGACGTTATGATTTCTCTAGTATTTATGGACCGAGACTTAAGCACATCAGATTTTTCAGCTTTGGAGCCCTTGCTGGTGGTCAGATCATCCCAGTAACAAGTGTAAACAGACTGGCTGTGCATTCCTACCCAGACCTCCTTCAGAGAGTAAACCATTCCACAGAGTCTGTATTCACTCTGACATCATGTTTTCCTTTGTATGTCAACTAGTGAAACGCCTTCCTGGAGCTTCTGAGTATCCCGTCAAAGACTTGAGTACCCCTCCCAGTGCTTCAGGAAGTGGACGAAACGCCGGGCCTGCAAGCAGCCCCAGCAGAAGCAGCGACATGTTGTATCTGATTGTTGGCTGTGTGCTCGGTGTCATGGTCCTCATTCTCATGGTCTTCATTGCCATGTGCCTGTGGAAGAACCGCCAGCAAAACACCATACAGAGTGAGCCATTCATCACTCTTTCCTTGTCTTTTTCTAAAGACGGGTAGGAAAATATTGTCAGAATAAATATTGATCCCTAATACTGTCGTGGGTTCTTGTCACGGTATAAAGTGCGTCAGTTACTCTGCAGTCAGGCGAGGTGACTTTCAGACTGTTTGAGCTGTCAGCCGGAGCAAGTGGAGCATCACATAAAATTGCCCAGTAGAAATAAACAGCAAAGCCAAAACCGGGCAGGTCTCTCAGTAAATAGCCGACTGTGCTGGGAAACTCTGGCTTTGTCAGACCACCGAAGAGCTTGCGTTCTTGAAGCATGGGCTGTGGAATTGCTGCGGGAACACCTCCGTACTAGTGCAGGTCTTGGCAATAGGAGTAGGAAAGGCTGGAAATGAGGGAGAGGAATACTTTTCTAAGTTACTGTTACGGAATGACCTCGGTTAAGGTCCTGTTTCAGTCCCTGAGGTACCAGTACTGCTCCAGCCTGGCATCTCTTTCCCCCTACGTGTGTCTAGTAATGGGAGTGATGGTGCCATATGACAACAGATAACCTAGAACCCCTTTTCCCTCTTCTTTCCCTAGTTTCTCTCCTCCCCACCTTTCTTCTTTCTCCCAGCTCTGATAAGACAAGGGGCTCGAATCAGGCAGAGACTTTAGTCTTTGGTGGGAGGAGGTTTTTTGGTTTCCCCTTTGACTCCAGAATAAGAGAATCAAAGCTAATAGCTCAGGGGGAAAGAAAAAAAGGTGATTTGTTTCTATTGAACTGGTGCTTTCTAGGAGATAGACAGGGAGAGAGGTGGTGGTGGTGGTGGTGATAGGCTTAAAGGGTTGGAGAACATTTGATTGAGTCTTTTTCTAAATTGGTATCGTGTCATTGACTTTAATCCTGTGAGTGTGCACTCAGTCCTTAAAAGAGAAGTGCTGCTCTAGTTGTCTAAGCAAGCTTGATCTTGTTAAGGTCATTTTCCTTTGTGACTTGGTGATATGTTCAAAGATGGAAATTTATGGTAGTGATTTCCATTCAGTCATATTCAGAAGATACTCACTGATTGTCTTTGATGTGCCTGGCACTGTGTTAGACAATGGGGATACAGTGGTAAGAAACTAAACCTGGCCTCTGCCCTGACAGCTTATAGTTGTTGGGGTTTTTTTAAGGATTTTATTTATTTATTTAACAGAGAGAGAGAGAGAGAGAGAGAGATCACAAGTAGGCAGAGAGGCAGGCAGAGAGAGGAGGGAAGCAGCCTCCCTGCTGAGCAGAGAGCCCGATGCAGGGCTCGATCCCAGGACTGTGAGATCATGACCTGAGCTGAAGACAGAGGCTTAACCCACTGAGCCACCCAGGTACCCCTGTCAGCTTATAGTTTAGCAGAAAAGATAAGCAGGTATACCGACGATAACTCACCTGTGCAAGAAGTTGGGTAACAGGAGGAAGGACACCTCATCTAGTACTTGGCCTGCTCTAAGACCTTTGAAGAATTTATCAAAACTGCCAACAAGTCCTGTACAATTTAAGTGCTGTATTTTCTAAGGGCTGTTCCACTTTTTCTAAATACGTGTAGCAAGTGTGCCTCTGGAATTTGGAATTTTGAGGCAACTATTTAAGTGCTTTTCATAAAAGGAAATGGAATCATTAGCCTTTTGCCTTTAGTACCCCACCACTTCCACATGGGCTGTATGAACCAAGGAACCGATCATCAGTGGATGTATACACAGCTCCATCCTTCATTTAAAAGTGTTGCTTATTACAATTTAAAATATCCTACCTAACATTTGCCTTCTGTTGTTGTTTTATAATTTCCCTCGGCACTTTGAAGTGTGTAGGAGTTTAAACACTCTCTTTTAATGTTGCCGGTACTCAGATGGTTGCAACTTGCATGATTTATTAATTCTCTTGAGTAATTTCTCTCTGGTTAATTTCTCTTCCCACTAACAAGGCCTTAATTAACTCAGAGTTCCTAGCTGTCTCCACACAAGGAAAGAGCCATAACTTTCTTAAAGCCTATCTCATAATTAGACTTTAAGTGAACACATTCAGGGCATTTTATTTTAGTGTATTTATAGTTTCTTAGGGGTTTATTAATAAAACTGCCTAAGCAAGAAGATTGTCTTTTTCATTATCTTACCTTTCCCCGCCCCCCCCCGCCTTTTTGTTCTCTCTTAACAGAGTATGACCCTCCAGGATATCTCTACCAGGGGTCAGATATTAACGGGCAGATGGTGGAATATACTACTCTGCCTGGCACAAATCGGATAAATGGGAATGTTCATGGAAGCTTCATAAGCAATGGCGGTCTCAGCAATGGCTGCTCCCATCTTCACCATAAGATCCCCAATGGAGTCAGTGGAGTCATGAATGGGAGCTTAAACGGAGGGCTTTACTCGGGGCACACAAGCTCACTACCCAGGACACATGTGGATTTTGAACATCCTCGTCACCTAGTAAATGTAAGAGACCTAATTATAAATAAAGCCTCCCTATGCCCCATGGTGCCGGGGAGCAAGAACAGGGTCAGCCTACTTGGCTTTTGTCAACATAGAAACCTGGGTTTATTAGACTAAAAATAGTCTGTGTTACTGGCAGCGCCTTGATGGAGAGTAATCTCTGTAAGCGTTCTGTTGTCAGGTGATAGTTACATTCGTCATCATATATAAATCACTGGTTCATATTTTAAAATTATTTCACAGTGAAAGTGGAATCCCACTAATGAACTGGCTGGAAGTTATTCTTTTTCTTTTTCTTTTTTTTCCAAAGATTTTATTTATTTATTTGACAGACAGAGATCACAAGTAGGCAGAGAGGCAGGCAGAGAGAGAGGGGGAAGCAGACTCCCCACCGAGCAGAGAGCCTGATGTGGGGCTTGATCCCAGGACCCTGAGATCATGACCTGAGCCGAAGGCAGAGGCTTAACCCACTGAGCCATCCAGGCGCCCCTGAAAGTTATCCTTGAGAGTTTGAAATACCACTGGGTGTAGAGTGGACCCAGTACTTTAAATTTGCTTCATTTAGAGCAGAGTCTGAAAACTCATAGGCTTTAGAGGAGCCAGGTAGATCGTGAACTTGAGCAAAGCAGGTGGAGGTGGTCGCAGCCCGGAGAGCCCTAGCTACAGCTCATGCCAGTTATGGGCACACAGTACTGAGGGCCTGCGGTTACCGGGTTTTCTGATTTTTTTTTTCCAAAATATCTTGTAAATCTAGGCAAAATTGCCAGATTTTTTTACCTGTTGGCAACTACTTCCAATTTTTGGAAGCATTGCATAGGCCACGTGGAACCTATCTGCAGACCACCAGATTGTGGCTTCTGACCTATAGTTAGTTTCTTTTGTTTGTTGGGTCCCAAGTGCGGTAGGGTTGTTGCCTGTAAGATTTTTGCCTTTTATTTATTTATTTATATTTTTTGTTATTTTTTTAAAGATTTATTTATTTGAGAGAGAGAGAGAGAGAGAATGGAAGTGCAGGGGCAGAAGGAGAGGGAGTCTCAAACAGACTCTGCCCCAAGTGCAGAGCCTGATGCAGGGCTCAAGTTCACAACCCTGAGAGCATGACGTGGGCCGAAACCAAAAGTCGGGTGTTTCGCCGACTGCACCACCCAGGTGCCCCGGGATTTTTGGCTTTTATAATATTAGTATTCTTTAGCCACAAGGAGTGATAGACCTTGAAAAACGCTTTATTTCAGGGAGAATTCAGTGATACAGTTTAATTTTTGAAATGGGAATAGAATGACTAGCGTATTTTACATTTATGCTGGTTAAAGAGGTTCTCTGCATTAGGAAGTTTGATTTATTACACTGTTTGGCTGTGCATCCACGTTTTTCATTTTTCAATGAAATTGAAAATTTTTCAATCAAATGGGTGATACATTTGGTTGCACTCATTGTGTAATCAAGCACTCATTGAAGTTTTTGTCATTGTTCTGATTACAGACAAATTTGCCATAACCCACGAAGTGCTAAAATCTGAAAAAGTTCAGAGTTTTTTCATCCTCAACTTCAACAAAGATTTAGTAAAATATTGCATTTGGAGAGCAAAACTGTAATACATATTTGTATCTTAGAGCTGGGCATCTAATGGGTTTTGGGTGATCTATTTTTAGTGTATTGTAGAAAAATACCTAGTTTGCTTGAGTGCATCTCATTACCAAAAGAGAATAATGATTTTATTATTTTACGTGGAAAGACATGGCTTATATTCAGACTTCATAAACGTTTTGGTCACCATTCCTGGTCCAAACTACTAACAGTGTCCAAGAAACGAAAGGAGAGAACATTAAGGTTTGAATAGCACATGCTGTTTCCGTAAGAAGAAAAAAAATAAACCTGATGTTTGATTGAGGATTTGGACACGGCAGTTTGGGTTTTTTTGAACAATGAATTACTATTTAAATAATAGTTGCCCCTTCAGGTGTACAATTTTAGAGGCTCTCATCTGCGGTTTTTACTCATTAGTTTTCTTATCTTTTCTGGGTGGGAGGAAGTGGGGAAATTTTCAAAATACTGGTGATCATAAAAATCATCGAATTAACTTTGATGTGTTTGGTGATTCAAGTAACACATTACCCCGTAGGCTGACTTCATTTTGCGAAGCTTTGAAGCTTCTGCTCACAGATGGAACGTAACAGAAGCTATTCTTTCTCACAATGTTTTCTTAAAAATCCCTGTTGCTAGTTGGATCAAGAATGTTGAGGGTCGTTTTCAGTACTTTGGGTTTGCTTAGATTCTGGCTGTTGTTACGGGATGAATGGAAATGGAAAGTGTTCTGGGAAAAACAATTGCCTGAACTTTCCTTAACCTTGAAGAACTGCCCTGGGTTTGGGTGCACTGTGACAACCTCTCCCACCCTTATCAGACTCCGTTCTGCTGGTTTTCATCTGAAAGCAGAGTTTTTACTCTGACCGAAAGGCTGGTTCAATTCTGAACATCAGTTGTGGAGAACTCTTGACATTATATATGTCAAGCAAGCATTTTACAATGAGGTATGTGTTAATCCGGGCATTTTTCTTAATTGCCGGGCAGTTTCCGCCAAAAGCAACATCAAAATATTAATCCTCCCCTCCAAGTCATTGCTGGCTGAGAATCTACTCCATCTGGAAAAATATAACGTGTTCTAAAACTTAGTGGAGTCAAGTGAACAGACCTAATCGAAATAATTACAGGAAAATGAAGATGGGTTTATCTTGTGACATCATTCAAACAGATTTCCACCCTGTTTCTCTAACTGGCATCACATGAAATCGTTCCTTAACTGCTAGAAAAGTAAAAATGAACAGGAGGTTCTAAAGTACAGTGTATTTAGGACCCAGTAGATTTGAACCACTGAAGGGGAAGTGACTAAATTTCTCCATTTCTTTGGCTCCTTTCAGGACAAAAATACATGGAAAAAACATGGCCGTCAGCTTGTAAAGTGTAGTTTCAGTGTTGTATGGAACTTGCTTGTAACTATTGGTGAAGAATGATAAGCGTAACCTTGTTTGGGGTTTGGTTGAAATAGACCGTGTAGCTGTTTATCACTGGCCTGGCTTTTCCATTTGGGGCTGTTCAGTTTCAGGTCTGTGGTATCTTCACGATGTGTGTTTCTCTTTTTCCCTGTACTTCTGTCCCTGACCAGGGTGGTGGACTGTACACAGCAGTACCCCGGACCGACCCGCTGGAGTGTGTTAACTGTCGAAACTGTCGGAACAACAACAGGTACACGGCTCTGTGTTTGCATGGGTTGCTGGGAATATGGGGTAGGACTCTTGTTTTTGCCCCCTCCACCAAAGGAGGTTCTTGACAGTACCTAGGCTATAAATCTCAGAATTTGGAGACTTAAGTGGAGGGCTGTTACTAATTTTTTGGCCCTGCTTTGTAATCTTCACCTTTCTGAGCCTTGGGGTCTTGAGATAGATGGACAGTATTAAAGATACTGTTTCCTACTGAGATATTATTAAAAGTTTTGATGTTTGTGAAATCTTTAGAGTCATTTCTATATACAGACTTTGTCTTTTTTCACCTGTTCTTTTCCACTCTGTGTTATGAATGAGAGTGTGTTTGAATGTTAGGGGACAGATAAATGTATAAAGTAATGTGTTTTCATAAATTTTCTTACAGGATTATTCAGTACCTTTTTTTTTTTTAATTCTTAAAACCTTGCAATAATTAAGTAGCAAAATCTCACTTTTTTTTTTTTTGAAGCTTTCTTTTAATTTGGGGTATTTGAAAAAAATCATTAAGTGACATGTGCACTTATAATATTTCACACAAGATAGAAAAATGTAGAGTAACATGTCCATTTCAATTTTGACAATATCAAGGAAGCTTTCAGGCTGCCTCTATACATAATAACTCCAAAAGAGTGTCAGATTTTCCACTGTTTTAAAGTTGTGTCCTTCAGAAACCTTAGTCCTTTTTCTCCCATAACAATGGTATTGGGTGACATTGTCTCAGAAGTCCTCCCCAGCCCTAAAACTCTACAATTTAGCAATTGTGTTAGAGTTAGTACATTAAATATAAGTATGGACTGGAGTTTGGGTATTTCATTATTGAAATGGAATGGGACCTACGTTTTTTAAATCATTTACAAGGTTAAGAGCTGTGTCTGGAAATTACCAAAACCAGAACTTGGAAGTAGCTGGTCAACTACAGATTGACCAGTACATTTCTCAGCGTGTGTTTTGAGAGTCACATAGCAAAAGCAATAAAACTTCCTGGAGGTTTGTCCTTATCTTTTACTTAGCCCATCTTAGGGTGTCTGTGTTAGCAAGAGCTATCTGCCTATTTTGTGTACTGAGTTGTTTGTTACATTTTTAAAATTCTGTCTGACCCTAGCTAAATTTTAAGTTGTTTATAACATTGAAGCCATATTTTTGTCCTGAGCTGGCTGTAGGCTTTATCACAGTTTGTTAAGAACATACTAAAGATGTTTCATACACCTGGTAAGTAATCAAATAGACCTAATTGAGACAAATGGTATTGCCTAAAGACGTAATGTATTTTTCTATGTGATTCTTGTGGCCATCGGCAGATCTCAGTTCAACATTGGCATTAAAGCAATGTTACAGGAGAACCTCGGGCTTGAGAATAAGCAGACAGACATAGGATTTGCTGCTGCTTAAATCCGCAATCTTGGGAAAGTTACATAATCTCTCTGTGGCTATATCCTTATCTGAAAAATGGAAAATTGCCCTAGGAAATGTAAAATCACCCCAACATACTCTGATGATAGATTTTGGCAATTTGCTGCTAATCATGTCTTTATGATGAAGTTACCATCCTGGTACCAAAAAGACATCCCATTTCTTAAAAGAACTTTTATGAGCGGTTGTACCATCTTGCATTCATGGCCATTTGTATATTTGTGTGGGTGAATGTGTGTGTGAGTGAGTATATGTGTATAGTATTGGGGGCTTTTGTTATACGTTTTTTTTTTTTTTTTTTTCCCTTTAAGACAGTGAATGGGCAGTTACAGTTCTATTAATTTTTTAAGTTGATGACTTCTTGCATTTCATGTGTGGGGGTTTTACTCTTACCTAGGAACATAGGTGTGTTCTCTTTAGTCTGAGAAAATCAGCTTCTGTTTGTCCCTGGCTTAAATTTACTTCTTTCCTACTTGAGTGTCTGCCTATTTAGGGCAAGTCTTGGCTTGCCTGTGTTGCCTCCATGGTTAGCCAGATGTCTCCTCTGGCTCCCATGAGCCATTATGTGATTTTGATGCTTAGCAATCTGCCAGATAAATATCAGTAAATACCTACCTTCAGCTCTGGAAAATTGGAATCATTAAATTTGAAGCTTCTAACTCTTTTGACTTTGAAATCGAAAACAGCTATCTTTGCTCAAGATACCCCAACTGACAAAATCTGGAATAAGCTTTGAATGCTGAGAGGCAGAGAAGCACAATTTTAGTGCATTTACACTTTTAGAATGTTGACATCACTAACAACACCTTTACATCTCCGAATGCCCGTTGAACTAAGGTGGACACACTTAGAGGCATAATTTTAGTTATGTTAGATGAGGGCTCACCTAAGGGTGAACACGGGCGTGCCTCGTTTTATTGTGCTTCTTCTCTTTATCGCACTTTGCTGATACTGTGTTTTTGTGGCCACCGTGTATCACGCAAGTCTGTCGATGCCCATTTGCCAATAGCATCTGCTCACTTTGTGTCTCTTTCACATTTTGGTAATTCGGGCAGTATTTCAAATTTTTTCCTTATTCTGTTATCGTAACCTCATCTGGGATTGTGACTCTCTGAAAGCTCAGATGATGGTTAGCATTTTTTATTTTAAGCAATATTGTATTTTTTTAATCGAGGCATGTATGTTTCAATAATAAAGGTGTGGGAGGGATGTGAGATTTTTTTTATGTTAAGCAGAAGTGGGGATATTGGTTAAATGTTGAAAAACAGTGGGTTAATTGCATCGTATTTCTCTGGAAGATTTTTGAGAAGGGGAGCCCTGTATTCGAGAGATGTCTTTAGGCTTGATTAGTGGTAGCAGGGCACAGTGGGATTGCAGGGAAGAGACCAGCCTGGTGGTTTCTGTAAAGAAGACCCTAGCTTTCGTGCAAGGAACGGGTATAGCAAGGAAGAGATGGGGGAGGTTCTAGTGTGGGAATCTTTTTTTTTTTTTTTTTTTAAGGCTTATTTGTTTATGCGAGAGAGGGGTGGGAAGGGGCAGAGGGAGAGCAAGAGACAGAATCTCAAGTACATTCCCCGCTGAATGTGGACCCCAACATGGGTCTTGATCTCATGACCCTGAGATCATGACCTGAGCCAAAATCAAGAGTCAGATGCTTAACTGACTGAGCCACCCAGGTCCCCCTAGAGTGGGACCCTTTAGGACTTGGCCATTGACTGATAGGGATCTAGAAAAATAAAGGAGGTTCAAAATGATTAGAAAGTTTCAAGCATGGGTGGCATGGTAATTGCCATGGTAATAGTCATAGAAATGAGGAACATAAGGGGCACCTGGGTGGGTCAGTGAGTTAAGCATCTGCCTTCAGCTCAGGTCCTGGGATTGAGCCCCATGTCAGGCTCCCTGCTCAGTGAAGAGTCTCCTTCTCCCTCTCCGTCTGCCCTCCCCCAACTTGTGTTTGCTCACATACTCTCTCTCAAATAAATAAATAAAATCTTGGAAAAAAGAAAGGAAGGATGGACAGACAGATGGGGGAACTTAATAAAATGACATACTGAGAAAAAGGGACGAATTTGGTTTTGGGCATTTAGAGGTCCAAGTGCCGGTCGGCTGTCTAAGCCAAGGAGACAGATGAAGGTGCTGGTTCAGGGGGCAGATCGGTACTATGAGACATATTCAGGAGTCATTTGCATCTAAGTAATAGAACTTAAATATGGGTGAGATCTCCAAGGGAGACAGTAGCCATGGCTGATTATTTTTAGTTATTTAAGGTGTTGTTTTGCCCTATTTCATAATTATTTAAAGCGATTAGACATCCTTATTATAAGGCAGTCTCTTTTTTTTTTTTTTTTAGATTTTTATTTATTTATTTGACAGACAGAGATCACAAGTAGGCAGAGAGGAAGGCAGAGAGAGAGAGGGGGAAGCAGGCTCCCCGCCGAGCAGAGAGCCCGATGCGGGGCTCGATCCCAGGACCCTGGGATCATGACCCGAGCTGAAGGCAGAGGCTTTAACCCACTGAGCCACCCAGGCGCCCCAAGGCAGTCTCTTTTTTATTATTTTCTGCTTATGGGCTTGAAATGTCTTTGAGAAGCAGCACCTGAGTGGCTCAGTAGGTTAAGCATCCGACTCTTGGTTTCAGGTCAGGTCTTGATCTAAGGGGCATGAGTTCAAGCCCCACATTAGGATCCACGCTGGGTATTGAGCCTACATTAAAATAATAATAATAATAATAAAGCGCTAGATCCTGGTGCTGTTATTTGAAATGTCTTTGAGGAGATGATAAAGGGGTAGGATGGTATAAGGAGAGTGAAAGGAAAAAGCGTTCATTTATTCATTCAGCAAAAATTTGTTGCAAGTATGTAGTGGGCTAGACACCCAGCTAGGTCCTAGGACATAGGAAGCAAACTAGGCATTGTCCCTGCCTGGTTTTGAGCTTATAGTTTGATGGGGAGACATACCTTTTTTCAAAAGGATACAAATAAATCATAAAAATGACTATATACTTAAAACTGGGTGTTTTAAAGGAAAAGTAAAGAATGTATTAGAAAAGAACGGCCTCCCCAAGCATGTGACATTTTGCTCTAAAGCTGTGAAGAATTTGTAAAACTAGGTGAAAGAGGAGGGGATAGGTTTAAAACTTTCCAGGCAAAGACAAGGTACCATGTACACAAAATCTGTAAGCAGAATGCCAGGATTCATACAGAGCTTCAGGAAGACTAATGTGGCAGGAACCTCACAAGTGAAGGAGCCAGAGGTAAAAGATGAGCAAAACCAGGTCATGCAGAGCCGTGGTGAGTCAGCAAGAGATTTTAGGTAGGCCAGCATTGTGCTAGAACATTCTGGATGGAGTTTGGAGAATAAATTGGATGGGGCAAGAGAGATACAGGGGACCAATCAGATGGCTATTGCAGTAGCTCAGAGGAGAAGCTGGGCACTAGGATTGTTGCAGTAGACAAGAAGAGAAGTAGATAGGTTTATGAGATTTAGAAAGTGCCAATTAAAAAAAAAAAGATACGAGGGATTGGTTGAGAAGGCAGGCAAGGGGTTATCTAGATAACTTGGTGCAACCACTGAGCTAGGAATCACTGCAGGAGATGAGGAGAAACTGTTTACCCCTCAGCGCATACCCTTGGGAGTCATTCTTCTAGACCCCACATCAAACTCACCTTTACACAGGGTGGGTCTTATATTCCACAGATGCCTAAGAACTGAGGAAGTCTTGCTTAGGGCCTGACCCCCCTGTAATCTTAGCTACATAGTGTCCTGCCATGCCTTCTTGGGTTGAAACTTAAATGTATTTTGTAGAGTGGGCTCCTAAGAAACAAGTCAGTGCCAGCCTTAGACCCCTTTTATCATCCCTCTGTTTTGGCAGTAGCTATCTGGAGAGAAAACGTTGCTTTTATTGTCTAAATTGGAATACTGATGTGAAAATGTGAGAACAAGTAAGAGGAAATGTACATTGCAGCAGTCTGCGGAGTTTTATTGATTCCCGTGCTCTTGTGGCATGTTGTAAATGCCTGCTTCACTGTATTCAGCTAATTTGAAAGCTTTTCACGGTTTAAGAGTGATTTGTAATAGCTCACCATGGACAGCTAGAAAGAGGCGTATAGAATGTGGCTTTGTGGGGAGTCCGTCCCCTCCACTAAAGACTTAATTGAGAAATCCTTGTGCATTTCAAGAATGTAACAGATTTTAATCAAATAAATCAAAAGCGCTCTATCCTCCTCCTTCTCTCCTCCTCTTCTCAATTTAAAAAGGCAGTGGCGCGGTTCTGGATATGTAATCAGCTGGGGTTTTTGTCAGTTGCTTGGCTAGCTTAATGGGAAAGGATTGACGTTAAATCCTGCCTGTTTACCATCAGTCTTGATAATTTGCAAAAGAGTAGAGAGGACACTGATGGAATTCACAGATGAATGGAGAGGTCCCATAGGAAGGAACAAGATATTAAGGGTCCTAGAAAGATTGGAAGTGGGCAGGAAGTAGCCAAGTAAAAATGAGCTTGGAAAAATGGATATAATCCATCTGGGGGAAGAAGCGCAAGCTATACGTGGCTGATGGTCAGGAGGAGAGATAAAGTTAGTGCTTAGGAAGCGCAGATACCATGAATGATCTCCAAGATTTTGCCTAGTGATGACCTTTAAAGTCTGTGTGTTGTTGGGTTGGGGACACTCTTTCACCCACTGGGAACCTTCCACTGGAGTCCGATATATGCAGATAAAAATAGTGTGTAGAGAGGAGCATGCAAACGTTTCGTTAGAGTACTGGCTCATTCTGGCTTACGAGTTGAGCTGCCCAGCTGGTTTGTTAAGTAGGAAAATGACTACTTGTTGATTATGCCTAAATTCTTTCCCCCAGCAAGTGACTGTGTTAAAACTCAGTCTATCTCCTATGGCTGATCACATAGCTACTTCAGAACTCGCCATAAAAACCAGAGGCAGAAAACACACAAAACCTAAGACTTGGTTTCTTTCCCATCTGTGGTAATCTTGCCTCGTTCCTTAAGAAAAAAAGTTCAAAGCACTGTGATTTTTTTTTTTTTTTTTAAGATTTCATTTATTTGACAGAAGGAGACACAGCAAGAGAGAGAGAACACAAGCAGGGGGAGCAGGAGAGGGAGAAGCAGGCTTCCCACCGAGCGAGTCTAATGCGGGGCTCGATCCCAGGACTCTGGGATCATGACCTGAGCCGGAGCCAGACGCTTAAGGACTGAGCCATCCAGGTGCTCCTGTATCTGATTTTTCAAATTGCTCAGCACCTTCCTTTTGGGGAAGTTCTATATTTCCTACTTATAAGATGGAAACTAAGGGCCCGTTTTCAGGGAGTTAGGTGGTTAGGATAGTGTTTTTTGGTCTTTTATTTGTAAGATAGTGTGCGTATGAGCTTGTCATGTTCAGTAACGTAGTCATTTATTGTCACCTATTATGTGACAATCACCAGTAAACTAATTCCCAAAGGGCAGCTCCCACTCTGAGACGGGGGTCATTACATGCAGTAAAGAGTATACAATAAGAGTGGGGGACAGCCATGGCCCTGGGGGAATGTCATCGGGGTGCTGTTGCCTAGTAACTGATGAGCTTCCAAAAATAAGCCTGGGTCAGCAAACTAATGGAGACACTGAGGCAAGAGGAAACAGAAGTGAGCGGACTAGTAAAACAGACCACCACCAAGATGTGACTGTTTCAGAAGTCTCAAGGACATACTCATGAACGTACACGTCATACATCCAAGAGATTTGCGGAGATCCAGTCTTTGCCCTCTCGCCATAACCAAAAGAGGAAACTTATGCAGGTATCTACTCAGAGTAATTCTGTTCGTATTCGTGCTTATCAAATATCCAGCTGCTGGGTATACAGAAATGGAACACTTCGCTAGAAAATATTTTAGGGGTCCTCGGTAGTTTTCCTGGAATGTCCAAAATACATTTAGTGAAATACTCACGCAACACACTCACCAAGCGCAATTCTGTGCCAATCTCTTCCTTCCTAGTGTGTGTTCCTCAGATGGTTGGTTCAAGTTTATGACACTGTAATAGTCCTTCTTCTGTCTTACAGGTTTGTCAGGTCTGTCCTGTTAACTGAAAACGTATCTTGGTAAACTAACAGGTCTCAGACCACCTGAATCCGTTTTAGCACATATTTTTGTCCATGGCAAGATGCCCAGAGTTCTATTTACTCAATGTTTTTAAACTTAAAATTAAGAGAAGTCGTTTCATTGAGCCAGAGACAACTCCGTTAAAGCCTTCACTCTACCTTAAGCCAATAATAACTGCAATTGAAGGATTATCTGGGAACCCTGAGGCAGTGAAATTATAAACTCTTTGACTATATGAACTGTAAAATGTGCAGTGGAAGAGCATCTTGATGAATGTCAGATATTTGCAGATAGACTCATTTGACCTGTTCTGTTTCTCACTGCCTGTAGATTGGGGTCTTTATGGATATTCTTTCATGTGATTACCTGACAGCTTTAGAAATTTTAGTTCAGGGGGTGCCTGGGTGGCTCAGTCATTAAATAACTGCCTTCGGCTCAGGTCATGATTTCAGGGTCCTGGAATCAACCCCCGCACCAGGCTCCCTGCTCTGCAGGAAGCCTGCTTCTCCCTCTCCTTCTCCCCCTGCTTGTGTTCCCTCTCTTGCTGTCTCACTCTCTGTCAAATAAATAAATAAAATCTTTGAAAAAAAAAAAAAAGAAATTTTAGTTGAGGTATTAATCAGTAAAATTGTTTTCACATGCTGTATTCCTAATTCTATTCAGAACAGGTATTATATATATATTTCTTATTTTATTTTATAAAGATTTTTATTTATTTGAGAGAGAGTGAGCGAAGGAGAGAGAGAACACGAGCAGGGTGGAGGAGCAGAGGGAGAACGCAGGGCTCCATCCCAAGACTCCAGGATCATGACCTGAGCCAAAGGCAGACATTTAAATGACGGAGCCATACAGGCGCCCCATTCCTTTTTGTATACTTTGTCCTCTATGCTTACGTCTTATCACATAACCCCTAAGTTGAAGCCATTTTTATGCCAACACCTGTAGATACCTCGGATAGAATGAATACCTCGGATAGAATTACTTACATGTGGTTTGTGGTTATCTAAATGGTTAATTCCTGATGATTAGGAGTTAGGATTTAGTGTACTGGAAAATTTTAAATCAGTTTGGTGTATCCTCTTGGAAGGTGGGTCATTTAACTCGAAGTATGATCTTACTGTCAACACCGTTCTGTGATTGGAGAGTCACGATTCAGAACCAAAGTAAACGGCTGCCACTATCCTCTATTTCACTTTGCTGAAAAACAGATACCAAAGAATAGGGAACTATAAAATTGTACTTTTTTTTTTCTTGTGAAATATATGTCATTTCTTTTAAAACCTCTTGTGTGTTGAACCTGTGTGTTTGCTCCGGCACAGAAGACCAGGTTATCATCCATCACTGTTGGCCGTGGTCCCTCTGTCTTGGCCATCCCTTGGGTCCTACCCCACCGTGTGATTCACCTCGGCTGCCTCACAAAGGTGTCTCACACTCAGACTGTCAGGGCTGCCCCCACACTTCATTTAAAAATCTCATCCTTCACTTTAAATGAAAGAAATGAACAGGGAAAAAAGAAACTAAAAGGAAAGAAAAAGAAAAATTTAAGACTTCTTACTACCCGGTGAGTCGTCATTATTTTATGTTAATATTGTGAAATTTCATTCCTCTTCTGTGTACCCAAACAAATTATTAATTTATAAAATTTTGTTTTTAGGGAACTTCCCTGGTTTTTCTAATACTGGCAAGTATTTTTTTCTTTTTTTCCTACAGTTTGACTTTGCTTTTTTTAAATGAAAACTCTTCTTTCTGACCTGATGACCCTTTTTGGTCTTTTGGGTTTCTAGGGCCTCTGTGTGACTTCCAGATTCTTGCAAAGAAACGAGGCATCAAGCCAGAAGCTCATTAGTTAATTTTACAGCATCATCGTCGGGATTTTTGGTTTTTTTAAAGGACAAGACTGCGTGTTGTATGTCTCATTGTTTTAAGAGCTTTCTCTGACACTGAGGCTAAGCATTGCCTGCCCTCATGGGGAGTTTAAGTCAGATGACTTTGAAACCAACAGATAAAAGAAAACCCAGACAACAGAATCTGTGTTGAACAAGGACACAGATAACTACGGCAGGGATACAAAAATCTTCGAGGGTAAGTGTATCTGTTCATTCTCCCTTTAGTGGACATGTCTCACCTTAGTACTGGGCATTAACAAGGTATTATAGGTATTTTCCAATTAGTTTAGTCATGGCCCCTCCAGGCCCCTGATAATGAATTTACTTGCTCAAGAAAAAGGATATTTTTTTAAAAATCTGATTTTTTTTTAAAGATTTTATTTATTTGACAGAGAGAGCACAAGCAGGGGGAGCAGCAGGCAGAGGGAGAGAGAGAACCAGGCTCCCCACCGAGCAAGGAGCCCGACGTAGGGCTCGATCCCAGGACCCTGGGATCATGACCTGAGCTGAAGGCCAACGCTTAACAACTGAGCCACCCAGGCATCCCAAAATCTGATGTTTTAATGTTTATTAGTTCAACATTTTTGAGATCCTACCGTGTACCATGAACTGTATGCGTGGTGCTGGATACCATGACTTTAATTAGAGTCCCATTTACCTCAGTTCTTTACTACCTCCTAGACCATTTTAATTCCATTCCTTCTCTAGGGTTTTATGTTATTTTTGTCACAGGTTTTCATTCTACAAATATTTAAAATCCTCTAAGACATTACAGTTACTATTTCTTGAAATCCGTATTTATTCAGAATTCCTGACACTCCCTTTCTTTGTTGCTCCTGGTTCCTTTCTGTATTTCCTTTCTCGCATCTGCTGGCAATTGTTTCCTTCAACGTGAAAAACTGCTCCTGGTATTTCTTGTATTTCTTATAATAACAGGTCTGAGGGTCACAGAGTCTCCCAGCATTTTGGTCTGAACACATCTTCAGGTCCTCTTCCTTTTTGAAGGATCCTTTTTACAGTTCATTGAATTCTAGGTTGGCAGTTACTTTCTTTTTGTACTTTAATCATGTCGCATTATTGCTTCTGTCATTTCTGGTGAAGAATCATCTGTGCAGTTAGTACGGTTCCCTGTCAAAGTAATAATGTCTGTTTCTTCTGGCTGCTTTTATGGTTTTCACATTGTGTTTTGCTTTCAGCAGTTTAATTGTTCACATCCAGAAGTGTACTTGTCTTTGTATTTATTCTGAATAGCTTGGGGTTCATAGGACTTCTCATATCCGTGCTGGAGCTTTCATCAGTTTTAGCAAATTCTTAGCCCTTATGTCTCCATATATGGCTTCTGTCCCATTCTCTTTTCTCTCCTTCAGAGAGACTCCAACTGTATATGCTTTTGAGCTTTTCACTTTTCGCTATGCCTCAAGTGTCTTTTAAGCTTCCTTCTCTATTTCCCATCCTTTTTGTCTCTGCACTCCAGTCTGAATGGGGTGCGACGCCTGCTTCGTGTATGTGGACCTCTGTTCATCTGTGCCCAGTTAGCTCTTCGCCCTGTGAATTCAGTTCTCAATTTCAGTTATTCTACTTTTTTAGTGTAAAAATCCCAATAGTGGGTCTAGGTGTCTAGTAAAATTCCTCATCTTGTCATCTGTTTTCGTGAATATATGCATCCAGGTCTTTCAAAGTCTTTGCCTCGTAACTCAGTATATGCATCACTTATTTTTCTCTTGTTCCTTTCTCTTGATGGGCTTGGTAGTTTTTTATGAATTCTAGGCAGTGCATATAAAAACCACAGAGGCTCTGGAGGAGGAGTTCTTTGTCCAGAAGGATTGGTTTTGGCAGGCAGTTTGGCAAGGGGCACATCACTTTTCCCCAATCTGGAACAGAGCTGTTTTATTGCTGAGCTTCCGTGGCTACAAAAGCATTGTCTATTTCTACATCACCATTATTTGTACAGCGTAAATCTTCAAGGGTCCCAACGGAAAGTGTTTCTCTCTTTAGGAGACTCCACTCCAGTTTCTGTCTTCCCAATGCCATGAAGGTGCTGGGAGGCCTGCTCAGCGTCTTAGCTTTGTAGCCCCCACCTTCTGCTTGATGCCTCAGCCTTTTCTTTTTGCACTGAATCGGGCAAATGCCTCAAGAGGAAAAGTGGTATGGAAACTCAGGTTCAACATTTACCTTTTCTCTGGAGAGCCAGCCGTTCAGGTGCTTGCATTTTTGGGTAGTTGCCCTCTGATGACTTCAACAGATTTAAAGTAAAAATTTCTCCATTCTTTGTAGTAGTCCTTGGCAGGAGAGTCGTGATACAAACTAATCAGTCATAGCCAGAAAACAGCAATTTAATTTTTCAAAAGTTATTTCCAGCAAGTCATGGTAGCCATCTAGATTCCCCTGACCAGAGATATTTCTGGTTTGGGGAAATCGAAATCCTCCTTATTCTGTAGGTCTGTAATTGCTACCTGATGTAATTTCCTTTACTGTAATACAGTTGAGTCTGAACTTGTAGGAAAGAGTAGACACTGGTCTCTAGCTGGTCACATGGAAAGTACTCTTTCTCACCAGCCACACATCTATTACCCTTTTCACAGGTAAGTGCTGACAGTGTCTTTTATATCTTCTTATATAACCCCACGTCACACCGTAGCCATTTGTTTACTTTTCCCATCTCCTCTGTGTGACTGGAAGTTGGAAATCTGCTGTATTTACCTTTATATTTTTAGTGTCTACCACAGTGTCTGACATTTAGAAGTTGTTCAGCAAATGCTTTTAGAATAAAGGGCTCTTGTATGTAAGGTTATTTATATAAATGGATAATATCCATTAAATTTTCATTAGTAGTATCTGAATTCAGAAAGATAGGGTTTCTGTGGGTTTTTAAATTTTTTTGTTTTGTTTTTCTTTTGTTTTTGCCTCTGACCATGTCCCCCATTTTGGGTAAATACCTTACTTAGAGTCTGTATTTGATCCCGATGAACTGAAAATATGCAGGGTGAGTCTCAGGTTCCCTAGGCATTGGGACAATGGAAGAGACCAGACAAAATCCAAGAAGGAAAGAACCCAATAACACAGACATTACTAAATGGCTCAGGAGATCAGTGCTCACCTTTGCCAGCATCCCAGGGAAGTTTTTAAAATTTAGAGTAGAATAAGATGTAGCATGAGACAAATAATACCATACTATCCTGGAATCATGATCTGTCTAGCCCAAAGCTCTGATTCTGTCTCCAGCAAACTTCCTTCTATACTAGTGCTTCCTTCATTTGTTATTGGCTTAAGACATGCATGGAAACAGTTGGGTTTTATTTGAATCAGGTATATATTTCTTCTATATTATTAAAACTTAAAATATAGTCCTATATCTTTTACTCAAACTATTCTGTGAAAATTAATGCCTCACATACTTTGCTTTCATTTCAGGTGACAACTGTCTGAATTCCACTAAAGGTATAGTAAGTATATTTCTCTATTTGAAATGAATGTTGGACTTACTTAAATTAAGGATCTGGTTTTCTGACAGATATCTTACTCTCTTGCAGGTTCAGATCTTTCTTCCTGCCTAGCATTCAGTATTTCCAATAATTTTGAACCAGCAGAGATGCTAGTAACATTTTCGTGGACGTCCTTGACTGATTTTCATTTGCCCCAGAAATGTAACATTCCATGTTAAAAAGGTGGAAATCCAAAGAATGCTTACCTTTATTCCCTAACATTGCCTAGCTACATCATACTACCAGTCAGTGCTGTGTGTTTCCTACCTAACATGCCCAAATCAAAACCAAATGAAATGTCTTCATGAGAATCTTCTTATAATTGTGGAAATAAAAAGTATATTTCTCTAATTCCAGCTTCTGTTAGTGATGGACTAGCTTGATCATCTACAGGTAATAATGATGAAATCTGGACCATTTGGAAGTATTGGAGAATAAACAGAAGCAGGCAGAAACTGAATAAATCTAACCTTAAAAGACAATGTCTGACAGTTGTTCATGGATTTTTGCTGGAGGGCATTCTCCAGGCTTGGGTCAAGGACCCAAACAGAAGGTGTCGGAGGGTGGAGTTCAAGACCAACAGAACAACCAGAAAATTAGAGAGGGGGGGAAGCCAGTAAAAAAAGCTGCTAAATGAGTGAAGAAGTAGGAAAATAGGATACTTAAGGAGGAAAATGTCAATAGAAAAAGACCCTGAGGTGACACAGATACCACAATTAGCAGGCAGTAACTGAAGGCAGCTGCTATAAATATGTTCAAGCACCTAAAGGAAGATAAACATACAATGAGTTCACATATGAGGGATTGCAGCAGAGAAACAGAAACAATAAAAAGGACCAAATGGAAATTCCAAGCTGAAAGGTATAGTTAACTGGAATGAAGAATTTACTGAATGAGCTTAACAGCAGATTGGAGACAATAGAAGAAAGAATCAAAGAACTAGAAGATCAATAGAAATTATCCAGTCTGAAGAACAAAAAGAAGAAAAGAAAACACGTATCTTAGATGAGGGCAAGAAATAAAAGTAGAGCAGGATTGAAATGCTCAGTGCTAATAAATTCTAGCAACTAATTATGCAAAGAAAAATTTAAAAATAAAACTTGGATTTTGAATGTCTAATCTATGTAGTGTTTTTTCCAAGGGTGAGAGGGAACGTATTATCTGACTTCAAGGCAGTGTGTGTTTGTTGGCTTTCATAAGATTAGTCCTCTCATGTGGCCATAGGTTTCTTAGCTTTCTGTTCTCTTCTTCCTCTTTTTCTCCCCTATTCCTTCCAGTGACCAATGGTCTTTTTCTTCTGGGTGCTATATTCAGGAACCAATTAGTTGTAAAAAGGAAGATAACTTCAGACACAGACCAAGGCAAAGGAAGCCTGTGAGATAGGTCCTCACATATGGTTTTTTTTTTTTTTTAAAGATGTATTTATTTATTAGGGGAGGGGAGGGACAGAGGGAGAAGGAGAGAGAGTCTTAAACAGACTCCATGCTCAGCGTGGAGCCTGAGACAGGGCTCGGTCTCATGACCATGAGATCTTAACCCTGAGATCATGACCTGAGCTGAAACCAAGAGTTGGATGCTTAACCAGTTGCGCCACCCAGGTGCCCCCATATATGGTTTTATTCTTAAGTGGCTCCTGTTGTATTCCATTTTAACTGTAGTTTTTGAGTTCTTACTATATCAAATCATAGTGAATCATTTCATTATTTTTAAGCACTAATCTTTCTTAAGAACCTTGGAATACAAAATACTAAATGATATTTCAAAATAAGTGTCTTTTAATTTTAATCCCTCTAGACACAATCCTATTTCTTTTGGTTGTATTTTCTAGGTGTTTCACGAAAACTAACAGCACTTTCAGCAGCAGCCCCCTTCCTGTGGTCCCAGTGGTAACATCTTATCCTCAGGATGGTTTGGAAATGAAGCCCCTCGGTCACATGAAGATGCCTGCATGCCTGGCTTCCACAGTCCCCGACTGTGGCCAGTCACCTGAAGAGGACTTCAAAGATGACATGGTGCCAAGACCTGCCCAGCATACTTGCTGTCAGGACAGTAGGAGTGAAATCAACTCTGAGTGCACAGAAGATACAGCAGAGTTCAACAGAGGTACTAGGCGACATTATAAATCTTACAAATTTATAAATTATAAATGAGTTTCTAGCTGGTCTTTAGTTAGGTAAGACCTATAAGAGGACAGTTGCTTTCAGGACGTTCTCTCTGTGATCAAGTCACATATTTCTTAAATAGTGGGTGGGGGGTATTGGGTACTTCAAAAAAGTTGACTGTATAAGGAATTCTGTGAAATTCTGTTATTCATATCCTTCATCTCAGGATGTTAATCCCACTACAGTTTGGAGAATAAATCCAAGGGGGTTTGATTGGGTTTGTGCCTGGACAGTAGAGTTGCTGAAAGAATGTATTGTATCATCACGGGCCTCTTTTATCATTTGAATTGCTTCTGGAGTTGTAGCTTTTCCTTAGAATGCTTATTTGTGGGGCTTTAGGGGGTTTGCTTTAGCCCCGAGGTGAATTATACAGCTGTTCATGAGAGCTCAACCTTTATTTTAAGTCTCTAAAACCTACTTTCTTTCTCAAAGTCAAACTCAACATAACTGGGCTCTACATTTACTCATTACTCTTTTCTTTATTGCTCAAAGTAATGTTGTGAGACTGTTGTTTATAAATCTGCCTTTCTGATGTCATAATGCTCCCAAACCTCTGTGTTTTTCAGGAGACAGCTGTGTCCATTCAGAAACAGAGAACAAAATTTTAAGTTGGAATCCTCTTATTTTGCCTCATGTGTCCAAGGACTGTACTGAAAAGACCACCTGGTCTCCTCCTGGCATTCCTTTAGACAGCCCTGCAGGGGTCCTTCAGCAACCCCAAGAGACCTGAGGGTGTGCAAACGACCAGTCATGTTCCCACTTCAAGCCAGTAACTGCACAAAACAGGCCAGGGGATGGACTGTGTGAAGGACATGAATTCAAATCAGAGAAAATCATTATTTATTTTTTTTGTAGTAGTAATGTCCTATGAATGTATCTTAAAATGTGTGCCCTTTTATATTATTTATGCCTTAAAATTTCCCTCCTCCTTCCTCCCCCTCGGTAGGAAGCAACCTAGTTTTGCGTAGTTCTCAATCATCTGAGAGTGTGGCATCATTCCATGTTTCTGAGAACCTCAGTGACCATAAGAGCTCCTCCTGCAAGGATCCAGCCTATTGGCCAGTTCGGCTAAGAGGGAACTGAAGTTTTCAGATGGAAAGCTGTCTTTTGGTGTATTGTGTTATCAGACTTTCTGAGAACATTTGAAGTCACGCTTGGTTGTAACTTAGCGTTTGTAATAGCAGGTGTCTTATGAATTTGAGTGCCTTCCACAGAAGTGATAGGTGAGCTCTTGGCTTTCTGTCTTCACACGGGCACAAATAATGTTCAGTTTTCTAGGCACTAGTCACAGACGGTGTCATGATCATGGTTGAGGTTAAGGTCTGTGGAGTATGTAGACAGGGGATCAAAGCTAGAGAGAAAAAGATAGCCCTCTGGTCCCACTGCATCAAAATTGGGTTGGCTTATTAAATTGTCACTATAGGGCTCATTTTGACTGTTTCTAAGAGTAGGAACAAAATGAGTTTAAAGTGGAAAGAAAGTAGACTTGGAAAGAAAGACCCCCATTGTGCTCCCGGTGTCACACCACCTGAAAATGACTATTTTTCAAGCTTCCAGCATGGGCAATACTTGGACGATGTGAGTATCAGAAAAGATTTAATTTGGAGGGAAAGGGGTATGGTTTGAAATTTCCTGACTTTTTTCAGAATGTCGTCATCGTAAACACACACCTGAAGCTTTGATTAGTGGAGCCTGTAAATCACAGTTACGGCTCCCTCTGAGTGACAAGGACATTTGCAGCTGCCTTGGGAAGGCCTTTCTTCTCCACATCAAAAAAAAAAAAAAAAAAAAAAAAAAAAAACCCAAAAAAAAAAAAAAACACACACTACTCCTATTTAATAGCTATTTTAATAACTTGAGTCAAACTTCAATGGATGACTGCTTGTTTTCAGATTGTGCATCCCTTTTGGGGGAAAAAAATAGAAAATGATTCTCTTTATGTAGAGTCAAGCAGTTTCAGCAATAAATGAGAAAAGTTCACAGTTCCTCAGAATTGCAGTGAAATAGACTAGAATACTATGTTAAGCAACTGTTTCTGTAAATGCATCAGTATTCCCTTATGTATGCCTACGTATCTTATAAATAGAGCTGTTAGCGAAGTATGCTGTTTGAGCTGGGTCACTCTGCAAGAATGACTTTGAGTAGAATGTAGCGAGTGTCATTTAAGGGTCAGGTATTAGGGACGCCGTTGAATCGAGTGCTGCATTCCATATCGCCATACTAAGAGTATACTGGATTTATTCTTCCCGTGGTGTAGATGCCATTAGCTTTGCAGGGGGGTAGCTGCATCCCTTACTTCTGTGACTAGCAAAGGACAGAATCCTCGTGCACAGAACATGAAAACATACCGTGTTTGGCCAACCGAGACACAGCCGTGCTGTCACACAGGGAGTTTTAGAAAACTGGGGAGCAGACGTTTGTGGGCAGTCATTTTGATTCAGGAAACACAGGTGTACTAGCATGAGCCTTGGGTCATAAACTGCTTTTAAAGATTGAGTTTGGATATGGGATGTGTGCACTAGGAAGAGAAGATGACTTTCCCTTTAGGGCAATCTTACTGTGGACTGCTTTTATTTATATTATTAGTAACGCTGTTTTAAGTGTTATCCCTCTTATTGTATTTTATTTATAAAAATGCCTTTATATATTGAGACGTATAAATATAAATATATAAATATATATATATATAAAATTGCCTTACCGTTCAGGAGTTATGCATCCCTCCTAACCTTGAGTCGTTCTGAACTTGTATGACCTACCCAGTCACCAACAACAGTCCTGCCTGGTGTCACTTCCCCAGGAAGTCAGAGGACATAGGAGCATATCGTGAACCCTCACAACAGATCTCCAGCACAGTCCCCCACCACAGAGCTGGCGCTTCAACTCGATTTACCCGGAGCCGTAATCCGAGCTCCTTTCAGTTTTCCAGACTGCTTTCCAAATACATGCGGTTCCCTCTTGCCATGGAACCAGCCCGGTTCCACATGCTCTCTCCCGCCCTCCCCTGCTGCATGCTTCCTCTGACTCGACCCCACAGCCCAGAAGTTGTCCTCTGTCCATGTGGGCGGAGCTCCATGCTTGTCACTTGGTCTTCCCAGAATCCCCATATCTCCCGGTGACAGCCCTCACCACCACCACCCCCTGCCTGGGAATGGGATCTTCCCTGGGCCCAGTGAGCACGACATTGGTCAGGCCTCCTCTGTTCCTTCTGGTCTTAGAATTCTCTGTGGTTCTTTGTTTTAGTGTCAAACTCCGCCCCTGCTCCTGGTGTGTCATTTCACTGTGTCCTTTTCCCCCCATTACGTACCGATCGTCTGCTCATAGGTGCTATACAGGTTGTGAGTGAACTTGCAATGTTTTAACACCTTGTGAAGTGGTCTTTTAGGAAAGCATTTCTTTCTGGGTTTTGTTTTTGTGGAGTGAGTCTGTGAAGGCCAGTACCCAGAGAGCTCATTCCGGAGAGAGTACTGCCAAGAACTTGACTTCATGGCTGGATTTCACCTGTGTTGCTCTGTTTTTTTTAAAGTAATGGCTTTGAGATGCATGTTTTTGTATCCTATTGAAAAGTATGTTTTATTTCCCTGAAAGTTGTAATGTTATGTTTGGAACTGTACATATTCTAAATGATGTAGCGTTGACAGGTTTTGTCTGGGTGATATGACTTTGTATTAAAAGAGAACGCTGCTTTCCTGGAGAGTAGCATGTGAAGATGGGGACCGTCAGATACTCCCTGTTTGTATGAAGCTGCTTCTAGCTTGTGGTCGGGGTGGGTGTACGTCTTCCTCAGACCTCCATCCCCGTCCTCTTCTGAAAATCCCCATCGCATGTCCCAGAGCCACGTGAGTTAATCCCTTCTGTTCTGACCACAGAGATCCGGGCCCTGAAGGAGCAGGATCTAGGACAGCCAGTGTTTTCATGGGGAGCCTGGGAGTATCCCTGAGCCCCGGGGGGCTGTGTCCGAGCAGGCAGACCCCCCACCCTTGGGGGGGGCTCTGTGTCTCTGGAAGGAAGCAAGGAGGGACGGAGAGGAGCCTGAGGGGCATGGAGAGGAGTGAGCCCTCCTCGCTGTTGTCTCTGCTGACCATTGGACCATCTGTGTGAACCCCTGGGCAGACATTTCGCCTCCGCAAGAAAAGCAGCCCTAAAAAAAAAAGTGTCTGGGCTGCTTTGACCAGAAAGCCAACAGGGTCTTTGGCATGGGGTGGGGCCTTGTTCTGTTTTATTCCCTGTGTTGAAATAAGCCTCCCTTAAACCTTAGCTCCAGTCCTGAGAGCCTGGAGAGAACTTGAAATCCCTTTTCTAATAAAGTCAAAATCTGTGAGAACCTAAGAAGCAACTGTAGTTTCTGTCCCGTTTCCTGTCTCCTTTCAGGCGCCACTTATTCCTGGCAAGATCGTCCCCTGGCTTTCTTGCCATTGCTTCTCATCCGAGTCCCCCGCCGAGGCAGCTCAGCGTCCTGACGCTTGTAGTCAGTGGAACAAGCATTCATTTGTGTTCACCCCGATTTCAGACACACACACACAGGAGCCCGTGAGTCATGCTGGCAGCAGACCGAGTGCGACGGGAACGGCCCCCGTCCCCTGCCAGCAAGCAGTGGCACCTGGTCATGCTGACACAGACTCCTGGAAACTAGTGACCATGCCTCCCTCTGGCCACTTCGGGGTCCGGGATACTCCTCCACCAAGGGGAAGAGAGACACACAGACCCAGGGATGGCCACCTGGCCCGCCGCCCCTCTGATGAAGCCAGTCCCATAATTGAAGCTTGTGCTCTTGGGGAAGGAATGTGAGATTTGGGGAATAACTTCTAGAAGGGCGCATTTCTTGCTACAGTTGAATGAACAGAGCACATACCTTCAGATCCTGCTTCCCATCTCCTAGCCACCCCGTCAGTAGGAGAACCTGGGACCCAGCCGGGGTCAGCCTCTCCCTGTGGGAACTGCAGGGGAAATAGTCTTCTCCCAGTGATAGCATCTGGTAGGATTTATTTAGCAACTGTTCAGTTCACAGGCTTTGTGCGGAAGCGGCTAGCTTGCTCATAACGCACCAGGCACCGTTCCCAGAACCACCCTTCTCACACGGCCTTGGACACCCGGTCATCTTTTCTCCAGTTATGTGTCTTCCTCATCCTTCTGTCTCTCCCTTCCACAAGCTGGGCCAGGCTGTCTCTTGTAACGAGGTCACTGAGAGGTGCTGCGCTGAGCCTTGCCCTTGCTACGAAGGCGGGAAGGGGGAGCCGGTGTCTTAGCCATCTTGGTCTTAAAACCAAGTGTGACAGAGGGATCTTTCCACCTCCCACCTGTCTCCTCTATGCGTATTTGGGGCCCGTCTTGGGACCTCATGGTGTTGCAGTCACAGTGATGGTGACATTAACTGGGGCATCCGTGAGTTCTTGTGCAGGATCCGAACCTGGGTTGGTGGATGGCAGTTCGATGCCTACAGGCACAAGCAAAGGAGACAGACGCTGTGGAGGTGTCCCTGATTGTTCTCAGGACCAGAGACTGAGCATTGTGCATGAAACTCAGGACTGCTGTCCTTACATATGAGTAATCATCTTTGGGATGAAATCATGCTTACCAGCCTCTGCCTCCAGGCCTTCCCTTGAATCCCCGTATTGGTGGCTTTGCTCCCTGAGGGCAGAGTGGGAGAGTGAAGTTAGTGACTGTTACACTTCCACAGCCTTACCTTCCAGGAAAAGGACAATCCCAACCCTCAGAATGACTGGGGTTCTACACTCACATGGGAACCAGCAACTGACCAAGGCCTGTAGGAAGGAAAGAAAGTGCATAACTTGAGCAACCCAGCATAGATTCCGGGAAAAACCCCTCCCTTTCCAGATAGACTCTGTCCTAGAGACCCCAGAACACAGAGGGGGTGGCCCCAGATGCCTAAGTTTGGGAGTTGGAGCCTGGATGGACAGCTAGCATTGGGGAGAAGACACAATTAAGGAAAACCCGAGATACCTTGCCCAGCGCGGGGTGGGGGTGGGGGGGTCTGCATCTCTCCTTGGATGGGTCTAGACCTGGCCCCCATGGAGTCAAGAAGCCCTGCCCTTGAGCTTCCCACTCACAGGGGAAAGTCTCCGGGTGCCGGGCAGCATACTGGAACACCAGCAAGGAGGCCACCGTTGCCACCACCACTCCTGTGCCCGCTGCACCCAGCACTGCTGGATAGGCGCTGAAGGGGGGGTCCGCTAAGGGTTGAAAGCGCTGGTTACATGGCTTTGGAGCCACTGCTGAACTTGACAACAAAGGCTGCAAGGGCAGCAAGCGGGCAATGCTCCGTGGTGGACAATCAAAAGCAAGACTGGACCCCCAGAATCCAGAGGTCAAGTCGTTACCAAGGAAAGAGGTGCTCTCTGCATGCCTCATGCTCTAGAGCTTTCACGTCCCCAGCCAAGTCCCCCATTTCTGCCATAGAAGGCAGAGGCCAGTTGTCTTGGCAGCTTGGGGGTGAAGGGAAGGACACCATGAAATATGGAGTTCCCAGAATGGAGAGAGAGCCGCAGGAAGCTGAGAGCGCACCTGTACCCTGGGAGGTGAGACTGAGGCACAGAGTTGGGCCCCTCCTCTTACTGAATCACCAGCACTCTGAACCCCACCCCATCCGCATTTCTTCTGATTCAAGCTGAACTATGGCTCCTACCCCCAGGCCCAGGGCCTCCTGGGCCTCCCAGGGAGAGATGGGAAAGACAGCAGCAGACATGACCTGAGGGGAGGGTGGAGAAGAGGAAAGACAGGGGGATGGAGGCATTGGGTGGGAAGGAGCCAAAGGAATGGAGTAGGGGATGCCCTGCGAGGAAGAAGAGGGACCTGGGTTTGGGGTTCGATCTTGGGGAGAAAGGATGAGTGCCTCTGTGGCCGTGGCCTCAGCACCTGGTGTCTTCACCTCGGAGGGGTGTCCAGCCGTGTGGTGATTCAGAGCCAGGACGCGGAAGGCATAGCGGACACCTGGGTCCAAGCCGCCCAGTTTCCGGCCCCGGCTCTCAGGCTCGATGTCCCTGGCCGCTGTCTCCCAGGCCCCAGTTCCCGGGCTTGGGACGCTGGCCCTCCGCTGCACCAGGAAGCCCGTCAGGTTCCCCGGGCCCTCAACGGCCCAGCGCAGCTGCACCTCTCTCCGGTGCCTCCCGTAGGTCAGGCGGCGGATGGTGACGTTGGGAGGAGCTGGGTATCCTAGGGGAGGGGGCGGGACACACGCAGGCACCTGAACCACTACAACCACAAGGTGTGCATGTACCTGGGGCCCCCAGCTTTGTTCTCTTTTGTGGAGAGACAGCCGGTAGCGTGGCACCACATTGGAGCGTGCCCTTCTGGTCTGTGTCACCTTGGTTTCCTCATCTACAAACTGAGCGAAAGGTGATTGCGACACCAAGGGGAACCGCTGGCCTGCATTCAGGAGCGCGTCGCAGTCGCGTTCACACCAGCCCATCTGGGTCCGCGCTGGAGAGGGCCTGTCGGTGCCCGCGGAGCTCACGTGTCCAAATTTGGAAGCAGAGGATTCCTGTGCGTTCCCCTCTAGGGGGCCCCTGCCCCTCGCCACACGCAAGCGCCCGCTACACCTGACTCACTCCGGACCTCCAGCAGGACGCTCCGACTGCTGCTGCCCAGGGCGTTGCGCGCCACGCACCGGTAGGAGCCCCTGTGGCGCGCGGGGTCGGCATCCCGGAGGTGAAGGTGGAGCTGGGCGCCCTCGGGGTGCAGCGTGAATCCAGAGGTGCCGCCTTCCACCTGCTGTCGCTGGGGACCCAGCCACAGGAGCCGGGCAGGCGGCATGCCCCTCAGGAGGGTGCAGCCCAGCCAGGCCTCTCCGCCTTCCAGCACAGACACCAGGGACTGAGCCACTGCCAGTTGCGGGGCTTCTGCGGGGACAGAGAGAGTCAGGCTGGGAGGGGTCTGCCATACCGGGGCTAGTGGGAAGGCTGGGCAGTGAGGGGCTGGCTAGCCCTGGAGGGCATGAGGAGGGGAAGAGAGCGAGGAGACAGGGGAGTGAAGCTTGTCTCTGGTTAGTCTGCCGCCTCTTCCAGGCTCCGTCCGATTCTATGCCAGCATCCTACCACCATCTGCTCCAAGCTTTCCTGACAGTAACTGTGTGCCTCCATGCCCCTCAACTACCCCGCTCCAGTTTCAGCTCCTACAGGCGGGGCCCCTGCCTTACTTACCTCTGTATTAACCGCCTCCCTCCCAGCACCTGCCAGTGGGGCCCCCTTCTCCCTAGTGGCCCACCAGTTCCTTGCCCCAGGCACAGGGCTGGGCCCAGAGCAGGTGCTTAGTTTTTATGTACTGAGTCCTAAACACCCAGCGTTTCGGGTGTCCGTGAATCTCCTGGGATGGAATTTCCAGCCCGGAGACTGAATAATAAGGGAGGGAAATATTCCCAGGGAGAATCTCCTGAGCGCGCCCAGAGACCAAGATATGAATTATTTTGTGAGAACTGTTATATGTGCCTGCTCCTCTGTGTGCTTTTCCCACATTTTTCACTTTAATACTTAACTCTTTTTTTTTCTTGATTTGGCAATAAATAGGACTGGCGAGGGCCAGATGAAGACAGAAAGAAAGCAGACCCAGAACCAATAGAGGCAGTGAGAGTAGAGACCTCTGGTGCCTGAAACATGGATGCAAGGCAGGAATATAATCAGGCATCTCTCATGCAAATTAATGCAAATGAGGGAGACAGAGTCGCTGGCCAGCCAGACGGGAGCTGTCCAACAGCCATAGCCCAGCCCCATGTGACTGTTGAAACCTCGCAATGTGGCTGGCCCACACCTACATGTGCTGTAACTAATTACACCAGATTCTGAGGACAGTAGACTAGGATACCTCATTCATAATTTTTAAAATTACTATACATTGAGATAATCATATATTGGATATATTAAGTTCAATAAAACGTTTCTCTTGTTTCTTTTTGCTTTTTCACATGTGGCTACTAGAAAATTTAAAATTCTATATATGGCTCACATTGTATTTTTATTGGACAACACAGACCAAGACCAAACGCCCTGATTTTATGGATCAAAAACACTTGAGTCCCTGAGAGATGAGTTGGCCCAGACTCACTTTGCATTCCAGCACAGACAGCCCCCAGGGCCCCTCCTCCTGATTCCAAAGGGGCTGCTCTCGCACCTCGGCCAGAACCAAGCCACAAGCCTCGACTCACCCAGCTGGAGCTGGCAATGGGGGTCAGGGACCCTGAGTGGGTGAGTGCCCTGGCAGGTGAACTCTCGGCCAGCCAAGTCTTCCTGGGCCTGCAGGAGGTGGACAGCCAGCGAGGGGCTGCTGCCATCCAGGGGCTGCTGCTGCCCATCCAGCCAGCTCAGCAGGGCAGGGGGCTGGCCTCCAGGCCATTCACAGCTCAGCATGATGAACTGGTCTTCGACTGTGGCTGTGGTCCAGCAAGTGGGGCTCTGGAGGGGATCCCCTGGACAGGGAATAATGGCTCAGCATGGCTGTACAGGAGGACAAAGGGCTTTGTAGCCCTACCTCTTCCTTCTTCCCTTCTTTCCTCCCTCCTTCTCTCCCTCTCTCCCTTCCTTCCTCCCTTTTTCTTTCCTCCCTTTAGATTTTATTTATTTACTTGTTTCAGAAAAAGAGAGAGTGCGCACAAGCAGGAGGGTCAGAGGGAGAGGGAGAGACTCTCAAGCAGACTCCCCATTGAGTGCAGAGCCTGATGCAGGGCTCAGATCTCATGACCCTGCCATCATGACCTGAGCTGAAACCAAGAGTCAGATGCTTAACTGAGCCACCCAGGTGCCCCTTCACTTATTGCCTTATTCACTCGCTCATTCATTCATTCATTCATTTATTCACAGTTACAGAGGGCTGACCATGTGCCAGAGCAATCATGGGAACAGACACCAAGCAATTACAATATACTTTGATGAATGCTCGAGTACAGGTACAAAGACAAACTCTCTGGGGCTTCAGGCAGAAGGACTTTAAAGACAGGATGGTATCTGAACTTCATCTTGGGTGGTGGGTAGAAGTTTTCAAGGCAGAGAGAAAGCTAAAGGCACATTTCAAGAGCAACATGCGAGAGGGCGGTAGTAATCTAAGGTCAATGACGGTCTGCTACCGCTGGAGGCTGGGAGACAGGCAGGTGCTGCAGGACTCCAAGCCCAAACTGCAGAGGACACGGCAGAGTGGTGGAGACCTGGCTGGCAGGGAGAGCAGTCGGGAGGGAGGTCTGAGCTGAGTGCTGCCCACCTCCTTGTTCACGGCAAGTCTTGGAGTCTGTGATCTGGAGCTCCGCCCCAGATCCCAGGGCTCCTCGAGGGCGCTTCCCCGGCCCCTGCCCACACCTGGAACATCAGCGCCCTGCTGTGTCCTGAGTCCACTCACACAGCGTGATCCTGCAGAGGGCGGGCAGCGCCAGGGCTGGGTGCTGGCCAGCACAGACGAAAACGCTGCCGTTGGGGAGCTGGGTGGCGGGCTGACTCCAGGTGACGTTGCTGAGGGCGGTAGGGCTGGCTCCCTGGGGCCCTTCCCACTGCAGCTGGGCAGCTGGAAGCCCCCCATGCCAGGTGCAGACCAAAGTCACAGCCCCAAGAGTGGGGAGCACAGCACAGGAGGGCTGCCCCTCAGGGGGATCTGGGTGGAGAAGTGGATGAGGATGGGCTGGACAGATGTCCCTACTGGGACACTGTGGTCCCCAGGCCCAGCAGGGGGCCTGGTGGCCACAAGGCGAGGGTAGGAGAGATAGGGAGAATTGGGTGGGTGGGGAAAGATGGAGTCCTCTGAGGGGCTGGTGAGCAAAGAGCTGAACTCTCAGGTCAGGAGGCAGGGGCTGAGGGGGTGAGCAAGAGTTCGGAGCCCCTGAGGAATCCCAGGGGCCCTTGGAAGCCCCCAGCTTCCCCTAGGTTCCCCATTGCCCAGTTTCTCCTTTTTGCTGCTGTGTCCTTTGCCTCATGGTCATTTCTCTACCCTTCTCTGTGCCTCAGTTCAGTCCCAAAAGCCGTGGGAAGATTCACTTGGGGAACAAGGTCCAAATAGGGTCAGGGGTTTCCCCTCTCCCTGCCCCTTCCCACAGATTTCACAGCCTCTCCCCCTGCTCAGCAGCCCTGTCTGGCTCCCCCACCCCCATCCCCGACAACGTCCATGCTGATTCCCACAGGGCACGGGGCTACGGCAGCCCCCACCCACACACTCACAGTAGATGGTGAGCCTGGCACTGGCCTGGGTGCGCGTGTCCAGGCGGCTGTTGCGGGCCAGGCAGGTGTACAGGCCTGTGTGGGCGCGTGTGGCGCTGGTGATGGTGTAGACAGGCCCGGTGTGGACCTGAGTGTGGTCACGGAGCCACACGTAGTGACTCGGGGGGTTGGATCCGGCTAGGCAGCTCAAGGTCACCTCTTCCCTCTCCTTGGCCCAGAAACCCTCCTCGCTGAAGCCCAGTGGCTCCACGGAGATCACAGGATTGTCCGGACCATCTGGAGGGCAAGGAAGACTTGTCCCATCTCCCCGGTCTTCGTTCCTTCACTCACGTGTATAATCTTGGTTGCACTGACCATCCAACGAGCCTGTGTTATGCGCCTACCCTGTCAACCAGTGGGCGAGGGCCCCAAGGAACTCAGGGTCTGGGAGGCATAAGTCCAGTCAAATATAGGTGCTCAGGGTCTGTGGAGGCAAGCTCCCTAGGCTGTGGGAGGCTTCCCAGAGGGAATGAGGGAGGGGGACGGCAAGAGCTGGCTAGGTAGGAGAAAGGTAGGGCGCCAACCTTCCCGGTTCGGGGAAGCCAGTATCATCCTGGGACAGGGACGCTTGGCCCCTCTAGACTGGAGAGGGCAGAACACAGGGTGTGACGATGCCCCGACCATGATCCCAGGGCCAGCCCTTCTCACTTCTTTGGGTCACTGCCTTTCCTTCTTTCCCTTCTTTCTGACTCCCGTCTTTCTGACTTCCTCTGCCTGCCATTCTTCTCCTCTGTCTTTCCCAAGAACTGCTCGCCTGTCTCCTCCGTGGTCCTGAGTTTGCAGTCCCACAAACCACCACCCACAAGACAGGACAGCATGAGTCCTGGCTTTTTAAATCCTCTAGATCAGCATCGTCCAACAGATCCACAGATCTTTTTAAATTTTCCAGTTTTAAATTTCCAAATCTTAAAAAAGGAAAAATGGCTAAACCCAACCAAGCAAAACAGCATCAATGGATTTTAATAATTTTAATAATATTTTGTATTTAACCCAATACACCCAGAATATTATTTCATGTATAATCAGTTATAAAAACTATTGACGAGCTATTTGGGGTTTCGGTTTTTTGTTTTTGTTTTTGTTTGTTTGTTTGTTTGTTTTGACTCAGTCTCCAAAATCTAGGGTGCCTTTGGTAGGCTGAGCACAACTGTTTGGTTCAGGCAAATCTGCAGGGCTCGAGCCCCATGAATGGCAGCCATGTTGGACAGTGTGGCTCTAGACTGTCCTAGTCGTCTTCCTTTCACACAGACTTCTAATTCCATTTTTAAATTATTTTTTTTAATTGCAAAATTTCATTAGTTTTATTTGTTCTCTTTACTGAAAGAACTACTCTGGTCATTTGTTCACTTTTGTATTAGGGTGTATTGTATCGTCTGTATTAGGTTCTTCACTTTTGTATTAGGTTCTCCCTCATTGCTTGTTTTGGAGTTCCTTGTGAGTTCTGAAAAGTAAACCTTTGTTTGCTCTTCATGTGCTTTATTTTCTTTAATTTTTATTCATTTATTTGAGAGAGAGAGCAGGAGAAGGGGTAGGGGCAGAGGGAGAAGCAGACTCCCCACTGAGCAGGGAGCCTGACATGGGGCTCGATCCTGAGACCCTGGGATCATGACCTGAGCCTAAAGCAGACGCCCAACCGATTGAGCCCCCCAGGCACCCCTCTTCCTGTGCTTTAAAGACAGACTTCTGGGCACCTGGGTGGCTCAGTGGGTTAAGCCGCTGCCTTCGGCTCGGGTCATGATCTCAGGGTCCTGGGATCGAGTCCCGCATCGGGCTCTCTGCTCAGCAAGAAGCCTGCTTCCTCCTCTCTCGCTCTCTGCCTGCCTCTCCGTCTACTTGTGATCTCTCTCTGTCAAATAAATAAATAAAATCTTAAAAAAAAAAATAAAAAAAAAAATAAAGACAGACTTCTGATTTCTACCTTGAGGCTCTCAACTGTTGACTTGGGACCAACTTGCTGCCCTCTCTGTCCACTGTGTCCCTCCTTCTGGTTTCCCCACGGTCCAGTTGGTCCCTGCGAGGCCTTCAGGCTCAACCCAAAGGCTGGCTCCTCAGGCCACCCCTTTTACCGTAATTACGGGTAAAATTGTGACGCCGAATGTATGTGCATTTTCTTGGGAAGAGAGGCTCATGACCTGGAAAAGGCTAGAACTCCTGTAGTAGATCCATGTCTGATATGGGGAGTGGGGGGGCCCACAGTGCCCTGAGGCTCTCACTACTGGAGCTGCTCAGTGGGCTAGGTGCTGCTGGGGGGCCCTAAGGCGTGTCAGGAAGCAGGGTGCAGAAGGGAGGGGAGGTGCCAGCCCTGACCATGCACCCCCCATGTGACTCACAGATGACATCAAGGAAGGTGCCATCACTGCTCAGCCGGCTGACGGCGTTGTGGGCACTGCATATGTACCAGCCCAGGTGTGTCCTGTTGACCGGGTCTAGCCGAAGCCACCGCTCTGTCACCTCCACCAGCTCCTCCTCCTGGCCTTGAGGTGCCCGATGTTGCCAGGCAAATGTCACAGGCTCTGTGCCCTCCCGGACAGCACATGTGGCCACCACGGAGGTCCCCTCCACGGGGGACAGGTCACTCAGCCTCACCCGAGGCTTTGATACGGGCACTGGCCAGAGGAAGGAGAGGCCTGCATTTGTTATTGTGGACCCAGGCCCAGGAAGATGGGCCTGCCCACAGGGCCCTGGCCCTCCCCTCCTTGCAAGCCCAGGTTTTCTCGCTCCCCGGGGGCAAGGTCCTGTGGCACCTGGGCCTGGCCCAAGGCAATGGGAGGCACATGCAAGTAGAGGCAAAGCAGCACACAAGGCCACTCAGGTCAGACCCATCCCAGCTCGGCCCCTCACCCAGCACGGCCATCGAGAGGTAGGAGTAGGTGGTGTGCAGCTGGCCCCCGGCCACGTGCAGGGCCTGGCACAGGAAATGGCCTCGGGCCCCCTCCCGCAGCTCCCGCAGCACCAGGCTGCTGTTCCGTAGACTAACGGCCCCCAGAGCTGAGGCCCCGGCCTCCACCTTGGACTCCGCTCCATTGGTGACAGCCACGGGCCGGGGCGTCAGCGAGCCCAGGGGAGTGAAGCTCCAGAAGACCACGAGAGGGGCCAGTCCGGAGCCACAGGCCAGCTCCACGGAGCCACCCCGCACTCCTTGGATGGACGTGGCCTCTTCGTCAGGGCCTCGGTGGGTCGGGTGGGGCGGCCCTAGGGACAGAGCAGCAATGCAGGATGTCTGGGCTGGCCTGGGCGCTCCTGCTTCCCCTCCTTGGGCCCCTCGTCCTCCTTCCTGGAGTGGGTTTGAGCGAGCTCTGGAGTTTCTTCTCCAGCTGTGCTGTGGGAGCCGGCTGCCCAGGGATCCTTGACCGAGATTAGCAAAGAGACTAGAGCCGAGGCTCCCATCCCCACGTGCCATCAGACCATTGCAGAACCTTGATAAAAATATATACTCTGGGGCCTCATCCCAGACCACAGAGTCAGCATCCCCAGGGCGTCAGGGCCCGGGAATCTATATTTTCAGCAAACATCCAGAAGTCGATTTGATGATCAGCCCAAGATTGGGAGATCTGCATGGCCACTGGCAATTCAGGCTCGGGGGTGGGGGGGTGTCTCTGCATAAAGATTCCAGGGGGAGTCCAGACCCACTGCAGCAAGGGGAAGATGTCAGCAGCCTGCTGGTGGCCCAGCCAGCAAGCAGTTGTCAGCCGCTGATTATGGAGTGCCTGTCCCCATACCAGGCACCACGGTTACAAGGACAAATGAGCCACTCGGGGAGCTTTCAGTCTATGCTGTTCTTTTCTGCTCAGGACCTAGCATGGAACCGCGGCATGTGCCTGAGCCCCATGTTCTCCTGTCCCCCGTGGCCTGGTAGCTCTAACGTGCTGAGTTTCAGCACACACGGATGATGCCTCAGATGACAAGGCACGGGAGTGATTCACATTAGCTTCCGTTTGTTGAATGCGTTTGTGCGAAGTCCTGCACACACATTACTTGTTGACCTTAACTGTCAGGGTAATCACATCCCCCAGAGACTCTGAGCATGAAGTCACTTCGTCTCGAACCACACGGCAAGTGGTCGAGCTGGGAGTGGAGCCTGGCTGCCCATCTCAGGCTCTCCCCCACTGCTCCCAGCTCCTCCAGAGAGAGAAGGGGAGACAGGCATGGGCAGCAAGGGCAAAGTTCTGCTGCTCCATTGATCAAGAAGCAGAACCCTTAACCCAGAAGCTGCTTCTTCCCAACTCTGTGGACACTGCTCTGGCCCAAGCTGCCAGCATCTCTCAGCTAGACTGTTGGTCTCCCAAGTGCTCTCGGCAACCTGAAGACCATCCACTTTGGAGGCAACATTGGAAAGCCCAGATCTGACTATGTCACACCATGCTTACTATCCGATGGTCACCGACAGGATGACCCCAGCCTTGGGAGGGTAACTCAGCGTGCTTTCTGTGCCCTGGCCCCGCCTCCCCCGCCTGGCACAGAGCAGTGGCTCGGGGCTTGCTGGCTAAGCCCTAGCGGATAAAGAAAGCTGATGGACTTCATTGAATGGCTGTGCAAGCATTTAAGGGAGATCCCAAAGAAGGCAGCGGGAGAGATAGCAGGATGTGAGTGGGGAATGGTCCACGGGCGGGGTGGCCGGAGCATCACTCACCTGAGGCCCCTACATGCAGAAGGCAAAGGGGTGTCAGCAGCTGGAGGCTGAGCGGTCTGTGCAGAGCCCTCGGACCTCTCCATGGCCTCATCTCCCTGGGTGGTTGTCCACCTGGGGCTCCTGCCTGACACTCGGGTGCTCTCTCTCCAGAGCAAAAGCCTGGCCCCGGAAGGACTGGGGGTCTGGCTCGGGTTGCCAACCTCAGCCTTCTGCCACCCTTTCCCCTCTCCTGTTACCCTTGCTGGCCCGATGACAAGTGAATTATTTACCAGATGATTCACTCCATCCATAATGCAGAGTTGGGGAAGGCAAGACCTGGCTGGGACAGATCTAGGGGACATGCCCTGAGCTCCCTGCATTTTCATCTTAATGATAGTGTAAAATTAGGCACCGAGCATAGAGTTGAAAAAGGCCCTAGTCTCAGCGAGTCCAACCACCTGCCTGGCGTGCAGTCTCCAGACCTCAGGGGCGAGGAGATTCAAACAAATCTTCAAATGCCCTTCCTCCCCCCTTGTGTTTTGCTCATGTTTTATTGGGAGAAACTGGTAGACGGTGGAAGGAGCTCGGGGTTCAAACACAAAGTCAGGGTTTGACTGACCGACTGTGAAATCAGGAAATTTCTGAACCTGAGTTTTCATTTCTTTGCAGATAAATGAGGATAATAATACCTTCTTTCCTGTAATGATTATTGTGGGTATTAAGTGAAAACCTTTTATTAGCCTAGGGGAACCTTCTTGGGTGCTAGTAATGTCCTATTTCTTGCCTTAGGTAGAGGTTAAAGTTCATCAAGCTGTGTATTTTTGTTGTGTAAACTTTTACGTGTGTTTGATAAAATTCTTTATCTCTCTCTCTGGCACAGACACATGTACACTTGCACACATGCATGCACACACTCGGGCAAACAGTGCCCAGCATGTAGCTGGTGTGCTGTCCCTCGTGTCCCCAGTCAGAGCTGATCTACGAGGCACAGACCCTTGATACTGGAATGGAGACCAGCTGTCCGATGGCCCTGGCCGTCTCTGATAGACAACCTGACATGAGGTCAGTTTTCCATCCTCTGGTGTTGGGTGTAGGTGAGAGTTCCAGACCCCAGTGAGATGGGGGATCTGATGTCTGGTGTCAGGTTCATCAGGGCTCAGCTGGGGCAGGAGCTGTCAGAGCTGAGTGCCCCATGGGCTCCTCCTGGGCCCAGAGCGGCCCACCGAGGCTCTCTCAGCTTCTCCCTTGTCCTAGGGTAGTGGATGACCCCTGTCCCATTCTCATTCAACCACGGCCAAGGCTTTTCCATGCCGAGCCCCTGTTCCCTCCTAACTTGGCTTTGAGCAGGACGGGAGGTGGTCCCTGGGATTTAGGCTCCCATGTAAGGGAGACTCTGGAAGGGAGAGTCAGGGAAGAAGGTGTTTTAGGATTCCCAGAGAAACAGAACTGGTAGGATGTGTGTGTAGAGAGAGATTTACTGTCAGATCTGCAGTTAGCAAGCTGGAGACCCAGCAGGGCTTATGATGTAAGTTCTAGTCTGAAGACTGGCAGGCTTTAGACCAAGAAGAGCTGATGCTTCAGCCCAGGTCCAAGACAGATGTCTTAGCTCAAAGCAATCAAGCAGGAGGAGTTCTCTCTTATTTGGGGGAGGGTCAAATTTTTGTTCTATCCAGGCCTTCAAATGATTGGATGAGGCCCACCCACATGGTGTGGTTGGTCGTGGGTTGGGGGGGACAATCTGCTTTACTCAGTCTACCTATTCAAATGTTCATCTCATCTAGAAACACCTTCACAGACACACTTGGAATAATGTTTGGCCAAATATCTGGTCACCCCGTGGCCCAGTGAAGTTGACACATAAAATTAACCATTCCCCCCCCCACCCCACGAGGGCAGAGCTGCGGTCCTATCTGGAAGGGAAGAGGAGGCATGACCAGAATGGGAGAGCAGGTCCAGGTCTCCTGTCTCTGATGCTGTGGGAGCTCAGGGGCCAGGAGATGCAAGGTCTTCCTTTTTTTTTTTTTTTTTTTTTTAAAGACTTTATTTATTTATTTATTTGACAGACAGAGATCACAAGTAGGCAGAGAGGCAGGCAGAGAGAGGAAGGAAAGCAGGCTCCTTGCTGAACAGAGAGCCCGATGTGGGGCTCGATCCCAGGACCCTGGGATCATGACTTGAGCTGAAGGCAGTGGCTTAACCCACTGAGCCACCCAGGTGCCCCAGGTCTTCCATTTTTGAAAGACAAGAAAGTACAGTGGTCAGAACATAGCTTTGCCTCTCCATTACTATGTGATCTTAGCATGTAACTTATCCTCTCTATGCCTCCGTTTCCTCCTTTCTATAATTGTTTTCCTGAGTAGAGTAAATGAAGTGACACATACATAGCCTCTGCCTATTAAAATTATTTATGCACCTTCACCTGAAGAATGTCAACAATGAATTCAACAAACATTTCTTGAGCATCTGCTAAGTGCAATGCACCATGTTGTATACGGCAGGTCATCTCTCTTTCTCCCTTCTCCTCCTTCCTGTAGAGCATTGGCCAAGCCAGGGTACCCTGGCTCTGTGCTTTGCTCTGGGCATGCTCAGTGTCTAGGCCCAGGGGCAGGTGAGGCTGTAGGCTCCCCAGGTTTGGGTGCCTACTTCCCATCTTCCCCTCCTGCTCAGGTGGATGCAGGCCCCCTCATGGTGGGGCTTCCATCGACAGCCTATCTGGGTCCCAAGGGCTCACATCAACTCCTGCCTCATTGCTTTGGGAGATCCTGGAGGGAAGGAAGGGGGATGGTGTGCAGTTAGGAACGATGAGAGACCGACCCTAGAGCATTGTCTCAGCTCAGCTCAGCTCAGGAGAGAAGAGGTTACAAGGATGGATGTGGAGACCCAGCCTCTTGAGCTGTTTGAATGGAAATTGTGGAGAACCACGCTGAGGGCTCTGAATGGGTGAGGTCAGCAGCCTTCTGGAAAGATCACCCTTCAGCCCTCCTGTTGACCAGCATTGGGTGGGCACCGCAGTATCCACGTGACCCTGGGCAAACAACGTGTCCTGACCTTCCTCGTCCTCATCTTTCAAGTGGGCATAACACCGACGACACCTTCAAGCTGTTGGACAGATCAGACGCGACCACATATATCCGCGTTTTGTAAGCCCCGGCACCTTGTGTACACTCAGCAAACGTTCATTCTTGCCCTCTTTCTGTGTACGGGGAACTGGAATCTGCTTCCCTCATACTTCTAATCTCTGGGTTGAGTTCTTTCGCTGAAACTTGGCAAAACAATTCATAACCTTCTTCCAAATGAAAGTCATTCGAAAATTGAAACAGCATGTCCAGTCCTTTCATTCTCTACCGGAATAATAATACAAGTTACCATTTCTCTCCGGGCGTGTGCTGTGTTCTCCACACTCCCTGCGAAAGCACTGCATTGCACATTTTGCTAACAGGCTTGGACTCTCTCCGTTTCCCCCACACTCCTTGTAGCTCCATCCCTCTGGGCATTCTCCAGCTGGTCCCCACCTAAGACTGTCCCCTTGGGGCTGGTCAGGGGCCCGTGGAACCGCTAGGTCCCTTTCCTCTCTGACAAGGCCCCAAATCTCTCTCAGTTACACCGCGTTGGAGTTTTGTTCATCTGTCCAGTTAACATTTACTTCTGCGTCCCTGAGTCCTCACTCAGGCCCACGAGGAAGTCTGGACAGAAACTTCACATTCTGAGAGGAAATGGAGGCTCCGTGGGGCTCCCCAGGTCTCTTGAGGAGGTAGTTGTCCGGCGACAATGAGTGCTCAGGTTTCCCGGCCGTTGCCTCCCTGTTGGGCAAACTTAAGCCTCACGGTGGGCAGCGGTGCGTCACGTTTCTCCAGCCACTTGTGACCATTTTGCATCCTGGTTCTGAAACCTCCAGCTTTTGGGGGAGCAGAAGGTGGAAGGATAGGGACAGCTGGACTGGAGCAGAGGAGGCAGAGGTTCCTGGAAATAAATGGCTTTTCCATATGTGATCATGTGTGCCTCATCAGAGGCCAACCATAGGCCCTCGGGAACCCCGGGCAGGAGATGAGCCGAGGGCTGGAGAGGAAATGGGCCAGAGGCTCCACAGCCGACATGGCTCCCGCTGTGTTCCTGGCTGAGAGGAGGAGGGGGAGGGCAAGAGGGACAGAGGGCCCGGCAGGGGTCACTGCTTAGTCACTTTGTTAATTGCTCTTTGGAGACCAGAGAGGAAATGAATGAGGCCCTAGATAGAGGGGTGAAGAAAGGGAGACCAACAGACCAGGGGGGGCAGACGGGGGAGGCAGGGAGGCAGGGAAGGCTGAAGCTGAGGTTACCAATGGTGGCTAGAGGCCTTGCTGGGGCATGGGAATGAGGCCCAGTTTCCGTGCCAGTTCTGCCTCCTAGCTAACCCTCCTTCCGTCTGCTTTGCCATGAGAAAGGAGACCTTCACAGCCAGCCCCCCTGCGCCACTGCAGGCAGGACACCCCATTGCTCCGGGCCTCTGTTTCCTGATCTGTTAAAATGGGGTTGTCATGTTGGCCCAGGGGCTTCTCGGGGCTGTTGTAAGAGCTGGAGGAGTGGGTGTGCAGAGGGGAGGTGCAAAGCAGAAACCACTGTGCAAATATGGGGGTGTGGGAAGAGCAAAGCTTGGAGGCAGGTCAGCGTTCAGATCCCGGCTCTGTGGCCCACCAGCCGAGGGAACCCCAGGCACGTTCCTTCTCGGCTCCAGGTCTCAGGTGTTCCCCGTAAATGAGGCTGATTCTTGATGCGACAGCACTAGAAAAAGGTTATTCATTCTGTTTTGTGAGATAATGGTTTCGCCATGATGTGAGACAGTGTTTCTCCTTTTCTTAATACTGAAACACTTGGGGATGAGATGTCATGGTGTCTTGTGATTGCCCTACAAGACTTCTGCAAAAATGGATGAAGCTTCAGCCAAGTCTTAGGTTCTGCATTGCCTCGAGGATGTTTGTAGAGCAGACACCACAGGAGCTTCAAACCCAAGTTCACATTTTTTATTTTTTGAGAAGCATGAAGTCACTGAAAAGTTGTGTTAGATGTTCCCTGTGGAAGTGGTAAGAAGGAGTAAGGAGCACACCTCTGGTGGCAGTTGAAGAGACTTCCCTGAGTTTGGGGACAGGTCAGAGGTCCCTGGGTCCCTGGAAGAGGATGAACCTCGAGAGGCCAGGCCCGTGACCCACAAGGGCAGAGAAATGGAAAGTCCCCCCAAGCTCAGCCAGTGAAAAGGTCGGCAGCAACCACGATGGACCCCGGGTTAGAAGCGTCTCCCTGTTTTTGGTACTTTGTACAGAAGCCTCAAAGATTCTGGTGGGGATCTGGGGTGGGGGCAGGGTCCCAGGAATGGTGACAGCTTTATTTGAATTTAATAGAGCGAGATTCACACCCCCTTCACTGCCATTATTATTGTTATTATTATTATTATTATTATTATTATTATTATTATGTTGCCGCTGTCACTATTATGAAATAGATTGGAGCTGGGGCCGTGACACAAGGTGTCAGCGTGTGCTGTTCCCTGCTGCAGTGACAGGAACTTAGGAATGGCTGAAGCTCCTCCCCAGAAAAGGTTCCAAGCTTTTCCCCGCCCGCAGCTAGCAATGGGGCTCCCACCATGCCTGGAGTCATGGAGGGAGGACAGGTTTCTGTGGCTCAGGGCCTGGTTGGAGAACTCGGCCTTGTCTGGACCCAGTAGGTATCTGTCTGGACAAGGCCAAGGGAGCTGGCCAGGCACCGGGGGTCCGTGGAGGAAGCCAGGGCCCAAGGAAACTGTTTGCCTCTCTCTCCATCTGCAGGCCTGGTCAGCTCCCCTCTTCTGCTCCCAAGCCCTGCCCCCCAAACCTGGCGAGATTCTCCAAGTTCCCTGGCTGGGGAGCAGGAAGGAGTAGGGAGTTTCCAGAATGTCTCTGTAGAGCTCCAAAGGGAGGCTTGCAAACTGGAAATTGTCAGCTGTCTCCTTGACAACCAGCAGCCAAATAATTCTGGGAATGGAGGAGGGAGGGGAGTTCCCTGCGGGGCGGCCAAGAGATGCTTCTCAGCCCCCAGAAAACTTCCATTCCCCATTACCTAGCTCAGTTGGGGTCCAGTCAGGAGACAGAAATCACACCAGTCAGCTGGAAAAAGGATAAAGAATTGATATACGCTTGTTCATGAGGTAACAAGAGAATGCTCAAGTGTCCTGGGGAAACCAGACGAAGAGGTTGCAGCCACTAGCCCTTAGACCTTTGAGGAGGGACCCAGAGCCCTGCGGAGGAGGCTCTGCATGGGAAAGAAGGACCCGGGGGCTTGTGCCCAGAGCTCTGAGGAAGGGGCACCTGGAGCAGGAGTGTGGGGCGCGTGGTGGATGGTGAAGCCGTGAGCGTTGGAGAGGCTGCAAGCATTCAGCTGCTACTTTGGGACGGGCCTGCTGCTGGGGCGAAGGTGGCCAGGCTTCTGCTTACAGGGAGCACTCAGGCACAAAGGGAACAGACGTGTTCACCCTTCCTCTTCCGGCCGGCAAGCCTCCCTCTAGTGGCTTGGTCGCAAGGATCAAATAGGGAACAGCAGGCAAAGCAGAAATGGGATTCTCAGGGCCTGAGGCCACCTTCGCAAAGCAGTGTATCGAGGATAGGACTGGAGCTGAGAAGCCAGAACCTTAAATTATTATTAGTCACTGAAGTGTGGGAAATTCTGGTCTTCTAGCCCCAGCTTTACTGAAAAGAGCAGGACATATAGTAGGTGCTCATCTAACATCCTCTGGCTTCTGCTGTGGTTGGTTCCTGAAAGCGTACGTGAGCAGGCTTTCCTGGACTTACTCTGGTTTGTCTTGAAAAGTTACTGATATTCACAAGCTGTGATGGCTGGAAAGGACTTGTGTAATGGTAACGATGAAAATAGTGAAATATTTAGCTAAGAGCGGCCTGAGGAACACTGACTCGAAATCACTGTGATCAAATCATACACTAAGGGTAAAGGACAAAGTAAATAGATCCAGGGAACAGAAATAGAACCAAGTCCAGAAATCTACCCCAGCACATATGGATAATATACAATAAAAGTGGGGAAAAAGATGATTTATTTAATAAATTAGGTAGGCACCCCTGGCTCCCTAAAAAAAAAGGAACAAGCTTCATCTCTGTACCTCACAAGCTACTGAAACTATATTTTAAATAGATGAAAGATTTAAATTTATTTAAATTTACACACGTAAAACAGTTTATGTGTTGTTCTCCATATTTAAACAATTTCATGGGGAAATATTTAAAATAATTTTAAACACTGTTTGAAGCAATTTAACGAGGAAAACATTAGAAGAATATTTATACAATGCCTGATTTGAAGAGATTTTTCTAAACAAGACAGAATATCCAGAAGCCAGAGAGGAAAAGACAGATGTGTATCTTTTTAAATTTTCAAAGGATTCAAAGATCACATGGAGTCCAAAGACAAATTACAGACTGGAGACATTTCAGGATCTATTAGCAATAGAGAGTTGGTATCGGTAACATACTAAGAGCTCCACCACACGACGAAAAAGAGAAATAAGTCAGCAGGAAAATGGACAAAATATACAAATACAATGCATCCGTATTTCTGTTGTAAACAGCCAATGCATTTAGGGAAAAGCGCACAACCTCAGCAATAGTTAGAGAAATGTACACTTTAAAAACGTGGTGTCTGGGGGCGCCTGGGTGGCTCAGTGGGTTAAGCCGGCTCAGGTCATGATCTCAGGGTCCTGGGATCGAGTCCCGCATCGGGCTCTCTGCTCAGCAGGGAGCCTGCTTCTCTTCCTCTCTCTCTCTGCCTGCCTCTCTGCCTACTTGTGATCTCTGACTGTCAAATAAATAAATTAAAAAAAAAAAAGAATAAAAACGTGGTGTCTGAGTGGCTCAGCTGGTTAAGCACCTGACTTCAGCTCAGGTCATGATCCCAGGACCCTCCTCAGTGGGGAGTCTGCTGCTCCCTCTCCCTCTGCCCCCTGCTCATGATCTCTCACGTGTTCTCTCTCTCTCAAATAAATAAATAAAGTCTTTAAAAAAATAAAATAAAAGCATGATACCACTTTTCCTTCATCAGAATAGCAAAACTTACAAAGAGTGAGGAGGGTCAGGGCTGGTGGAGATGTAGGGGAAGCAGCAGTAACAGCTGTGAATATGGAGAATACCCAGACTTCTGGAAAAGGGATCTAGATGAAACCTAAAAGTACGTATCTTTCTGACCCAGCCATTTCATTTCTGGTAATTTATTCTACAGAAAAATACATACATACATACATACATACATACGGGCAGCAAACTCCAGTATGCAAGGATATACATAAAATTTTTTGATAACATCTTCCTTTTGCTGGGGCAAAAATACTAGTAGTGGTTGAACAATAGACATATGTCCCTATACTATAATGTTATGCAACTACCAAAGAGAGTAAATTACAAAGAGAAATACTGTACAATTCTAATTTAGAGACCTCCAAAGTAGTCAAACTCATAGAGACAGAAAGAAAAGTGGTTGGAATGCTCAAGTGGCTCAGTCGGTTAAGCGTCTGCCTTCAGCTCAGGTCATGACCCTGGGGTCCCGGGATCAAGCCCTGCGTCGGGTTCCTGCCATTCCCTCTGCTTGTGTTCTCTCTCTCTGTCTCTGACAATTACATGTATAAAATCTTGAGAAAGAGAGAAAGGAAGGGAGGAAAGGAGGAAGGAAGGAAGGAAGAAAGAAAGAAAAAAGTGGCTACCAGGGGCTGGGTGGAAGGAGGAATGAGTACAGAGTACAGAGTTTCCATTTTGCAAGGTAAACTCTGGAGTTCCATTGCATGGCAACGTGAATATCCTTAACATTAGTGAACTGTACACTTAAAAGTGGTTAAGATGGTAAATTTTGTATATATTTTACCACAATTTAAGAAAAAGAGTACATTAGAGAGATTTTCACAACGTTAGGTGAGAAAAGCAGCTTGCAGGGAAATCTAGGTGGGATCTGTGAAATGACATATTCACATAAATATGAATAAATGTCTGGTGGGCAACCCAGACCTGCCTGGTGTGACCCGAGTCCTCTGATTCCAGAGTGCTCTCCGTCCTCCTCAAAGCCTAGGATTCCAGCAGGAGCTGGCATTGAACGAGGCTCCCTAGCTTTCCCAGCCTTCTGGTTCCAAAGCACCCTTTGGACTCCCGCCCTGGTGTTTCCCGATTTCAACCCTCCTCCTGCAAACACCAGGTCCCCACGGGCTCTGACACCACCAGCCAAGGCCCACAGCTGTTTCCAATATTCTGCACAAACTTTATTGAAATGAGAAGCCCCGTTTATCATCCCCCAGGCCCCGGCTCCTCCTGATTAGGTACGTATGACCTGACCTGTCAGCAGGGCCTGAGCCGGCAATCAAAGAAGAGATTGTTCTGAGCCAGGAGGTAAGGGGGCAGACGCCTGGGGAGCTGAAAAGACCCCTGAGGGGTTTCTGACCAGTCAGGGGTGGATGGGGTATATTCTCAAGCCGAGGGGAGGAGGGGAGGGCAGGGCTGGGTAAATTCTTTAAGGGCCACTGCTCTGCTTGTCTTTTGTGGCTGTGTCTTCTCTCTCTAGCCTCCACGCCTCTTCCAAAAGATATATCTTAGATCAAGACGATCTCCCCATTACCAAGCTTCGAACTCAGCCCTCAGCCCCAATTTCTCTTTCCGTTCACCTCTGAGCTATACCAGGAAACACCTCCAGGCACAATAAAAAACTCCTCCTCCTAGAGCTGCAGAATCATCAACACTCAAATACTGAAAGTAGAGAATGCTTTAAGTCTCAGCTCCCTCTCAATGTCGAAAATCCCTCCACTGGGTCAGGCTGGTTGAGACCTGAACCTTCTAAGCCATGTGGTCCAATAGGATAGTCCCTAGCTGCGTGTGGCTATTTAAAAATAAATCTTGGGGCACCTGGGTGGCTCAGTGGGTTAAAGCCTCTGCCTTCAGCTCGGGTCATGATCCCAGGGTCCTGGGATCGAGCCCCCCATCGGGATCTCTGCTCTGTGGGGACCCTGCTTCCTCCTCTCCTCTCTGACTGCCTCTCTGCCTACTTGTGATCTCTATCAAATAAATAAATAAAATCTTTAAAAAAAAGATAAATCTCACATCCGGGTATACATCCAAAGAAAGTAAAATCAGTATCTCAAAGTTCTATCTGTACCTTCATGTTTACTGCAGACTGAGTCACAATAGCCAAGATATGGGAACAACTACGGGTCCACCGAGGGATGAATGGATAAAGGAGAGGCAGTCTAAATATATAATAGAATATTTCTCAGCCATAAAAAAGTAAATCTGGTCATTTATGACAACATGGATGAATCCAGAGTGCATTATGCTAAACGAAATAAGCCAGAGAAAGACGAATACTGTGTGGCTTTTATGGAATCTTATATGTGGAATCTATAAAAAGGAGGCAGGGGGAATCCAACTCAGAAACAGTGTAGAATAGTGGTTGCCTGGGGCTGGACGGTGAGATAGAGAGATATTGACCAAAGCGTTCAACCTTTCAGTTATAAGGTGAATATGTTCTGAGGAGCTCGCGTACAGCATGGCAACTATAGTTAATAATGCTGTATTATATACTTGAAATGTGCTGAGAGTAGTTCTTAAGAGTCCTCACCAAAACAAAAACAAAAACAAAAACAAAAACTCCCCCAAAAAGCCAAAAGATACCTATGTGAGATGATGAATATGTTAATTAACTCCTTCATATCACAGTGATCATTTTACAATGTATACTTAGATCAGAGCATCACAGTCACTTCAATTATATACAACTTTTTTGGTCAATCACACTTCAATAAAACTAGGGGGGAAATGAGCTCAAACTAAAAATTCAGTTTCTTGGTCACACTAGCCACAATTCAAGTGCTCAGTAGCCACATGTGTTGGACAATGTGTTGAGGAAGGTGCAGAATCTCAGATCTTCCCCTAGGTGCGAGCTAACAAGTTAATCTGCCGGTTTCACGAATGCTGGCAGAAGACAAAGGGCTTTCTTCTTTACAGCAACATCGGAAGCCAGAGTATCAGCATTTTCTTGCTCCGGTTTCCTGAGCTCTGGTTCTCACGAAGAGGGCCACCTGATACTTGTACACACAGTGGGTAGCAATACAAGAGAGGAAACCCCAGTTTCGGGAACCCGAAGATTTTATAATGTGCAGGAACCCGACTGGTTGTTTTTTGTTTTTTGTTTGTTTGTTTGTTTGTTTTTCTCTGGAGGAAGACATTATCTCTACTGTTCACGACTGTCGGCTACACAAATGTTCTTGAAAATTGTCCAGTAAAAGGTAGTCATTCTGAAAAATGTGCAGAAATGCAAAAGACCCGTGGAGAACTGTCTCTCAGCACCATGCCAATATTGAACATCTCCGTCCCTGTAGAGAGTTCTGCCAGACGGAACTGCTCTAAACCATAGGGAGCTAGCTGCTTTCCTAGGTCCTACTTGTCAGTTCTGAATATGGACCATAGGAGTCAGAGAGAAATGAGCCGGCATTGTAACTTTCACGTTGTCTTCCTTGATGTGGGTGTTGGTTGATATCATACTGCTTGTCTTTCTTAACTAAGCTGTGAAAGGGTCGGAATTTAACATCTATGCATTATGTTAGCATCCCAGGGCTGTCGTGTGCTCTGCGGTTATGAGGACACTGTGAGAGCAAAGGAGACCCAACCAGAATGTTCCCGAGTGGTCTAACACTCCAGTGGTTCCCAGACTTCAGCGAGCTCGGGAATCACCTGGAAGGTTTGAGAAGAGAGCTAGCTGAGCCCCATCCCTAGAGCTTCAGATTCAGGATGTCTGTGGTAAGGTCTGAGAATCTGCATTTCTGAAACATTTTCAGGGGATGCTGATGCTGCCGGCCTCACACCGCACCATGAGAGCCACTGCCCTCGTGGGATGAGGGCACTCTGGACAGCATCCAAGGTGATGCTTGCGTGACGATTTTTATCTCATGCATATTTGCACTTTAATGCATGTTGGAAAAATATAACCAGCACACATCAAACTAGTTCCATTTTTAAGGAAAAACAAATCGATTTAAGGGTATATTTACACATACAAATCACAACCTGTCAGCTTCCACGTTTATAAAATGGCATTATTATGTTCCCATGGGAGTTTCCCAGGACTTGTGAAGATCTCCTTCCTTCCTTCCTCCCTCATCTCCCTTCCTCTGGAGGAAGGCACAATCCCCACACCCTTATGGTCTCCTTACAGTCTAGAGGACACATGCTGCCACCTTTAAACACCAAGCAATTGTTAGGGGTTATTATAGTCCCAGGTTCCCAGCCTAAGGCAGAAACCACCCTTCCCTCTGGCTGAAGCCTGCGGACTCTAGAAGGAAGAACAAGTCCTAGCATCGGGGAGAGTGGAGGGTCACTGCAGTGGTTTCCCAGAAGGCCCATCCTGGGCCCTCCACCTAGCCAGCTGCCCTCTGCCTGGGGCTAAGCAGCACCACACTTCCTTTGGGGGCAGCTGCCTGGAGTTAATAACAAAGCATCCTGAGCCCCAACCTGTGTAAAGGGATGGACCTGAGCCTAGTCTGGACAATGCATCCAAGGCAGAATCCATGTTCTTTTTCTACAGTAAGGCCTTGTCTCAACGGGCCCAGTCTTAACCGTCATAGGGCCGCAGGAATGACAAATTAGGACTTAAGGGAAACAAATACTCTTGTGACCATTAGCACCAATAAACCCTTCTCTGGGAGCCCCTTCAAGGAGCTCTGGTCAAACCAATGGGTCTTGCTCCTGTCTGAAGGGCTAATGGGGGAGACAAGATGGGCAGAGAGGCAGCCTTGTAAGTGAACCCCTAAATTCAGGCTTTTGGCTTAGCCCTGTGGGCTTCGAGTGGTGTTTCCATCACACCATTCATTCCACAGGTCTTTTTCTCCCTGCCCTCCTCGTTTTAATGATCTCAGACAGACATAAAAACGGCTGAGCTCAGCACAAGTGACTGAGACATGAACGTTGCCTCAGGGTCCCCGTGGACCCCAGCTGGGTACCATGCCGCCCTCAGTTCCATTTTGACAGGATAAAGTGAACTCATTTATTCAGTTGTTTTAAGTGAGCTCACACTAGGCAGTGCCAGAGAACGGAGACATAAATCTTTCCCAGCACATGGAGTCACTGCCAAACACCTTGGATAAAACTTTCTGCTTGTTCAAGACGGTTTTTCCTCCCCTCTAGAAATGAGGAGGGAAAAGCACTAAAAATTGAAGGGAATGGAGGGAGGGTGCTAGCAGATTCTGGGAATGATAAACTTGTCAACGCTTTGGCCTAATAAAAATTCTTCCAGTAAGAAAGGCAAACTTTTAACGCAGAGATTTTCCTTCGTGCTTTCGGTGGGTGTGGAGGACGTCTCTGGTCATTGGGGCTGGCTGCGGGTTAACCCTAGATGAGGAACGAGGGATTTTCTGACATCTCTGAAGGCTGCGTCTTCACCCTTCAGGCAGGGGGTACAGCCTCAGATGCTTCCAGACGAGAGCAAACCCAAGCAGGCTGTTTGAAAACCGCCCCAGCCAGAAAGAAAGCGTACCTGGGAGGACAGTCGCCCAGAGAACGAACAGTGAGTGGTGCGGCCTAGCTAATCCTTTGCGGGTGCAGGATGACCCACTTTTGTTTTTCCTGTTCACTAAAATATTTCTTTTCCAGTTTTTATTCTTTGCAAACATTCTAAAGCTACACACATGTAAATGAAAGTCCTGGGGCATCTGGGTGGCTCAGTGGGTTAAGCCTCTGTCTTTGGCTCAGGTCATGATCCCAGAGTCCAGGGATCGAGCCCCGCATCAGGCTCTTGGCTCAGCGGGGAGCCTGCTTCCTGCTGCCTCTCTGCCTACTTGCGACCTCACTCTCTCTGTGTCAAACAAATAATTAAAATCTTAAAAAAAAAAAGAAGAAGAAGAAGAAAGTCCCATAACCTTACCATCCCCATAATGTATCCAATGGCTTTGTGTTTCTTGTCTATACACATTGAAAGCACAATGGTCACCAGGAGTCTAGCCACCCCCACCCCCAGCTCACTTTTTTTTTTTTTCCAGCCAAGAATTCCCACATAGATCTAAAACTTTCCCACATAGTTCTAAAACTTTGCTACTCAAGGTGAGGTCTGCAAACAGCACAGGCACCATCCAGACAGGCTCTTCAGAGAGCTGCAGATTCTCTGGGGGATTTCTGTTTGCCCCGCAGGCTGAGACCGGGTGCACACAAACGCATCAGCTAGGACAGAACTCTTCTCTACACTGGGGCTGCACGGTTCCGCCCTGCACCCCTTCTTTCTGTCAGCACGGAACACCTGTGAGGGCTTGGCCCTCGGTCGGGTGCTGGGATCCACAGGACCCATGAGAAGGGTCTCCACCTTCCCGCCCCAGGGTCTAGCAGAGGTGAAGCAGGAATGGCACTGTGGGGTCTTCCACCAACACGGGCCAGAGGTGAAGAGGGTTTTACAACTGGATGAATCCTCGGGGGCCGAGGCCATGGCAGGGGAAGTGGCTTTGCCCTGGCACAGAATGGGCTAACAGTATTCCAGGTATCAGACGGAGTGTGCAGGTATCCTGACCTCCGCAGGGTACACCGGTCTCCCTCGCCTGGACTCCTCTCTGACAGACACGTTAGCATGCGGACCTGCATGGCCCAGCCCAGGTACAGCCCAGAGAGTCCTCCCAACACCTGTGCCCTCCAGAAATCCCAGCCTCCCGGCCCAGGCCATGCCCGGTCCCTCTGTGACTGCACTCCTAGCGTGCTTCTGCACACTGAGACAGAAAAGACCTACCATGTCATTAAATACGGCAAAGAAGTCAATTCTCCACAAGTTAATGTGTGGACTGAATAATTATTACTGCTAAATGGGTGCAGTCAAACCAAAATCCAGAGGGTGTTTTGAAAGTTGATATAATGGATCTAAAATTACTATCGAAAAATGAAATTGGTAGTGATATTTTTTTTTAAATGAGGAGGGGGTGCCCGGGTGGCTCAGTCAGTTGAGCGTCTGACTCTAGATTTTAGCTCAGGTCGTGATCTCAGGGTTGTGAGATGGAACCCTGTGTTGGGCTCGGCGCAGAGTCTGCTTGGGGTTCTCTCTCTCTCTCTGCTCCTCCCACCACCGCTGTTTCAAGTAAAGAGACCTAACATATATGCACTATGATTAACTACAAGTAGTCATACTAAGATGGAAAGGACTACATCAAGATAATTGTTCTGATGAATTAATGGTATTTTTGGTATTTTTCCCCTACTAATTTATTTGCTGTTTTATCGCTTTTATAATATAAATATTAAGTGAAAAGTAATCCACATTCTGCGTGAGTTGATGAAGATAGGCATAGAGAGATTGTCACATGGGGAAGAAGCCAGTGGATCTGCAAGTTAAGACAGAGAGAGAGAGGGAAGCAGGCTCCCCGCCAAGAAGAGAGCCCGATGCAGGGCTCGATCCCACGACCCCGAGATCATGACCTGAGCTGAAGGCAGAGGCTTAACCCACTGAGCCACCCAGGCGCCCCCTCACCCAAATTTTTAAATGACAGTGACTGGAATGTTATGGATATCAATATGGATAATTTAAAAATGATAGATTGCAAAGTGTGATTTGGCAGGTAGGACACAATGCTTGTTCCTCACCCCTACCTCAAATTCTTATGTTGAAGCCACACCGCCAGTGTGACATATTTGGAGTCAGGTCAGGAGGGAGGGGCTCTGATGGTGGGATTATGGGATTAGAGACACCGGAGAGTACACTGGCCAGCTCTCTCTCTCCCTGCCACGTGAGGACATCGTGTGAAGGCAGACAAGCATCCTTGCCAGAAACTGAATGCTGCTGGAGCTTGATCTTGGGCATTCTAGCCTCCAGAACTGTGAGCAAAGAAATTTCTGTGAAGCCATCCAGTCTGTGGTATTTTGTTATGGCGCCCAAGCTGACTGAGACATAAAGCAATAGGGAAAATTAGGGGAAGAGGGCAGGGTCTCAAGACCGTGACTCTGAAAGCCTGCCTCTGAGGGGCACCAGGCAGCACAGCCGGGGTGGGAGAGAGGGACGTGGAAGGCTAGAGCCTGGCTGACCCATCCCTCCTTTGATAGCAGGGAGCAGAGGACAGCTAAGAGCCCAGGAGAATGTAGAACCCAGAACTGAAAACATTAGGGGGCCATGGGGTCAGGAGACAGAAGTAAGAAAGGCAAAGTCTAACTCTCCTCTCAGCCATGGATTAAAAGAAGTATACAAAATTCTGGGGCGAGTCGTTTTTGGATTCTTCCAAGAATAGAAAGTTGGTATTCCTTGAAGCATAGGCTGAGATATTTCAAGCAAGACCAAGATATTTCATAGTTCCATGGGTTACAATGTTATGAGTACCTTTAAAACACATGGTTCCCTGCCATCATGGTGGGGGCGGTGTTGGCTTGAGGGAGGATTTAAGAGGACCCAACTCTTCCATTAGTCCTGTGGTAAAACTAACACAGGCCCACCTGCTGGACACCACATGCCTTTCGGATCAGCATGCATGGACTCTCCATACCACAGCAGGAAAGAGCAAAGGAAGGCCCTCGAGCTCAGAGGGCAAAGAAGTGCAGGCCCACAGAGGGGTCCTTGATCTGAACTCCCATTTCACCTTCCAGTGCAACAGCTCTGTCGTCCCTGCTCAGGTCCTCTTTCCAGTGGAGTCCCTCCTTGAATCAAAGGAAAGGAGACCAAGCCTCTCAGAGGACCCAGAGCAGAAGCAAGGCTGGACCCAACCAGCTTTCTCTCTCCAGAGCTGGGAAGGTCCTGCTCATCTCCCCTTCCGCCAGCAATCCTCTAAGACTTTCCACTGCAGATCACATGTGCAGAGACTGCCAGCGGCTTTCATTGGGACCAAGCTTTGCTGAGGGGGATCAACAGTTTCTCATGACCAAAAGCAATAACGTCTCTTGAGAAGGGCTGTCAGACACCTTACCAGACTATGACCAATGCGTTTGCCTTTCCCATTATTCATAGTTGCCTTCCATCCAGCACCTAACATCATAGGAGCTGTGCCCCAGGCAAGGTGTTCGCTCACAACTCCCACTGGGAGTCACAGCCCTACTCTACGTAATTGTGAATTTCAATATGCTAACAGTATCATGCCGGCCAAGATCAACTTAATGGATTTGGTTTAGTATTTGGTGCCAAGTAATACACAGCTGATTAACCCAGCGCACAGATGCACTGAAATCATCTGGTTATTCCTTGCCTCTCTCTGGACTCCTTCCTCAGGCAGGCATCAACTGAGAGATGACCTTGGCCAGGCTGTGCGCGGAGATGTGAAAATTGCTTGCAGTTCCCAGCAAGGAGCTGCACCCGAAGAAAGGCCTTCAGATTGTTGACTCACCACACTGGACAGCTAGTGTTAAGACAGCTGTGATGTGCACAGAACACAGGACGGCTCTGCGGCCTCCTAGGTGGCGAGACAAAGGAATGTGAGGAGGGGGCAAAGGGGAAGGCCGAAGAATGCCCATTATTTGCAGACCCGGTGGGAACAGTTGTCAAATAGAAATCACTGGAGACGTTTGTGAGGATAACCAGTAGAGCGTCTATGGGAGATGTGGACTGGAGAGGGCAATGGCAAAGCTTCCTTTAGAACTCCCCAGTGCGGAGCTGCGTATGTGCACGGCCCCGCTGCCTCTTCAGATAGAGAGAACAGGGCATCCTGATATACTTCCTATGCTCAGTCATATTGTGCCGTGTAACTGCGGTTCAAACCTTGGATGGAAAACATCGGGGAAGAATGTCAGGGAATGAAGAAATGGCAAAGAATTATTTACTCGACAAATATTTACGGAGCACCTCCTGAGACTGTGATCTCTTATCTACTGCTTTCCCTATGCCCTCAGCTCCCCAGAGCTGCACCTCCTTGCCCTATCTTTGGAGGCTCTAGCTTCTTCTGCACGGGGGATGGAGTCTATGTTTTTTTCAAGTTCTTCAGGTAATTGTGGTGGTGAGCTGGACCTGGAAGGTTGCCTCACGGGGCTCATGTCAGCTAAGTGTAGAGCGATGTTGAGCACGTCGCCAAAGGCATCATTCAATACAGATTTCTCCCTCATAAAAGGACACAGGGTGTCTTCTCTGGGAAGCCAGCCCGGCTGGTGTTCAGGGCCCCTCCTCCGAGCTGTACCAGTGACCGGCACACCCCTCCCTCCGTCGGCAAAGTCTGTTACCCTGCTGGCTTTTTCTGAAGCTGCTGTAACTCTGAGGTCGGAGAATGGCTGTAACATCTTTTTCCTCTCCCGTTCCCTGGCGTCTGGTCTGCCGGGGAGTGAGGCAGCGGGATGGTTTTCATGTGTTTCTGAGCCCTGCTCACGGGGGTAAAACCTGGGCAGGGAGCTCTGCACAGAACAGATAGGCCGGAAACACCCTCCCCGCCGGGATGACAGGGGCACTCCCCACAGCTGCGGGTGGGGCTCCGCGGGCGGACAGAGCCGGGGCCGGGGCTCTCTAGCTGCAGGCCGCGGATCCGCTCCAGCTTTCAGGGAGAGTATCGACTTCCCCGGTTTCCTCAAGCCCACTGTTTCACTTGTTAGCAGCAAATGTGAGAAATGAAAAGCATCGCAATGGGACTTATAGGAAAACGTCTGGGATTCTCAGATATACCCTGAATGAAATGTTACTTTTTTAATAAGGCAAATGGGTTTTCCCCCCTCTCACTGCCTGTTCTGAAAAAACGCCTATAACAAAGCCACATTTTCAGAGACTATTACATGGCTGGTGATGGATTAAATCTGCTCTGTTTTGAAGACATTAAGAAGCCAAGCAGAGGAAATATTTCCACATTCTGTAGGTCAGCTGAAACATTAAGAAAGCAAAATGTCTTCTTTTAAATTGTTAGACTTTTTGAAGCTTTCACCCTGCACTCCCACCTAAGAGGTGTGCGCGTGCACGCGTGTGTGCGGCGCGCCCGCATTCCTGAGCACGCCTGCCTGGGGGAAGTGAGTGAGGGTTGGGGCCAGTGGCTTCTCCGCCCGCTAGCTCATACTCCCAAACCAGTAAGGCTCTACTGCCATCTCGTGGCACCCCAACGTGTTCCCAGGAGGCAGTGTGCTCAGGTCTAGAAATGAGGTCCCGCGACATCCCAGGAGCCCACACAAAGATGTTTACCTGTAAATGAGATTAGAATAAGAAATAATCTCGCTTTTTTATTCAGAAAGATCATGTGCTTCACACCAATCTGGTTCCTAAAAGACCTCAGGTCTTAAGACTAAGATACCATGACATTTATTTTGCCATATTTAACAGTTTCACTTTGAAAAAGCCCCAACAGAAAAAATTACCTTCGAAACCCACTGGGACATTCTCACATAAACTAGGATATTTCACAAGCAACAAAGTTCTGTCTTCAATATTCAATCTTTTCAATTTCATCCATGTCTTCAGGGTCGAGTTGCTTAATGCTGCTGTCTAGAAGGAGAGAGAATGGAATCAGTCTGAGCCCAGGGCCTGAATGAAATTTCAATGAAATCCCACTCAACTCTGAATTTCTTAAGACAGTGACACTTTTGCAGATATGTGTTCCTGTGACCCCTTGCACGGAAAGCCTTGAGAGAGGAATGTTCTCAAGATCAGTTAAGGAAGAGATAGTATCAAAATAACCAATCAATACTGACTAAAATAGCATCAGATGCACCAAACAATAGAACATGCGTGTCTAGACAGCTGGGTAGGAGAAAGGCCAGAGCACAAGTGAGGGGAGCCTGGGAAGGGGCCTGCTCGTGCTAGAAGGGATGAAGAGAACCTGTGTGTGGGTGGGGGGGCAGTGAGTGTGAGGGGGCGTGGGGTGCACGGTCGCAACAGGGAGAGGGGCTGAGGCTCCTCCACTGAGGTCGCCTCCCAAGACTAGGTCATATGGCGCTTACCACAGCAAGAGCAGACGGGCTTTAAGTTTCTTTCTTCACCTTCCCTGCTTCTCCTACCATAGGGTGCTTTATCAGCTTCCCTGAGGGGGCCCTGGACATGCTACAGTCTGATTGTAGACTGCATACACGTGCCTCTGTGCATTCCCCCAGGACAGTGTCCACTGCTTCCCACAAAAGTTAAGTATGATTTTTCCCAAAAGGTGAAGATATATTTGGGGTCATTTGGGTATTCCTCTTCCCCTGCTCCCCAGCCATATCCACGGGCTTTGGGGCATAATTTGAGAGATGGACACCTCAGTTTAGGTCACCCTTCTAGTTTCCATCAGTTTCCGTCAGAGGGCAAGCCACCAGTCCAGGAGCCCCAGCAGGTTATTGAGGAGCCTATCTTGTTTGGATGGGGTTCTGGAGGAAGGACAGCAGATCTCAGAATTCAGGACCATCTTAGTTGTTAGGGCGAGGCCAGAGGAAGGGAAAAATCTAAGTAAGAGAGGAAGCTGGGGACAGAATATAATCCTAAAGGACTTTATTACTTTGTTTTGGATGGTGCTTTATGGGCCGTGAACAACTGCCCCAGGTCCTACAATGGGCAGTAACATAAACCTGAACTCACACTCATTCCACTGGACTTTTGGATTGTTCTTCAGCTACTATATATGGATGATTTCACCAACTGTCTCACTGTGGGGACTCTGGCACTGTGAGTTAGAAGTCTCCCACTCCTTGGCTCCTGCCCCCGAGCTACCCTAAGCCTCTGGGCATAAGGTGTGTGACACACGTCATCACCGTCAACATCAGCAGGATCCATGGGTCCCACAGCAACAGGTGCTACTTACTGAAGTGATCCTGGATTTTCATGAGCAATGGCAGCTTATCCACTTCAATCATGTTGAAGGCAAGGCCCTTTTTCCCAAAGCGTCCTGTCCGCCCTATGCGGTGAAGGTAAGTCTCATAATCTGGCTCCTCGGCTTGGTTTACAGGAAGATCAAAGTTCACAACAATTGTGACCTGCTTCACATCGATCCCTAGAAGAGAAGAGACACTGTAGGGTCCTGCAACTGTTTCCTTAGGTCAAAGCTATTCACAAACCACATCTGCCATGGGAATGAATTCTCATGTAACAGTCACAATTTACAAATAAAATCTGGTCTTCCATCATGGAAGTGGATACTGGTCAGGCAGTGTGCTTGCACAGTAGGTCTAGGATGCTCGATTTAAGAGTGTCAGTAGAAGCTAGTTCCACAGAAGGTTGTGTGTGTGTTGTGGACAGGGGCTCTCACCACCCACAGAGCCACAGCCTCCTCTCCGTTCCTGCTGTGTAAGTCCCCAGCAGCCCCCCATCTAGTGTCCCCTACCCTTCCTGGAACCCCACTCTGCACCATGCCCTGGCCATCCTCCCATCCAGGTCTTTTTTATCCCTTGTCTCACCGTTACAACAACTTCCAGCTGGGTTCCCCCTTTTCTCTCCCCTAATCTCTCTGACCACAGTCACAATGACAACGTCCAGAACACTTGTGTTCAGGACCCAACTGCCCCAACTGCACAGGACGAAGTACAAATGATTCCAGATTCCCAGCACCCGAAGTCTCACCTCTTCCTCTCCTGACTCAGATCCAATGCCACAGCCACATGGTCTTGCCATTTTCCAAGCAAACTGTCAATTCTTACCCAACAGGATTCTCTTCAAAACCTTTCACATCTAATGTTCCCTAGGAAGACTTCTGTGATCCCCCAGTGCCTCTGTCCTCCGGCACAGTAAGCTGTCTGGGTCATCATCCTTGTCCACCTTGGAGCTCCTGGTGCCCTCTTTCCTCCTAGGTCTAGAGTCATGCTATCCAGTATGGCTATCCAACTTTAAATTAAACAAATTCATTTCCCTGGTCACACCAGCCATATATGGCCAGTGGCTATCAAATGAACAGCACAGAACAGATTATTTCCATCAATGTGGAAAGTTCTATTGAGTCGCACTGGTCTAAACAGTCAAGCATCTAGACACTGAGCTCCCAAGGGGCTGGGACCTCATCCTTTTTTCAGGCTACTCTTCCACAGTTCTAAGCTCCATAGCTTGGCAGTTCCCCATTTCTATCTGGTGAACTAAGAATGAATTAGGAAACACTGTCTGAGTACAGGGTCTAGGCAAGAGTACAGGAAGGATGAAGTCTGTAGGAAGGACTGTCTCTTGAAAAAAACAAAGAATTTTTTTCCCTCAGTAGTCAATAGTTTTGAAGTTAAAAACACCTCCGAGACGGTCAACATCATTAGGCAACGTGAGTTAAGCACACGATGAGATGCCACGCTCATCTACTAGAATGATTAAAAGAGTGACAACACCAACTGCTTGCAGGGAAGCGGAGGAAATGGAACTCTCCAACACAGCTCTCGGGGATAAAGAGGTAGTTGCTCTGGAAGACAGTTTCTGAGGAAGCTAAATATGCATTTACCGTATGACCCAGACATCCTACTCCTAGATACTTATCCAAGAGAAATGAAAACAGGTCTTTGAAAAACCTATACATGAATACTTACAGCTTTATTCAAAATAGCCCCAAACTGTTAATAATCTAAATGTCCCTCAACTGGTGAATGGATGAACTGTGGTACACCCGTTCAAGGCTACTACTCAGCAACAAAAAGGAATGGACTACTGATGTAAGTCACGACACTGATGAATTCAAAAGCATTATGTTGAGTGGAATAAGTCAGACACAAGGGCTGACTACTATGTGATTTAATTTGTAAAGCATTCTGAAAGAGACAAAAATAAAGAGACAGAAATCTGATCAGTAGTTGCCAGGGGTCAGATGATAAAAGGAAGAGGCTGGCTACAAAGGAGCACAAGCAAGTTCTGGAGGGAGAGGGGAATGTTCTGTACTTTGATTATGGTGATGGTCACATGACTCTGTATGTTTGTCAAAACTCACTGTAAGACACATGAAAAAGTGCTCCACATCACTCGGCATCAGAGAAATACAAATCAAAACCACACACCTCACACCAGTCAGAATGGCTAAAACTGACAAGTCAGGAAATAACAGATGCTGGCGAGGATGTGGAGAAAGGGGAACCCTCCTACACTGTTGGTGGGAATGCAAGCTGGTGCAACCACTCTGGAAAACAGCTTGGAGGTTCCTCAAAATGTTGAAAACAGAACTACCCTACGACCCAGCAATTGCACTACTGGGTATTTACCCTAAAGATACAAACGAAGTGATCGGAAGGGGCACGTGCACCTGAATGTTTACAGCAGCAATGTCCACAATAGCCAAACTATGGAAAGAACCTAATGTCCATCAACAGATGAATGGATAAAGATGTGGTATATATACACAATGGAATACTATGCAGCCATCAAAAGAAATGAAATCTTGCCATTTGCGACGACGTGGATGGAACTAGAGGGTATCATGGTTAGCGAAATAAGTCAATCGGAGAAAGACAACTATCATATGATCTCCCTGATATGAGGAAGTGGAGATGCAACATGGGGGGTTAAGGGGGTAGGAGAAGAATGAATGAAACAAAGTGGGATCGGGAGGGAAACAAACCATAAGTGACTCTTAATCTCACAAAACAAACTGAGGGTTGCTGGGGGGAGGGGGTTTGGGAGAAGGAAATGGGGTTATGGACATTGGGGCGGGTATGTGCTATGGTGAGTGCTGTGAAGTGTGTAAATCTGGCAATTCACAGACCTATACCCCTGGGGATAAAAATACATTATATGTTTATAAAAAATAAAATAAAATAAAATTAAATTAAATTAAAATAAAAATAAATAAATAAAATCTTTAAATAAGTCAAAAAAAACTCACCATAAAGTTAAAATCAGTGAGATTTATCATATGTAAATCACATTTCAATAAACCTGATGTTGAACATGAACACACACACACACACATGCACACACCTCGAGCACAGACATTGGTTGTTATAAGAACTTTCTCTTTCCCATCCCGAAACCTCTGAATGATGGAGGCTCGCTGATCCACGGTCAGCTCTCCGCTTAACAGAGACACTTGGTGGCCGTCCTGCATCATCTCCACAGTCAACCACTTGGCATTTCGACGAGTCTATGTGAAAACACAAAACCCAGCATAGCACCCCACGTCCAAACAGACTGGCTGTGTTTGCCATGCTCACATAGGCACGGCGGGGAAGCCAGAAAGGGCTGCTTGGGAGCTGTGCTTTACCTCTCCCTTAAGCCCTAAGAGGAACCTTTGAATGGGGCACCTCCCGTGCTGCTCAGGGTCATATCCTCTCAACCTGTGGGAGCTTTGGCTTCTCAGCCATGAAGCAGAGATAAAATGCTCACTTACTTCATGCGGTAGGATGATGACAAAATGGAATAACATAGTAGAGAAAACCTCAGGCACTGTAAGGGTGCTTCCTATCTCCTGGTGTCTCGCTCAGATCTTTACGTGTGTTACGGTCACTGTTCTCACCACAATATGATGAAACGGGTACCTCATTTCATTTAAAAAATTAAAAAAAAAAACAAAAAACAAAACAAGAGCTTAAAAACGAAGTCACTTGCCCAAGGTTTTCATGGCTAGTCCATGGCAGAAGCAAGCTTGCTTTTATTCTACAAGCATGTTCTCAGTGCTGTCCCTGTGCCAGGCGGGTGCCAATTCTAGTGGGACTAGGAAAGTAAGACAGAGGAGGTCCTGCGCTCAGGGAGCTTACAGTGTTCACGGGGTAGAGAGAAAATAAAACCAAGATGTGAATGTGAAACATGTCGGAAAGCAAAAAATAAATACGAAAATAAAAATAGGAAAATATTAATAGTGAGTGAGCGGCAACTTTACTCATAGTAAGTCAGGAACTACAAAAGAATATTCTTAGTCTGACGGAGGGGACCTGTAAAAACCCCACAATGAACATCAACCCACACGGGGAAGTGTCAGACGCAATCCTTCTAAAATAGGGAGGCCTCTATTTAACGTCATCTTGAAGTCCCTATTCAGTTACTTAATCTTTCTAAGTTCCTCCCATAACATACGGATTCGTTTCTGTCCCAAGTGGTTCTGAAGATTAAATATGCTCCTGTACCCAAAGTGCTGATGGGGGTGCCTGGGTCTCTGGCCCCTATTAGCGTCACTGTCCCCTCTGCTCCTGCGGGCGAGTCCGGGCACGGCGAGGACAGATCTCAGCACCGTTACCTGGCAGAAGATGATGGCCTGCCCGATGGTGATGCCACCGTAGATGTTGCACAGGGCTTGGTACTTGTCTTTCCTACTCTCGCACAACACGTAATACTGTCGGATGTTGTTCAGGGTCAGCTCCTCTTTTCGTAACTTGATAACATTAGGGTCTGGAATGATTCGCTCTGCAAACTGCCACACAGAGTCCTCAAAGGTCGCTGAAAAGAGGAGCATCTGGCACTCAGAAGGTAAAGCTCTGTAAGAGAAGGGAAGACATCGTCAGCCGCGGCCATCCCTATCGCTCTCCTGGGGGGGGAGGGAGGGGTGCTTCAAGCATGTCCTGCCCACTGCCACCAGGGGTCCGCGGAGGAGTGGCTGCCTGCCACAAGTTCCACCCCTGTGCAAGGGGCCACGTGTTCTGCCCCTCTATGCCACCGAGAATTTGGAAAGACACACACAAGCTGAGTGTGGAGCTCAAGAGCAAAGTTTAGATATGTATTTTGGAGGGTCTGGGGTCTCTCATGCCCATTTTCTTCCTAAGCGAGGCAGAGTCAGGAGCCCTGAGTGTCCGTCTAGGTATTCTTCATGGTGTTCGTCTCACACAAAGTGAAATGGGAGCAAGGAAACAGGCCATTCAATGGCAGGTGTTAGAGTTCTTGGGAGAAAAAGAACAGCCACACTCACTTTCTTTGGGATGGGAAGGACCTGGATAGAAACAAAAGGGGGAACACAGGGGAAACGCTACTGCACACAAACCGTGAGCTGAACCTGCAGCAAACACAGGGCTGATTCACACCGAGTTTAAAAATGGGCAAAATGAATCTATGAAGCCAGCAGTCAGAACAGAGGTTAACCCTGGGGAGGAGCGGCAGGGATGGGGGCAGGCGGAGGCTGGGGATATAGGAAAGGAGCCGTAGGGGACCTCTGGAGTGCTGGTAAACTTTTAGTTCTTCGTCTGGGCTATTATCTCATGAACCCAACCTCTTTGAATTTTCACTCAGCTATATACTTGTGATTCATGTATTTCTCTGAACATATTGTATATATCAATAAATTTTAACTTAATCTGATTTCACCAGAGAGAAATCACCACTTTTGAGAAGACAGAGCATCTAGAAGATAGGGTGTTAGTGTTAAAGGAGAGTGGAGAGATCATGAAGTCCAGTGACTCCCAGGCACTACGTCAAGCCTGGGGCGTGGGTTGTCTGGGGAGCTTTTCCAAGTAACGATTTGACAGACTTCTGGGCAACTACGGTAGACTGTCTACAGCCGTACCTTCCCAGCTTCCCACGTACCACAAGTATGATTATAAGGAGACAGAAAGACATGAACCCACAACATGAACAGAAGAAGAGAAATTGGTGGATGTGATAACTCAATGTATTTCTGGAAGACGGGAAAGTGTGGTAAACAAGAAAGCAGATGACGCCGTCACGTGAGTGGTACAGATGGAAACGGTGATGCAGACGGTGGCTGAGATGCAAAGGTAGTGGCTCCCTCAGAACCTCTGAGAGTTCTTGGAGCTACGAGCACCAGGTGCCAGAGAAAGCAGGTGTGCTAGAAGATATGAGGAAAATTCTGCATTAGCTTGCTGTGTTTGGTGGGGGCAAAGAGGGTAGGGGAGGGAAGGGGGGACCTCTTGGCCATCTACTGTATCACGGTTCTCCATCTGGAAAAAGCTGGCACCACGACTGGCATCCCAAGGCTTGAGACATTTCATGCCAAAAAGACAATGTACACAGATTACACCAGGAAAGGAAACATGGGCTATTCTACAGAACACTCTGGATTTCAAAGACTTAGGATGAGACAAATCACGTAAACTATTTCATTAATGATTTTTATATTGATTAAATTAATAACCTGTTAAATGCTATTTTTTGATATATTTAAATAAAATATAACATGAATTTCACCTTTTTAAAAATGTGGCTATTAGAAAATTTAAAATTACACAAGTAGCTTGCATTATATTTCTATGGGACAATACTATGATTTAATCTTGTTTAAGCAAAAGAAAAAAATCAACAATGGAGGAATGAACAAGCAACATAAATCCCTAATTTATTTTTAAAGATTTTTTTTATTTATTTGACAGACAGAGATCACAAGTAGGCAGAGAGGCAGGCAGAGAGAGAGAGGAAGGGAAGCAGGCTCCCTGCTGAGCAGAGAACCTGATGCGGGGCTCGATCCCAGGACCCTGGGATCATGACCTGAGCCAAAGGCAGAGGCTTTAACCCACTGAGCCACCCAGGCGCCCCCATAAATCCCTAATTATTACTTAATATTCTCTTGAAGTGAAAGCAATTTTTGACTATTGGGTCTTTCCTGGAATTCCGAGTCTTTCATTCTCAGTTATACATAAATATACCAACTTACTGGTAAGGGATGGCAAGAAGGGAGTCTCACTTGATCTTTGGCCAAAATTAATATTTTTTAAAGATTTTATTTATTTGACAGAGAAAGAAAGAGTAAACACAAGCAGAAGGAGTGACAGGCAGAGGGAGAGGGAGAAGCAGGATTCCACTGAGCAAGAATCCTGATGGCGGGCTCGATCCTAGGACCCTGGGATCATGACCTGAGCCGAAGGCAGATGCTTAACTGACTGAGCCACCAGGGCGCCCCTGGCCAAAACTATTTTAAATAAGAAGTCTGGCTGAAAACGTGTATAAGGAGTAGCTGGATCCCACTTTATCTCAGGCAGTTGGGCATGTACAAGTAGGAGACGAGAGGTTTATTCTGTGCAGAAATCCCAGACTTGGGGATGCCAGCCTCAGCAGAAGGTGAGAGTAAAGCAGAGAGTTGAAAATAGGGAGTGAAAATATGCATATGACTATGTAGCCCATTCCCTGGCCCTGCTCCCAGGAGGCCAGCAACCAAGTGTATGTCTCCTAGGGAGGAGATGAGAGACATTCCATAGTTCTAATAACCTGCAAGTAACGAGCATCCTAGGGGGAGCTGCCCAAGTTACAAGCCCCACCCATGCACCCAGAGCTGCCAGTAAGCTTCTTGGTTCTCAACCATAAGTTATGAAAGGCTAGCCAAGAATCACCAGATATGAGGGGGGAAGGTCCACCACGAGAGAGACAGAGCAAAGATACAAAAAGGAGAAACTTAAGATAATTCAGAGCCAATGTTGAGAACAGGAAAAAAATTGTAAATACTCGAATTAATATCCTCAGAGAGACAACAGCAGCATATCGCACCTGTAACAAGAAAAGGAAGTTACAGGAGAGGAACAGAGAAAGCCAGGGCAATCCAGACAAGACAGGAAAAGAAGGTTACGTTCAACTGGGTGAAAGAGGTAAATACCAGAAACAGAGCCACTGCCCCGCATGAAGGAAGAACGGAGGGCAAGGCTTGGTGGGAAGGAGACATGAAAAGTATATATGGACACTGACCCTCCCAAGTTCAGGATGAGACAGGCAACACTTCGAAATTCAAAGTTGTTTTGTCTTTGGAAAGCACATAGTGCTCAGCTGGAAGCAGGGGATGCTGAACCCGTCTGGCCATCCTGCACAGAGGGACATGCATTAGTGCATTCCTCCCTTGGTATCTCTAGGAAACAGTGAAGTTACATCGCATGCTTCCGTGCTTGCAAGTGAAATGTCCTGCAGGTGAACAAATGGAGACATTCTGACCACGGATGCCTTACCACGTTCAGTGGAGAGCTAATTCTGGAAGATCTTATCAGTGGTCATACTCCGTACACTATACCAGCTGCTATGCCAAATCACAGCAACAAAAAACATCTTCCCCCATTTCTTAGGATTTGAAAATTTGAAATATCTTCTTGACTTCTATGAAGTTTTAATGAGACACAGAAAATCTAAAACAGAAGATTGTGGATAGCACATCCAAATACAAACTAGCTTCTGCTCGACTGTCTGCATGTGCAGCACACAGTGCAAATGGAAACTCTGGCAGCTTCCACTCAGTCTATAAACTTCTCAGAGAAAACGAAAAGATCTCGCCACCTAAATATCCCACATGCTTTGTGCACAGCACTTCTAAAAGGCAAATCATTTGCTTAATTGTGATACCGAGCTTTCGTTATCAACGTTTTTGCTTACTTTCGGCTTCCTCAGAACTTGCAGAGGTACTTAGTAAGATTTTTACCTGTATGGAAATGGAAGGAGAGAGTCACCTGGAGAGTCACCTGGACATCTGCCTGTACGATACTATCACTGTTGAGGCCATAGAAAGGAGTTAAAAAGTTGCCCAGTCATAAAGTCATATTTTCAAAGTGTGAGACAAAAAGAAAGCCCTTCTCTAATCTGAAAATACGCTGAAGGTGGGAATGGAGGAGATGATCATAGTAAATGATTGTAGTAAAATGCTGTTTCTCCAAAACTGTGTGATGACCTGTGAAGTTGCTTTCAGGAGACTGGTTGCCCCTGAGTTGTCTAGTGTTACCTACAAATACTCGTAGCAAAAAAATTACTCATTTTTTAGGAAATAAGGCTGCTGCAGGACAAAAAAATGTCACCAGAAAAGGACAGCCCAGTTGAACAAGACTTTCTTGTTCCTTTGCTATAAACTGTAACTTACTTAGAATCCATCTTTGATTTCATAAGCCTTAATCACCTCCCTGCTTCACCACCATTTTCCTTGAGAACTGCAGTGGTAGCTGATGTACTTCAGAGCGTTTGAAAACGATGGACATTTTAGATGTGGAGAACCTAAATGGTGGATTTACAGACGCAAGGGATCTGAATGACCAAACAGCTGATCTACCAAACAAGCCTGCAGACAAAGCGGATGTGGACATTTCTAGAAAGCTAGACATGAATGCTTGCAAGTTTGAAAACCTGGTGTTGGTAGTAAGTAAACTCTTAACTAGTCCACGCTTGAACACTCTTGTGAAGAGCACAGCACACTGGACGAACAGCAGGAGTCAGCAAAATGAATTTTACAGTCCAAGGTAAAATTTCCCACCATATACAAAAAAGGCGGCTTCAGGTAGTTCAGAGAATTATTACTGGAAGAGGAAAGGGAAAGAGTAGAAACAGCTTACTATGCTGGTTGGGTCTTTAAACAAAGGTAAGAGCTATTTAATTAGTCCTATTGTATTGACATTATCCTCATAAAAAGTCTTTTATTTGAGTATCTTAAAAATATAGAATGGCACACAGCACAAAATTTAAGCAGCCAATAACGAATTTAAGGAGATTAAAATAAACTGCTGTCAAAGATGACATTATAAAATACTGTTATATGTTTCTCATACATATTATTCATTTAACTAATTGTACTAATAATTATGACTAATCGCTACTGTTAACCAGTTCTGTTGTTTTGCTTAAATAGTAGCATTTATTTATTTTCTAAAGATTTTATTTGACAGAAAGAGACACAGCAAGAGAGGGGAACACAAGCAGGAGGAGTGGGAGAGGGAGAAGCAGGCTTCCCACTGGGCAGGGAGCCCAATGTGGGGCTCAATCCCTGGACCCTGGGATACTGACCTGAGCCGAAGGCAGACACTTAACGACTGAGCCACCCAGGTGCCCCAAATAGTAGCATTTATGTAACAGAAAATACAGGGTGATATATAATCGAAAAGAAACGTACTTCCCATATTTTTATATTAATAACACATGTGTATGACTATTTTTCTATATTATTACATAGATATATTTTTTTTGTCTGCAATGACTGTGCCCTGCTCTTTAAAAACTCGTCACTGTAGGGAAAGAAATAACCTAAGCAATTTTCCCAGATATGGGAGGCACAAATTTTGCAAATGAAGAGAATGAGTGCACTATGTGTCTAGAACAATGGATGAGGAAAAAAGGACCCAAACCAATGCACATCACTGAGAAATATTAGAATACAGTGGAGAGAGAAGCTTCTAGAGACAAAAAACAGATTACCTACAAAAGTTTGGGGATCAGGATGACATTAAACTTGTCAGCAACAACACGGGAACTGACAGTATTAATTATGGTATCTTAAAAAAATTTTGTTTTCAACACTGACTCAGAATTTACTGGAAGAATTAACTTGGATTCCACATGCAAGCAAACTGTCCATCAAAAGATCAGATTTACAGCTACAATGAAGACACTTTCAGACATGTGGGAGATGGAAAGTGAAATTCCTAACAGTCTTTTCAGGAAGTGACTAGAGAATATACTCCCGAACACTGAGAAAACTGACAGTAACCAAGAAAAAGCACCCAAAAAATGGGAGATTCCAAGACCTATAGTGATAGCTGTACAACCAGTACAGACTGAAACTGGACAGAGCTTGGGACAGTTTCATGAAAAAAGACATTGATGGAGTTTTGTGTTTTTTTTAAGATTTTTTTTTTAAATTTATTTGACACAGAGAGAGAGAGAGGTCACAAGTAGGCCAAGAGGCAGGCTGAGAGAGAGGAGGAAGCAGGCTCCCTGCAGGGAGCCAGATGTGGGGCTTGATCCCAGGACCCTGGGACCATGACCTGAGCCGAAGGCAGAGGCTTAACCCACTGAGCCACCCAGGTGCCCCATTGATGGAGTTTTTAAATGTATTTGCCTATTTGGAAATACCACTGAAATTAAAACACATATGATGAAATAGGCAGAGAAAAATTAAGTATCCCTAGCCAGTGATACTAACCAAACTAAGGAAAACAGGCATTATTAATTCTAGGGGAAATAGCTGTATAAGGAAAAAACATAATTACAGTAATACACTGCATGACAGTGAACAATATTTATAATGCCCTAATGAGAACAACACTATTAAGGTAGCCAACTCTTACAAGGTAAGCATAGAGAGGTGGCAGAGGGGACAGGAAGCGGAGGGAGGGTGGTGGCACCAAAGAGCTGGATTCCCACTTCCTATACTAGCCGGCAGCGGACACTGACACACTAAGAATCAGCCACTTGAGCACACTATTTAAACATATGAAGGTTAATACCAAAATAGAGATTCTCCAGAAGCAGCACTGTTTTTCATTACAGGTCTTTCAAAACTGCTTGTTTCTTGTTTTTTTTTTCCTTGAAAGATTTACTTATTTATTTTGGGCAGGGCAGGAGTGGGAGGGGCAGAGAGAGAGAATCCCAAGCAGACTCTGCACTCAGTGTAGAACCCAACTCGAGGCTCCATCTCAAGATGCTGAGATCATGGTCTGAGCCAAGACCAAGAGCCGGATGCTTTATCCACTGTGCCACCCAGGTGCCACTCAGTACTATTTGAATTTAATAAGTGACACAGATCCTTAGAGCCCCCTCCCAGAAATTCTGAACCAGTAAGGCTCAGGTTAGGCCCAGTAATGTGTAATTTTAAGGCCCTTGGGTGATCCTGAGAGAGAGGCCTAGGAAAACAACAGGATTTACTTGACAAATGAAAGGCAAAATCAGGACTAGACCGTGCGGCTACTGATTCAAAGTTACTGTGTTGTCTACTCTCCACAGCAGCCTGCGCAGGCTTTAATAAATTCTCTTTAGACTTTTGCTCTTTTTTTTTTTTTTTTTTTTAAAGATTTTATTTATTTATTTGACAGAGAGAGATCACAAGTAGACAGAGAAGCAGGCAGAGAGAGAGAGGGAAGCAGACTCCCTGCTGAGCAGAGAGCCCGATGGGGGGCTCGATCCCAGGACCCTGAGATCATGACCTGAGCCGAAGGCAGCGGCTTAACCCACTGAGCCACCCAGGCGCCCCGAGAAGAGATCTTTTTAAATATCTCTACACCCAACGTGGGACTCAAACTCAAGACCCCAAGATAGAGAGTCCCGTGCTGTTCCAACGGAGCCAGTCAGATGCCCTGAGAATACATCTTTTTTTTCCTTTAGAAGATTTTATTTATTTATTTGAGAGAGAGAGAGAGCAAGTAGACAGAGAAGCAGGCAGAGAGAGAGAGGGAAGCAGACTCCCTGCTGAGCAGAGAGCCCGATGGGGGGCTCGATCCCAGGACCCTGAGATCATGACCTGAGCCGAAGGCAGCGGCTTAACCCACTGAGCCACCCAGGTGCCCTAGACTTTTGCTCTTAACAGCAAAATTAGTGGCACAGTTTGGTGGGTTCCATGTGTAGGCCTGCAGGGAAAACAAAACCAATCAGGCAAGATAACAAACTAAAGAAGTGGGGAGATGACAGCAGTCTAAGAGCCCGCTGAGCTGGTGAAAATACTGAACTCCCAAGTTTGTTTTAAAAGCAAAGGAAGTAGGGAATCAAGCTGTGAAGACAACGGGGAGCAGCCGATGAATCAAACTCCCCCTCCAGACGGAAGATCCAGGAAGAAAAAAGGTGAATGTGAAACTTACCTCTGAATCCGAATGCTCTGATCTGAGAATCCTTGTGTGTCAATCATCACGTCCGCTTCATCCAGGACAAACACACGAATCTTAGTCAAGTCAATTAATTTTCGCTTGAAACACCAATCTAGAACAGTCCCAGGAGTGCCAATTATAATCTGTTTGGTGACGTCCGTGCCTCTGGGAACTGGGGAGAAAAGCGTTGAAAGACTCCTTCAGATGCAAAGGACCCTCATAGTCCACAACTTGGGACCACACAACAGGACTGTGAAGTGAAAGTATATTTCGTGATGATTTTCTAACTGCAAACCCTGAGGGTCATTGAGGATTTGTATTTGCAGAGCTTTAGGATAAGTCCCGTGTTTCTAGGTTTAGAGTAATAACAGTCCTGCCATTGGATTCTGCCCCACGGTCAGTCAAAAAGCCACCCTCCAGCGATCCCATCACCTTACAGAAACAGCGGCACAGCTGTGAGAACCCTACCAACTGTTCCCAAATGGAAAATAAGCACAGTACTATCAATGGGTTACATTAAATAAATTATGGAATACTATGAAGCTAGTCAAAACAATGAGGTGGGATTATATTCATGAATGTAGAAAGATGTCCAAAACATGTACTTTTTTAGACACTATGAAAAAAACGCTCCCATCTTCATAAACACTCTACAAAAACAAAAACCTACATGTGCATCTTCATGTGTATGAACTGAAAAAAGAAAGCAAACCATGGGGGCGCCTGGGTGGCTCAGTGGGTTAAAGCCTCTGCCTTCGGCTCAGGTCACAATCCCAGGATCCTGGGATCGAGCCCTGCATCAGGCTTCTCTGCTCAGTAGGGAGCCTGCTTCCTCCCTCTCTCTTCCTCTCTGCCTACTTGTGATCTCTGTCTGTCAAAAGAAAATAAAATAAAATCTTAAAAAAAAAAAAAAAAAGAAAGCAAACCACAGAGGTCTTGTGAATAAAACTATTATCCTTGGAAACAGGTTTTTGAATGACAAGGAAGAACAACTTCCACCTTTATCTTCTGACCTTCTCTGTTTCAAAGGGTTTTTTTCCTGCTATGCACATGTAATACTTTAATGAAAATGTTAAACATACAAGCTGTTCTGCAAAAAAAACAACTGAGCCTCAAAAAAACAAAGCTATCATCTTGCAGGATGTGGAAATGGCGCAGCTAACATGTACGGGGTCCTTATTATGTGCCAAGCGTGTACACAGTGCTGCCTCTACATCGGTTCATTTAATTCCAGTCACAGCTCCTTGGGACAAGTGCTATGATGACTCCCATTTTAGAGATGAGAAACCCGAGAAGGTACAGAATGTGGTTGCTGGTGGTGGAGTCCGGAATTACAAAATCCGCCAGGCCTGGCTTACTGGTACATACTGTGATTCCCTCGAATGGCGTACATCACTTGAACATCCACACAGAATTTTCCCATCCGTTCGACCACGCGACCAGTCTGCAAAGCCAGTTCATAAGTAGGAGCTAGGCAGAGGCACTGAGAGAGAAAGGAGGGGGAAATCGCAAGGCTCACACAAGCCATCACGCAAATCTGAGGTACAGTTAAAATTCATACAGGGAGACGCGAGTTTTGTGCAAAACTGGGAGATTTTGGATGAATAAAGTATTTTCAGTTGAACACAATTTAGCAATGATAGATCTGAGGTAAAAGTTGAGTATGGATTGAGAGAAGGGGCTGAAGGATAGAGAAATACCTTTATATATTCCTCTCTAAAGAGTTATGCAGAACCACAGATCCCACTTTTTTGTGTGTGTGGGGGGGTGTAGGGAGGCTGGGAATCAAGAAGAAAGGAAATGCAAGGCAAACCACTTCTTGAGTGTCACCCTGTCACTTCTTCCCTGCTATTAAAAGTCTGCCTGTTTCCAGAACACTCCCTGATTGATCCAATCCACTATACACACCTCTGGCAGAACATTCCCTAAAATTCTTCCCTTAGTTACCTCCAGCCCCTATATCTGGTGGTTGCTGAGGAATGAAGATGTTGACGGAAGAAACTGGTGATATTTAATGCATTTATGGGCTTCAATTAAGTATCTGTGATACAGAGGACAGGAAAACATAGCTAAAGTGCTAGTAACTGTTTCCACACATTTCTCAACATGGGTTTAAGCACAGCTTTTCCTGAAAAATTTTTATTCATAATACCAAACCCTAAATATGTGTTTCAGTGAACCTGTCTAAAAAAGCCAGGCACCAGTCTTCCACATCCCCAGCTTATCTTGCTGTACAAACTTACAGCTTACAAACTGTAAGCTTCCTGAAGGAATCCTTTGTGTGGGGTGCGATCGATACTCAGGTAGTCAGCTCGTCAAATGAGCTGATGAGAGCAGCTTGGAGATACATGGGAAAAGCACCAGACACTTGCCCAAAGTGGAAGCTAGGCTAAGAGAAGGGTAAGGACACTTCCAGTCCCTGCTCAGTCACTCTTGGCTACCTGTGACCTCATGCGAGACACTTCCCTGCCCAAGCCTCAGTTTCCCCTCTGCTACAGGAGGCGGCGGACCGGGTGCTGCTTTGGCCCTACAGCTCTAAGGCCACCACATACCAAGTGCAGTGTGAAAAGAGTACATTATTTCATCTACATGACAATTCTATGAGGCATTCATTCACTCAACAAGCCAGACACTGTGCTCAGAGTCAGGAAAGATCCACACCTTTAGAGATGTTATCCTTCCAGACAGGGAAACAGACGTGGGAAGATCTACTAACTCACCTAAGACATTCTAGTAGTAAGCAGAGAGACTGGGACTGGAATAGGTCAAACTATAAAGCCTGTGCTCCCACCACCATTCCATCCTGCTGCCCAATGCTCTGTGATTTTGAGAAGGAATGCCTATTCTACATGCTATCATAGCATGGCAATAGTATCTCCCACTACTAAAATATCACGAGCACTGCAAGCATTCCCCTCTCTCCATCAACCTTTCCTTACCTGTGGGAACAATTCCAAGGTATTGACTCTGCTTAGCATTGCCAAGACAAAAGCAGCTGTTTTTCCTGTTCCAGACTGGCTCTGGGCTATGAGGTTCTGGGGTCTGTAGAAAAGAAGAGACACCTGGGCATAAACTGCATACGGGAGACTAAAAACCAAGTTGGAACAGCACTGCCCTGGAAACTCACGGGTGGGCCAGCATCATAGGGAGAGCCATCTCTTGGATTTTGGATGGTCTGTTAAATCCCATTGCATAGATCCCTTTTAATAGCTCTTCCTTCCTGTAAGAAAAAAGAAAAAGCACACACTTAAAGCCTACAATTGGTCAGCAGCCTCAGAAATACAGACTCAAAAGGTGTATTTCTAAATTAAGCCACTCTACAATGGGGCTTCAGTATTTAGAAATATACAATTTACACCTTGACTCCCAAAAATACACAATTGTGCCTGTATAGTTGGACCACTCAAATAATAAGCTATGCTATAAGCCTAGGCTGAAGACAGTATTAATAGCCTAACATTGAACTTTCGGTTGAACCAAGCAAAAAAGGAAAAACTCATCTGATAGAAGTATATAAATTTGTCAGAAGAGTCTTCTTTTCTACACAGGCAGAAAACAGATTTACTGTTTCTTTCTATTTTTTTTAAGATTTTATTTTTAAGTAATCTCTACACCCAAGATGGGGCTTGAACTCATGACCCCCAGATCAAGAGTCTCATGCTCTTCTAACTGAGCCAGCCAGAGCCCCATACTGTTTAATTCTTTTTAATGAATGACAATCTTTGATTCTTTAATAGCAATTTTCAGAGAAGACAAAGTTTTATTGTAATTCTTAACATCAATTCTGTCTAGGAGCAGAGGACACAATACTACCTCATCCTTCTAAGCCAACTTTTTTTTTTTTTTTTTTTTTTTGAGAGAGCGAGTGAGAAGACACATGAGTGAGGTGGGGTAGGGGGCAGGGGCAAAGGCAGAGAGAGACTATCTTAAGCAGGCTCCAGGCCCAGTGGAGACCCCAATGTACGGCTCATTGATCTCATGATGCTGAGATCATGACCTGAGCTGAAATCAAGTGTTGGATGCTTAACTGACTGAGCAACTCACACACCCCTGAGCCAGCATTTTTAAATGCATCTTTCCTGGGATCTCATGATAGTTGACAGAAAGAAGAGAAAATGACATAGGTTGGAAAACTTCCACATTCAATGACGTGTACGTTTTGCATTTGGTTACTTGGCAGATTACTGGCTGCCAACTGTTAATCACAGGTAGGCTTCTTCTTTCATTTAGAAATTGTTGGGGCATTGGGGTTTTGGATTTTTCCCCTCTACGTAAGTCCCTATTAGTAACTCTTCCTGTTAAAATGCAGTTCCTTAATGCTAGTTGATAGATCCCTCGAAAATGCAAACCCATTTGGGAAAGTTATTCATTTTAATACCGTCTGAAATAAAATATAATTAGGGAGGTAACAGCTTCTAACTCATCTAAAGGGGCTGAGGGAAGTTATTTGGGCCATCAGTGTCCCCGTATCTGTATTATGGTATGGAGAATAGCAATATGGCTGTGTTGAGCTTAGCTATCCCTATTAGCATAAGGCTAGACTATTTTACCATCAAGATGTTCTCAATTTGCTGCACACTCAGGTATCCTACTGCTCCTTTCTGAATTATATTTCAAATGCATGCAAAATGTACACATCTCATTTTAATATTAAATATTAGAACATTAAGGGGATTCTGAGAGACTTTATTTTTAGCAGATTACTTTGTTTGGTACCATTCTTTCTGGCATTTTCCCACAATAAATGAGTAAAAGTACTCACAGCCGCAGCTCTTCAAACGTTTTCACTGAGTAGAGTGGAGAGCTGGGATCCTTTTGTAAGACTTCAACTCGGTGACTGGATTCTACTAAGGACTGTCGGATTAACTTGTTTAAGAGTGAATTAGCTGCCAAATCCACTAGAAAAGCAAAAATTAAAAAGGATGATATTGCAGGAGAAAATCCAGCCTCCCAAATGAACCTAATTGGTCCTTCCCATTCAGAGATTGCATATCAAGCAACTGCTCCTACTCTCATCTTTCCTCTAAAAGGAGGTTCTAGAAAAAATGATGTAACACTGCGAATTCCTTTTTACACAAGAATCCAGTTTCTTATGCTCTGCTGCTATACCAACCTCCGACCTTAAGCAAGCCTACTTCTATCACCACCAGAACTAATTTTTCCTTGCCACCTGAAAACTCTTAGTCCATTCCTGCATATTCCATTTCAACTTCCTCTAAAGAAATATGGCTAATCCTAATTTAGTATTTCTCCTGATAGTCACTACTTATAAAGAAAAAAGACCGCTCTTTTCCAATTGAGCTTATATTATTTGCTCACATTATGAAAATCATGAGTGCTAGTTTCCATGCAAATAAATTTATCTCCTACCTACATCTTCATCATCTTCTTCCGTGTTATTAATAGAACCATCTAAAAGAATGGAAGAGAAATAATAAATACCAACAGAAATGTAAGGTGTATGATCTCTCACCACCTCCACAGTATGCACTGACAGCAAGGGTCATCCAGTGAAGGAGTGGGTTAAAAGACTGGGAAGGTAGCGGAGCACCTTGACAGTTAATAGGAGCCAGAGGCATTTCAGTTGCCAGAGACCTGAGGAAAGCAATGTTTTTTTTTGTTTTTTTTTTTTTTGTTTGTTTTTTTTAATTAATTGAGGCCAGTCTGCTTTATCTAACAGCACTCACCTATGTTCGGGACTGCAGTACTCTTAATACCCCGAAGGTTCTTCCGGGGATGGATGAGGTTTGAAAACTATTGAAAGATACAAATTTCAACCAACATTAGGAAGCAAGTCACCAATCAGCCCAGGGCTCCCCCTTAGCAGGGAGGGACCCACCCGAATACGGTTTCCTTTGCCGTGTCAGGTATTAATTCTGACACTGGATTCTTTTCAGGAATAGGTCACCTCTATGAATTACGCTAAAAATCGAGGAGACTTTTCTGCTGCCCCTGTACCTTAAGTTCCTCTTTATAGTCCTCTAACCTAAGTGTGGCAGTCCATGGGGGTCACAGCACGAGGAAGGGATGGTGGATAGCAAAGCGCGGTGGTCGGTAAGATGGAAGCTAGCCGAGGCTCAATGGTCAAATTGGGAGAGCAGAAAAGTCCAAGGTCTAGTTGGGACTGTCAGCTCCTTTCTATCCCGGGACTTCTAGGGGTCTTCATTTCGCCCTTTCAAACCAAAGGTCTTGCGTCCCTCTCGGGGTCTCCTGCCCCTGGCCCTCCCCCACATCCTTGCCACATTCCCCCCCACCCAACACCATTTGACACCCCACTCCACACGCTAGCGGGGCTCTCTCCTCCCGCCCTTCCCGGCAGATTTCCCTCTCGGAGTGCGGTTCTGACCCCCGCCCACTTGCCCTCCCCGGTTCAGCGGCAGTTACATGACTATTCAGCCGCTCGCTCTCCGCCGCCCCGGCGTCGCCTCCCCAAAGTAACGACGCCATAGCCGCGATCGCAGCTCCCGCCCCCAGCACGTGCGCCCTCTCCCGGCACGAGGCAGTGCCCGGCTCCATCCAGCGGCCAATGGGCTTCCTCCGGGGGCGGGCTGACGCGCCCTCGACCACCCGCGACGCGGCGCGCAGGCGCGCGAACTCCAGGGAGGTGGGCGGAGCCAGGAGAGGAGGTGGGGGCTGCGGGAGAAGAATTCAGAGGCAGGTCTGCCATCTGGCAGCGGCGCGTGGGCGCCGGGGGCAGGAACCCGCCACGCAGCGCCAGTGTCGTGAACACACGCTTGCTCCTGACCTTTGCTAAGCCAGCAACAGCTTGAGACTGTAAGCCGCACTGATTTGGGAGTCCTACCTCCCTTACCCAACACTTACTACACGATTCTCCGGGCGATGAGGCCGGACCCTCCCTCCTCCCCGCTCCCGCCCCGTGGCTTCCAGCACTCCTGCCCATGTTTCCCCGAAATATCCACTTATACATTACATGATGTCAGAAAGACCAGAGAATTTCATAGGAAAGTAGAGGGTCAGAATTGGTGAGTTTCAGCTGACAAATTAATTCAAATGCGAAAGATGCTGAAAGGAAGTAAAGTCGTTCAGGTTCTAACTGTTGTCCCTGTTCTAATACCTGTGATGTTTCCACACACCGGCTTGCTTTAATTTTAATTCTGGTATGTGCCCTTTGCTAATGTAGTCCTGAGATAACTGTTTTCCTTGCGGTACAACCTCCACCTCCTACCCATATCTGCATAATCCGACACAGATTCCTTGTACTACTGACTGCTAAATTTGGACAAAAGAACTAGATTTCTTCAGTTTTCTGCTTGGAATCTTGAGATTTGGATCAGCATCTCTTCAAAAACCCACAAACCAAAAACTTAGTTATGATCTCTCCGTGGTGCTGAAAGCAAGACTTCCCAGCTCCGTTGGGTCACTCTCAGGCACCTCAATCGTTTATTTTGAGGTTAATCAAATTTCTTTTCAGATTTCCCATGTGGATTCTAGTAGCAAATGTTTTTGTCTCACAATGATAACTTTCTACTAAGTTAAGAAGGTATAAAATCGGGCCGGGTTCTTTAATGTTAATTTTCATATAAGGATAGCAGACATTTGAAAAACTGCTTTTCCGTTATTTTATCGCACTGGAATTTATCCTTTTATTATTGTATCACCATAGACCCCAGATTCTATTTTGTTGGAGGTGGAGAAGTAGTGGCTAGACTAGAAAATATTAGGTAGATTTCAGCGTCAAGCCTGCACCTCCCTCTCTTGGAACTACATTTCCCACAGGGTGGACTACATTTCCCATGAGACCCTGGGAGCGCGCGCTGAAGACGCTAAGAGACAGCTTCCGGTCTCGCTAAAAGCTGCGTGTTCGACAACCGGAAGGTAAGTAAGGGGATTTGGGGATGAATTATTTTCTGGGTTATACAAAGAGGAACGGATAAACGGACAAAAAGCTGGACCTTTTTTCCCCTTTTCCATACCTTGATCTTCAAAGCACTGATAGGTGGAAGTGGGATCTTGCTTAGGACCCTGTTTTTGTATCCGGTGCTTTTTGAAACTGGCAGAAACTCACAACAGTAGGAACTTAGTTCGACTCTTAGAGGGCCCTTGGACTTGAAGTCTCTGCTGTCTTTTGTTTGCTCATAAAACTAAATACTAGTAGAGGTCGGGATTCCAGTAGTATGTGGGGAGGGAGGCGTGGCCAGTTTTTTCAAATTGGGAGATTGCTTTCCACGCGATTGTTTTTTCACTGTTACTGATCATAAGTGCGTGTCTCCTGGTCCTTTGGCTATTGCTCCTCCTTCCCTCTTTGGTTTAAAATAAGGTTTATCGTTGAAAATGCGTTCTTACTCCGTTACTAATATTTTGACATTTAAATCTTTTTTCATTAAAAAAATGTATTGAAACTCCAGCGATAGCTGATGTTCACAGTCGATGCTCAGCTCACGCACCAGTTCCCTCCTTGTAATTCGGCAGCCCCTTTGCAAGCGTTAGATCGGCTTAGGGCATGCGGTGGTGTGTTGGAGGAAGCTCTGTAGGCTCAGGTCCTCTTTTTGCCACAGATCTTAACCACCTGCTTAAGCCCTTTGGACTAATTCTTTGGTTAAATAATGGTTAAAGTGATCTCAGAAAACTTTTTGTGTTGGTACTTACTGGGCTTTGAGATAATATAAAGCAGGTAGGTCTTAGGTGTAATTTGCATATAAAATGCAATGTGGCTTTTAAGTTTTTGAAAAGTATAAAAACTACCTTTAATCCCACTACGTTTTGATTTTTCCTTGTGCTTTATATGTGCATGTCTGCGACCGTATAGTTTACAGCCTTTTTCATTTAACTTGCACTTTTTTATTAGCTTCCCCTTATTTTCAATGGCTAATATTCTATCTAATCATTTCACTATTGTTGGAGAGTTTGCGGTTTTTACTTATTTGCAGTGAGCATATCTTACATCTATCTTTGAGTCACAATTTCTTTCCCAATAAATGTCTTGCAGTGGAACTGAATGATGTAGCTTAAATATTACAGAGAAGATACATTTTAGCGGATGGTAATGGTCATGGTCAGTTACTCATTTCTACTTTACACAGCTGTTTTCCCTTGAACAAGCTAACTACTTTTGCTCTCACTCTAATTGCTTCAAGTGCTAAAACACAACCTCCAGATTTTAGATGTTCCTCACTGGATCAGAAGCATCAAGAATAGATCCAATTTAAGGTGAACAGAATTAGTGTTTTGGTCCATACCCAAATATGCCATGTTCATTTCGGTATTTGTGTCTACATCTAGTCCCAGATGTTAGTAAATTCTTTTTCAGAGTGACAGGCATAATTTGCAAGAAAATCTCAGTGGCAAATTGTAAAAATCACTGTACTCTAGAAGTGACAGTTGGGAGGGCAATAAATTATTGAAGTAATTCTGAAATAAAACTTTGGTTAGAATCCTGTATGGCATATAATATGGTTATTGAGTATCGATTAAAAAGCATTTAAATTTTCTGAATTTACTGTGTTTCTTTAGTAATGGAGATATGTTGTTACTTTTCTTCATTCCTTTAGGATTGTGTACATAAAGGAGAGTTTTTTGTTCCTTTCCTTTGGCTTGATATTCACATGGTGAGAGTATGATGGGGAGAATGATTGGAGGCAGAGTCATGACCAGTTTTGAGATTATCTTACTTTGGGAAGTATTAATAAGTAAAAATAAGATCAAGTTCACAAAATCCCAATTCTTTAATGAATAAGCTTAATGCCCAGCAACTTTAAAAACAGCAACTCACATTGGCCAAAGATTAAAAACAGTATAGAACAGAAACAGTGCTATCTTGACAAAGGGAATGAGTAGGTCTGTGGCTTTCTCTTACAATTAATGGATTTGAGTGGTAATTTGGAAATGAAGTGGTATTTGATACCAATGTGATAAAGACCAGTGATGGGTGAGGTCCTTACTGTGTAATGTTCCATGGGCTTTCAAGTTAGTTGTTTCTATTTAAATAGAAGAACAGAGATAAAGAACGAGGTTATCCCCAAACAATCCCATAAAAGAGGTTAAAAAAAATTTTTTTAAGAAGGAAAAAGAGGGAAGGGAAGCTTCCTGGGCATGACACCATTTGCAAGGTCACAACGAACACCCCAACGAAGGGCAGACCTTTTCTTCTCAGTTGGCACCAAATAATTGTTTGGAACATAGATGTGCTGAGGTTTGGACTGGGGTTCTGCTCGAGAAAGCATCTGCTCTCTGACACCCCAGCGTAACTCCTTTCTATGATCTTCACCAGGTAACCTCATTGAGTCCCAGTCTCGTTTGTACTCAAAATATCGGGCTACCCGGTCTATCTTGCCTCGGTTTCTGTTCAGCTGGTCCAGCCTTGGGAGGATAAAGGACTTGGGTCGGCTGGCAACAATCAGGTCTTGTTCATAAGCTGGAGGGCCCATTTCTTCTCTTCGTAGATAGCAAATGAGCTGATCTTGAGAAATTCCTTGGTACTCATGTGGTAGATTAAGTTTTTGTGAAATGTCAGCTGGGGATTCCTTGTCTTCATGGAACTGTAGACTCATCAGCCTTTGTCTTAAGTCCCAGAGATCCATATCACTCTCTGTACCAGACTCCGATTCACTGATAATCGACTCATCGGTCACTAATACTTCCCCATCTGGTTTCTTTCGCAACACCTTTCTCTTCATCACTGGCTTTCGGAGTCTTTGGGAGGCCTCGGAGACTGTTTCTGAAGTGGCATTACTTTCTATGTGTGGGTACTGCAGGTGCGTAGGAAAAGCAGGTCGCTTTCCTGGGGTTACTGAAGCTTTACTGTAGGGATCATACTGGATAGGCAGGCCATCTCTCCTGATATCTCCCTCACCCCGCCCTGCACAGATATGGGTAAAAGCTGTAGCGGCTGCCAACATTCGTTCTTCTGGATCCATATTGGCCCATTTTTGTCCATCAGGTCCCGTGAGTTCCTCCATTGGTTCCCCTTCACTGTAGGACCTTCTGCAAGAAAAAAATACCAACCAGATTTCTGTAATTCCCAGTTCTTAAACTCTTCATTCCCTTTTTGTGTACTATTTTATGGTAGTCAGATGGAGAAAGAATGGCTAAGGCAATCATAAATATAAGAGTTATAAAATATGAATTATAGTACAGGGTAACATGGTAACAGTTTGGAGGAAGATTAACTCAGCTGCAGGGAATCCATCATCTGCTTTCATTTCCACTTTCTTCTTATTTGCTCCCACTTTTTTTTTTTTTTTTAAGATTTTATTTATTTATTTGACAGAGATCACAAGTAGGCAGAGAGGCAGGCAGAGAGAGAGAGAGGGAGAAGCAGGCTTCCTCCTGAGCAGAGAGCCCGATGCGGGGCTCGATCTCAGGACCCTGGGATCATGACCTGAGCCGAAGGCAGAGGCTTTAACCCACTGAGCCACCCAGGCGCCCCTTGCTCCCACTTTCTAATGCCTGGTAGTTCCTGCTACCTTTAGTAGCTCCTAGGACAGGACAAGTGAGTTCTGGCATTAAAAAAGCTTGTGACTTGGGGCACCTGGGTGGCCCAGCTGGTTAAGCGTCTGACTCGGTTTTGGCTCATGAGATCAAGGCCTTCATCTGCCCAGGGTCAGATTGAGATTCTATCTCTGTACCTGCTCACACTTTCTCTCACAAGAAAAGCAGTGATATGCATATAAATACTTCTGTATTAAGCAAATTAGCCCTTTACCATAATTATTTTTCTTCCAAGTTTGTTGTTTACCTTCTGATTTTATTTTTTGCTTGTCCAACTTTCAATTTTAGGTAGTCATATTTTTTTTTCTACAGTTTCTGTGCTTCTGCAGGATCTTACTTAGAAATGCTCTTCCCATTACAAAACTATAAAAAAGGTTTTCTTCTAGTACTTTTATAGTTCCTTTTTTTTTTTTTCCCTGTATTTAAACTTTTAATCATCATAGATACAAGAAACTCTTCAAGGCCAAAAATTAAATGAGCTGCCATGAATTAGATAACATGGCCTTAGCAGAGATTTGGAGACAGTCCATAACTAAAGTGGCTGTCAGTCATAGATTGTCTAGCACTGTCCTACATTTAAGGATATAGTATATTCGTCCCCATATTTTTGAAATACAGCAGAAATTTCGACATCTTAATTACATTTTCCTGACTCTACTAACTGCTAGAGTTACAAAATATAAATTCAGTTTGACTTTAAAAAAAAAAAAAAAAAAGCCAAGTGATGTTTATTACCTTTTTTCTGCCATCAAAATTGCTTAGAGTGGGAAAATCTTGACTTCAGGCTTTATTTCTAATATGAAGTACAATCATTGATAAGTTTCATCAATCAGGCTAGTCTACTGTAGCACCTTTAAAGACAGAACTGAGTATTAGATGTTAGAACATACAAGCTACTAATTTTATCTGAAATATTGGAAAGTTAGTAGAAAAAGAGTAGACATATATTCTTTATAAACAGTTTTATGATTAGAAAGATTGGACAAGTATAATGAAAAATAAGAAGGAAATGTTTTAAGGAAGAAATATCAGTAACATCAGTCCTTAAATCATCTCAGCTAATGAAGGAGAGAGAGAAATGGGATCTACAGACATTTTCCCTAAATTCTGACTAAACTTTAACAACACCAGCTATTTCTTAATACCCCCCTTCCTTTTCACCTGTGAACTGGCCAGACAGGATGGAAATGAAGAATGTGGATGATCAACCCACAATAATTAAGTCAATGCTTATCTCCCTGGACAGAAGCAAAATATATCCTTTAGGCATTAAATTAAATCTTAGGTATTATTTGCACATAATTCAATGATACTGACATCATCAAAATAATTCACATTGAAACTGTTGTGTCCTTTTACTCTCTTTTCAGGCAGAGTGGACCTATATGATTCCTTTATTCCTGGGGCTGATTGTCTTATCATGGCTGAAAATGACATAGATAGAACCCAGACTGAGAAACTCCTAAAACGAGTACAAGAACTGGAGCAGGAGGTACAAAGGCTTAAAAAAGAGCAGGCTAACAACAAAGATTCAAATGTGAGAGAAAATTCTTTAGCAGCTGGAAAAGCTAAGCGTGCATTTGATTTCAGTGCTCATGGTCGAGGACATGTAGCCCTAAAGATAGCCTATCTGGGCTGGGAATACCAGGGCTTTGCCAGTCAGGAGAACACAAACAATACAATTGAAGAGAAACTGTTTGAGGCTCTAACAAAGACTCGACTAGTAGAAAGCAGACAGACGTCCAACTATCACCGGTGCGGGCGAACAGACAAAGGAGTTAGTGCCTTCGGACAGGTAAGAGCCACTATGTTCTTTCTCAAAGCCAGCAACACCAAGATACTCTAGGTGTTACATATTAAGAATTCAGATTGTGTCTCCAAAACAAATATTTTTCTTTAATTCCACAGGTGATTTCTCTCGATCTTCGTTCCCACTTTCTGAAGGGCAGGGCTTCAGAGGATTGTAATGGAAAAGATGATGTCTACAATGCTGCTAAAGAGATTCGCTATACCCACATTCTCAATCGGGTACTCCCTCCAGACATCCGTGTGCTGGCCTGGGCCCCTGTGGAACCTAGCTTCAGTGCTAGGTTCAACTGTCTGGAGCGGACTTACCGCTATTTTTTCCCTCGTGCTGATTTAGACATTGTAACCATGAACTATGCAGCTCAGAAGTACGTTGGCACACATGATTTTAGGAACTTATGTAAAATGGATGTAGCCAATGGAGTTATAAATTTTCAGAGGACTATTTTGTCTGCTCAAGTACAGCTAGTGGGCCAGACCCTGGATGAGGAGACATGGCAAGAACCTTTCCAGTTATGTCAGTTTGAAGTGATTGGCCAGGCATTCCTTTATCATCAAGTCCGCTGTATGATGGCTATCCTTTTTCTGATTGGCCAAGGAATGGAGAAGCCAGAGATTATTGATGAGCTCCTGAACATAGAGAAAAACCCCCAGAAACCTCAGTACAGGTAAGTTAAAAACAAAACAAAAAAACCAAAACAACTGTTGCCTTTAGAATATTTTTAAATATATTAAACATTTTATATAACTAAAGGTTAACATATCTTCCTCTCCCAACAATTGTCTGATTAACTAGGTCACTTATTTTGTCTTCATGAGGAATTTAATCTATCTTGTAGAATGTTATAAACATGCAGGAGGGCTATCTTTATCTTCTCTCGTTGTTCTGTACCATTAGTAAGAAATAGGTGTTGGTACCAGGCCCCTTAAATAAAGTAACATTCATTTCTAAATTTTTTTTCCCCTGAATTTATGCTGAGAGGTATTATTTTTAGATTCTGGTGAAGTTTGAAGGTAAGGATTCCAACTATTCCTATTAAATCTTCCTTGCTCTACATTATTGTACTTTTGAATTTTTCCTAATTTTCAGTGTTGGAAATGGTAGGAAAGATGGAAAGAATAGTCAGACAAAATTTTCTTTTAAGAGCAGGCTGAAGTCAGATCAACCAACAATTCATTCCTAAGCAGTGAAATCTACTTTTTACTTCATACCATAGAAAATTAACAAATTTGGAAAAATATTAAAAAATAATTTCATAGCATTATGGTTGAGACGAGTCAGCTCACTTGTAGGTGACCTGTTACCACTGAAATTTACCCTAATATAGATCAAGCCTAACTAGTTGATCTATGGTTTGTTGTTTTTTCTTTCTCTTAATTATAAAGTTATTCAAGGTGAGGGATCATTTTTTTTATTTATCTTTTACTCGATACTGATGAAGTTTCCCCCCCTCCTTTTAAACCAGTTGCCTACCCCCCCAACCTTGTTCTTAAAATACAAGGCTGTTAAATGGCTGCTGTGTATTTTCACACTCTCGTTTCTTATCTCTTTTCTTCTCTAGTATGGCCGTAGAATTTCCTCTAGTCTTGTATGATTGTAAGTTTGAAAATATCAAGTGGATTTATGACCGGGAGGTTCAGGAGTTCAATGTTACCCATCTACAACAACTATGGGCTAATCATGCTGTTAAAACACACATGTTGTATAGCATGCTACAAGGACTGGACTCCGTTGCAGTACCCTGTGGGACAGGTATGACAGGAAAATCCTAGGATACAATCACTTACTAGAACTAAAGTTATATGGGCTGTGGGGGGAGGAAGGTTATATAACATTTGGAGGTGATTCTATTGTGGTATGCATCCGTGTAATAGCTGATTGTATATATTATAGGACCAAAGATGGATGGAGTGATAGAATGGAGAAATGTTAAGCCCTCTGTCATAAAGCAGACCAGTGCCTTTGTAGAAGGAGTGAAAATGCGCACATATAAACCCCTAATGGATCGTCCTAAATGCCAAGGATTAGAATCCCGGATCCAGCATTTTGTACGTAGGGGACGCATCGAGCACCCACCTTTATTCCACGAGGAAGAAACAAAAGCCAAAAGGGACTGTGATGATACAATGGAAGAAGAAAATACTCTTTTGGAGAAACCAACAAAGAGAGTCTGTGTTGATACAGAAATTAAAAACATCAGTTAACTCTAACAGGATCTAGGAGGCAAGAACTAGCGAGTGGTAGGTGAACAGAAAAGAAATACAACATAGCATGTACTGCAAGTCCTAAAATTCAGATGATTAGTTCTTTGAAAAAACGAAACAAAAAAAAAACCATCCCCCTGCAAACCCAAAGACTATTAAACCCTATAAAGCAAGTTTTAGCCTGAATAAGGGTTCAAACATTCTCATTCCTCCCCAAAAGGATTAAGAGATAGATGCAAAAAGCAGTTGTGAAATGGAGACTTTAAATACTCATGGGAACTTGTGCCTTGTGTTCAAATTTATTAAAGCCTGATTCTGTAAGCATCTAATTTGTTATGCTGTCTTTTTAAAAAACCAATGAGATATTCACTACTCATCTGAATTCTCATAAAGAGCTTTGCCTGAGTGTCTTATTTTTTAAGAGAGAAAGTAAAAGTAAGAAATTTAGTTAACTATTTGGTACATTTGTTTACGAAAGGCACACTATGACACAAAAGTGACCTAAGTGAATAAAGCTTATAAGGCTTATCAGTCTAGTGCTGTGAGCCACAAACAGTCCTGGTTAGTCTTTTTTTTTTTTTTTTTTTTTTTAATAGATTTTATTTATTTGAGAGAGAGAGCACAAACAGCAGGAAGTGGGAGAGGGAGCGCGATGTGGGACTCGATCCTAGGACCCTGGATCACGACCTGGGCAGAAACCAGATGCTCAACTGACTGAGCCTCCCAGGCGCCCCCATCTTTTTCTTCTTTAAAACCTTGTACATATGTTAAAAAAAAAGCTTAGTTCATGGGCCATATAAAAATAGGCCATAGAGTTTACCACCCCCTGGCACAGTGGTTTAAGGAAAACTCTTAAAAAGAGATTTCCCAGCTAAATCTTGCAGAACAAGGGAGAGCCAGTTAAAGTTGGTATAAAGAAGCAGAACGTTGGGGCGCCTGGGTGGCTCAGTGGGTTAAACCTCTGCCTTCGGCTCAGGTCATGATCTCAGAGTCCTGGGATCGAGCCCCACATCGGGCTCTCTGCTCAGCAGGGAGCCTGCTTCCTCCTCTCTCTCTGCCTGCCTCTCTGCCTACTTGTAATCTGTCTGTCAAATAAATAAATAAAATCTTAAAAAATCAAATAAAAATCTTAAAAAAAAAGAAGCAGAACGTTAAGTGTGTCCAAGGCAGAAGATGCAGTTTGTATAAAGCATGAGAGAGAGCAAGTAACTGTAAATAATGCCTGCAAGTAACTGTAAATACAGGAGTATGGCTTGACACTGACAAGAGCATAGTTTAGGAAAGGAGCAAGGGTCATGTCTGTAGAGTCCTGTAGGCCTCCTGAAAAAAGCTTAATTTTTTTTTTAAGATTTTTTTTTTTAAAGATTTTATTTATTTATTTGACAGAGGTCACAAGTAGGCAGAGAGGCAGGCAGAGAGAGAGGAGGAAGCAGGCTCCCCGCTGAGCAGAGAGCCCGATGCGGGGCTCGATCCCAGAACCCTGGGATCATGACCTGAGCCGAAGGCAGAGGCTTTAACCCACTGAGCCACCCAGGCGCCCCAAAAGCTTAATTTTCATCTTGAGAGGCCACTGAAAAAAAATACAGTCAGGGATGCAGAAATACTGCTCTGATTATGGTGTGGATTAGAAGAGGGCAAGACAGTGGTACCACATAGGAGCCTGTTAGAATAATCAAGGAATTAGATGATGATGGCCTAGACCAGATTGATAGTAAGGGGGATGGAAAGAAGTAGATGAATTTTGAAATTAAGAAAGGAGAAACAGTGTTTTATGGTTGACTAAATGTGAGGTTCAAAAGTAGGGTGGCTTTCAGGATAACACCTAGGTTTCAGACTTAAGCACATCTAAGACACAAGGGACAGGAAAATAAGGTGGGGTTTTGTTCTCAAAGATCATAAGTAACCCTCAAAATATTAACACCAGTATTTACTCAAGAGTTCAAAGTTCTTTTAAAATGATACACTAGAACTTATAGCCATTAAAATAATAAACATCAAATGAACTCATATACCTTTTGCCTCAATTTTCATCACTGCAGAGTGTAACACTTCTGTACATCTATGAATTATATTGTATATTTGAGATTCAAAGTCTTACCAATCAACAAATTGTTCCTACTTAGGTTCAAAACTCTAGGGATACAAATATGGTTTATACCCTCAAGCTGCTAGCTAAGACAACATATGGGACAATTACAAAGAATATCAACATGTACAGAGTTAACTGATGCTGTGTAAGTGCCACAGAAGCTTAGTAGTGGATGGGCCAAAGACACAAGACTTCACTGAAAAACTTTCAGGTTTAGAATGTAAAATAGTAGAAAAGTCAAGTGACCTTGTCATACTGAAGACACATCATAGCTTTTACATTCTAGCAGAGTAGGAACGGAAAAGATCCTCATGGATCTTAGAGATGGGAAAATAGTGGTACAAAATAACTAAGCTTTATTCTTACTAGCCAGTTGCACAACCCAGGTCATCTAGATTTTGAATCAGGTCATTGGTTTTTGGAACCTGATTTACCAACATTTCATAATGCCCCGAATGTTCTTAAAGTATTGCTTTCTCCTTTAATTCTGATGTAAGGACAAACCAAAACATTTCATTTTTTCAATTTCCTACCTTATTTCAGTGTACCTCCACTGCCATTAGTTTTCAAGTTAAAGAAAAACCTGGAAAGAGAACAGAGTTTATGAAATCACTATTTAAAAAAACATCAATTCAGGGCGCCTGGGTGGCTCAGTGGGTTAAAGCCTCTGTCTTCGGCTTGGGTCATGGTCTCAGGGTCCTGGGATCAAGCCCCGCATGGGGCTCTCTGCTCTGCGGGGAGCGTGCTTCCTCCTCTCTCTGCCTGCCTCTCTGCCTACTTGTGATCTCTGTCAAGTAAATAAATCTTAAAAAGAAAAAAAAAAAACAAAACCATCAACTCTAGGGGCACCTGGGTGGCTCAGTCATTTGGGCAACTGGTCATGATCCAGGGTCCTGGAATCAAGCCCTGAGTTGGGCTCCCTGCTCGACAGGAAGCCTGCCACTCCCCTTGCTTGTGCTCTGTCAAATGAACAAATAAAATCTAAAAACAAACAAAAAAAAATCAACTCTACAGAAATGATACATGAGACAAAAAACACTAAAATCCATGCTTGGGAGATTCTATAGAGGCAAAGGAGTTAGAGGATCAAAGTCTTAATAATATATTAAGTAAAATCTAGTAGAATAGGCATTTAGTGATATTTTTTGGTAGTTACCATAGATAAACTTTGGACAATCATCATAGATGAAGCAATGATGAATCCCAAAATGTAACTTTGCAAAAGTACCTAAGTTATCTGAATATTTGTAATTTTAATTTCATATTTTAATTTGTAATTTCAGCTTCTGACTCAAGATAGGGACTAATAACTGACTGAAGAGTCCTTCGATCTTCCTTTCTTCACTGGAAAAGTGGAATTATTCCAATAGGTGGTGAGGTTTAAATGAGATTATACACATTATATATGCATATGTAACATGCAATATATTTTATATGTAAGATACATATATAAATAAAATGGTACTCTGTGAGAAGTATTACACCATTTATTTCAATGTTCATGCAATACAAAACTACCTACTGAAGAGCTAAATAAAGCAGGGACAGAAATGAAATAGGACTCTGCCCGGGCTATGAAGATCTCCAACACGGAAGCCCTGAGAGCGTTTTTTTTTGTTTTGTTTTGTCATGGCATATGTACTATATATTAAGTGATTAACCTGTTATCTTCTTTGCATTTAAATTACGCACTCTCATTCCTTTTCTTGAATGTATGAAGATGGATATTCGTAAATAAGAAGTATAAACTTTAGTAAAGCCCACAGGTAACTATAAATTATTACTTTTTAATACAAAGACCTGATAATCCTTTCCCTTTACTTAGGGGGAAACTTTCACATAGAAGATAGAGCAGCTTATATTTTGCAGATTATCTAGTATTTTTTTTTAAAGTACGTTCGTACCTCTTAAATTTATTTCTAAAAACAATGGGGCTGTATAACTTTATAATCCGAAAAAAGGTGTATTTTCATCTGGGGTAGGACTATAGGGTTCTTCGATTTTCCACGCTATCCTAACTCATTAGGGAGAGAGGTGCACGAACCGTGACACCTAGAAGTTCACAAAGGGCGTAACCAGGGGTTGGGAAGACTCTGGTTCCCGCAAGACAACAAAGACGATCGTGTGCCCACCTGGCCCCGGGCGTGGTCGTCGCCTCGGATGCTCGCGGCCTCCGGGGAACCTGGCTCCCTCGCGGCACCGCCCCCCGCCGCCCTCTGGGCCACCGACATGCAGCCGCTGCAGCCACCGGGCAGGCAGTGGGCGCCCACGGTGACCTCGAGGGGCTCAGACGTGCCAAGGGCACAGCAGGACAGAGCTTACACCTGCCTTGGGGAGCAGAAAACCTGGGTTCAGCAGGGATCTCAGGCGTTTCCCAGCCCCGCCAGGGGGTAAACTCCCATTCAGCACTTTTCAAAACCCGACCTCTCCACAGCAGCCGGCAGCCAGCCCTCCCGGGACCGTGCGCCCCCTATTCCAGTCCGTGCCGGCTTACCTGCCCCGCCAAGGTCCGCTCGCCGCACCGAGTCCGGGCTGGCCAAGCACCGCAGGCTTCCGTTAGTGTCCCGTAGCTCGCGCAGGCGCACAGCCTGCCCACGCGCCGAGGCCTCAGTTAACCGCCCCGCAGCCGCGGTTTAAACCAGAAGAGCGAACCCGAGGCCTCGGCACCGCCCTCTAGCCTTCCTATTGGCTCTAAGGGTTGTCGTCTTCCATGTCTACATTATGATTGGTGCTCATTTTCTCTTGTCCTTCCCCGACTGGCGGGAGGAAGCCCGGGATCTGAGGCGTAGATTCGGGAATGCTCCCCCTTCGTTGTACCGGTGCGTTACCCGGAACCGTGTCTGCGTCGCCTTCAGGCGCACGGGTAGGGAATGAGGGGACTCTGTAACCTTCGTTAACGGCCAGTTAGCTGGGGTTTGGCAGGGGCGGCCTTAGCGTTCAATCCACCTGAGTGGACGGCGTCTCCACTCTTCTCAACTCCGGATGGCTGCCGGGGTGGGTGGCGTCGGCAGAGAAAGCACTCGGAGCTCAGCTGGAGCCATCTCCAGCGATCCGCCTCTTCAGACGGTCCACCTGGGTTCTGGCCCACGCAGGTTCTGTTTAAAAACACAGACCGCACTGAGTGCTTTCGGGGACTCCCAAGGCTGGCGGACCCAATGTCGTGGGTCCTGTCCCTACCGATGTTCGTCTGCACCCGTGCTCCAGCCACACTGACTTCTTGCTAGAACAGCGCTCGCGGTTTTCCTCCCAAATGCCCCTGTCTACTCCCTTCCCATATTTTATTCTTTAAAAACAAAAATGTTTTTGGTATATGTACCCGCTTTGGGAATCACTGAGGATGAGATCTAGAAAAGAAAATCCCTAGATGTCCCTACGACTCGATGTTCTAGTCATTGCCCTGAACAGTTTGTCCTCCAAGGCTGAGCGTTCTGTATCCCACTTCACACAAGCGGGCAGGTGCCGGTTGACAAATTTATATTATTTCTTAAACCCAGGATTCAGTGAGAGGGAGCGGGTATTATTTCATCCTTTTTCTCCAATCACTTTCCCCCCTTAGAGGTGGCCTTTGCACGACCTCTAAGTCACTTTGGATTTGTTGGGGAGTAAGAAAAAGGAATAAACAATATGGCAGAAAGTGGGTTGTAAAGATTTGAATGACCCTACCCCCTAAATCTCCAATATTAACACTACTTTAGTACCACACATTCTTTTCTTTCCTCATGAGTAAATATCCCTTGTTCCAGTTTGGTCATCTTATACCTGTATGATTTTTCTTTGACATCAAATCTCCCTAATCTGTCTTGAAAAGAAGAGCACAGTCATTTTTCTTACCTGTTGCTTTGATCATTCCACATGCTCCTTACCTCCACCATCAGTTATCTTCTTGTTATCTTTTATGATAAAGTTTGATCTTTGAAAACCTTTATATCTATTTCCTGTCATATTTCAAGTGGTATCTTTTGTTCAACTCAACCCTTGTGTTTTGGTGGACCACTTCATGCTCCAATTTTGCCTAGATCTGATTTAATAATCTTCATGATTCTCTGAAATCCACTGAACCCAGGTCAAGAAACCTTAACCAAGGCCATCTAAAATTGAGTATATGGAAGAAAATCCTATTCTTAAAAACCATATTGTGTCCATAAAAACATAAAGGAAACTTCCAAACACATAAAAAAAAAATCGTATATAAGGAAGCCCCATGAACTTAGTGCCTAGTTCCAATAATTATTAACTCATGATCAGTCTTGTTGCTTCTATATCACTATCCATGTACCTCCTCTTGTATCATTTTGAAGCAAGTATCAGGTATCTAGAATCTATAAATACTACAATATGATTACTTAAAAAAAGGACTTTTTAAAAGCATAACCACAGTACTATTATCACACCTAAAATAGCTAAGGTATTTCCTTAATATCATCAAATAGCCAGTGTTCAATTTTCTACTTGTCTCATTTATTTTTTTCTTTACTTTGCTTGTTTGAACCAGGATCCAACCAAGTATATACATTGTGATTGGTTGATCTTTTAAGTTTCTTTTATAAGTTCCTCCTCCCTTCTTGTGCAGTTTGTTGAGAGAACCATGTTGTTGGTCCTGTGGAGTTTCCCATAATCTGGATTTTGCTGATTAACACAGTTTAATATGGTTTCCTTACCTTTTGGTTATAACAGCTCTCGTTCAGATGTTTTCCTTCTTAGGATTAGCTGTTTATTAACCCAGCAGCAGTTTTATCTTTGTCTTGAAATAATACTTTTAGCTGGTTATATTGTCATGCTTAAGTTAATCCCTCCTTTGTGATATGTTTGCTTACCTCACCTGTTTGTTGACATTTTCAAACTCCTTCAACTGTAGCGGGTCTCTGTAGACTCATTATCTCTTGTCCCTGACATCTGCAATTGGTCCTTCTTTTAGTCTTGGAAAGAGAACACTGGCCTAAAGAAAAGCAAAATGAAAACAGCTCTTTGGATTCTGCTCCCCCACTGCCTTCTGCCAGCCTCCTTGTCCAGCTTGTCTGTATTTTCATTGCTGGCATTCCACCCGCATCACTATATTCAAACTGTGCTCTCAGATATTACTAATGTACTTCTTAATGGTCATCCCCAGGTGTTTTGCTCATTTCCCATTCTCTTATTTTTTTTGAGAGTGTTTGATAATTTATTCAGTAAGTATTGAACACTGTTAACCTTAAAAGTAAAACTGTCAGTTTTTTTTTTTTGCCGCCAAAAATGTTTATTTAGGAATAGCAGGGGATTGCAACTCAGGACATGCAAGATATAGGAAAACGATGGGCAAGTACACAGAACAAAGGAGAAGATTGTTCTTTTTATAACGAAAAGAAGGAAGTTGGGAATGGCGGCTGTTTTAAGCAAAAAGTTTATTGGAGTAAACGGGAAATTGGAAGTATTGTGGATTTTCATTGGCTGAGTGGTGGCAGTCTCTCATTGGCTAGACTGTTGCCAGCCGTGTAGGAAAAGCCTCCTTCCTTTTTCTGGGGTAGTCAAGTATAGGCTGCTTCTTTTTGGGAATGCAAGGCACATCTCTTCTTATTGGGGATCTACAATTGACAGTGAGTAGTGGTAGGACATGAGACCGTCCCTTTTTGGCCTCTCAGCTCCATCTTAAATGACATATCCTTTATTTGGTTTCACGATACCTGTGTTAGGTACTGTACTATGTGTCTTAGTGATTTGATGATGAATTAAAAGACATGATCCCGCTCCCTTATGAAGCTTCCAGTTAGATTGAAGAAAATTACATTTATCAAACAAGCACAGGTTATTATAAAATTACAGCTGTGTTCAGTGCTAAGGAGAGGCAAATGGTCTAACAAAAACATCTAATAAAGGGGAGATTTAACATAGTGCCTCTGAACAAAGAGCTAAAGGGTGAGTAGGGGAGATGTTGTGGAGGGGACAGATGGGGGTGAAAGGAGATTTCTAAGCAGAGGGAAAGCATTTGCAAAGGCCTGTTGGGGGTAGAAGCTTGGAAGATTAAAGAAATTGAAAAAGACCAGCAAAGAAACAGGGTAGAGATGAGACTGGAGAGGTAGGCAAGGGCCAGATTATGTAGATCATGTAGGCCAAGACAAAGAATTCGATCTTTATTGTAAGAACTATGGAAACTCTCTAAAGTGCAGATTTGGATGGGTTATATGACATACTCAGGTGTGGATTTGAAATTTCATCTTAGGTGCATTGAAAATGTGTTTGAGGAGGGCAAGATTATGTGAAGTCCAAATTGGAGGCAGTTGCTGTATTCTAGGCAGTAGATGGTTGTGGCTTAGGTTAGGACGTTAATAGCCAAAGATAGCAAGAAGAGGACAGATAGAGTTACTGGATAAAACCCTAAATGATGTGACCATGAATTGGCTGGGGTTGATGTATGAAAGAAGTCATCGATTATTTGTAGGTTTCTAGGTTTTGCAGCTGGATGCCATTTTCTGAGATAGGGAATATTGGAAGAAGACCATATTTTGAGAGACAGATTTTGGGCATGGTGAATTTGAGATGCCCTTGAGACATACAGGTGGAGGTAAGATTAGGCAGTTAGAAATCTGAGTGTAGAGGTTAGATGCAAGTTATGGCCTTGTAATATTTACGTGTGGGTGGATAGTTATTAAAGTAATGGGTGAGAATAAGATCTTCCAGGACAGAACATAGAGTGAAAAGAGAAGAAAGACTACTCTCTTCTTGAAACTCATCTGGTGAACTCTTTGAGACTTCTCTGTCCTGGTTCTCCTCTCATCTCCCTTCGCCTCTTAATTGTTGCAGGTTTCCAAAGCACAGTCCTTTGTCTCCCCCTTGGAGAGCTTAATAGTTGTTTTGTTTTGTTTTGTTTTTAAGATTTGATTTATTTGAGAGAGAGAGCAGGGGGAGGGGCAGAGGAAAAGGAATCTCAACAGACTCCCTGCTGAGTGCAGAGCCCATTATGAGGCTCAGTCTCTCACCCATGAGATCATAACCTAAGCTGAAATCAAGAGTCGGATGCTTAACTGACTGAGCCACCCAGGTGCCCTGAGAGCTTAATAGTGTTATTGCTTCCATCAATTTTATATGAGATAATTTCAAAATCTTTATTTCCAACTCTTACCTCTTTACTGGTTTTTAAAATTGATCTTAGCTGTGTACTAAGATTTCTAGTTGAGTATCTTCGTCTTCCCAAATACAACATATCTAAAATACTATTATTTGTTTCCCTCTGGATTCACCCTTATGATACCATATTCCTTTCAGTAGTAACATCATTTCCTCAGGCTTCCAACACTTAAGAAGTGATCATTTTTTAACTCTTTCTCATCCTCATATATCTTACAGTTACCAAGTTTGTGGTTTGCATATAAGTTCTTCGGCTCTGTAGCCTTTCACCCCCTTAATAGGGTCTTTCACTGAGCAAAAGTTTTACCTTTTGATTAAGTCCATTTTATCAACTTTCCCTTTTATGGATCATACATTTAGTGTACAGTCTTTAACATTTCTTGCAAAGCTGGTCTCATGGTGATAAACTCCTTTAGCATTTGCTCGTCTGGAAGATTCTATCTCTCCTTCAATATTAAAGGATAATTTTGCTGGGTAAAGTGTTCTTGGTTGGCGGGTTTTTCTCTCAGCATTTTAAATAGATTGTGCCACTTTCTTTTGGTCTGTGAAGTTTCTGTTAAGAAATCTGCTGATAGTCTTCTCTTTTACATACCAATTTGTTTTTTCTCACTGCTTTTAACATTCTCTTGTTGTCTTTAATTCTGACACTTTGGTTACGTGTCTTGGTGGGGTCTCCTGGTTCATCTTATTTGGAACACTCTGGCTTCCTGGATCTGGATGTCTATTTCCTTCCTGAGGTTAGGAAAGTTTTCAGCCGTTATTTCTTTAAATAAGTTTTCTGCCCCTTTCTCACTCTCTTCTTTGGGGAATCCTGTGATATGAATGTTGGCCTGCTCGGTGTTTTCCCATAAGTCTCTTAAGCTGTCTTCACTTGCTTTAATTTGTTTCGTTTGTTTTGCTGCTGTCATTGGGTGTGTTCCACTGATACTTTCTAATGCTTTATCTAGTGTGCTCTTGGACCCCCGATGTATTTTTCAGTGCATTATTGTATTCTTTAGCTCTGTGACTTATAGTTTATATCTCTGTTAAAATTCTCACTTTGTTCATTTATTCTTCTGTCAAACCTAGTGAGGATCTTTATGACCATCAGGTTAATCACTTATCTCTGTTTCCTTAATATCTTTTTCTGATGTTTTTGGTAACTTTGCTGGTAACTGTGCTGTGCCCTGAGATTGGTAGCTCCCAAGAATTATCTCTCCATTTGTTACAGTCTCATGGGACCATGAACACAAGTTCCACTGGCCACCAGGGCCAGGCAACTAGGTGTAATCCCAGAGTGGGATACCAGTCAAGTAGACTAACTCCCCTCCAGGAGATACCGATGAATAGTACAGCAGAGGGAGAATAGGAAGAAAGTGCCTTCCCTCTAAGGTCTCTGGAAAGGATTAGAGTCAGCCCTTAGATGTGTGTTTAATTAGAAGCCTGCTCCTTAGGCCACAGCTATGAACACAAGCTAATAGGTCTCTTTCACAGAAAGACTGAGCGCCTCACTCTATTGCCTCTTTGCTATGTCCTGGGAAGGTAGTAGCTAGTTAAGAAATCTTTCTACAATCCTGTGGGACCCACGAGTGTAAGTCACTGGCTACCAGGCAATCTAGAGATGTCCCCTAGGCAGCAGGTACAAATATCAGGGCACCAGGAGACAGTATAAGTTCCTATGCAGGAGATACTAGTGTCCTGGAGCAAGGCAGAGGATTGGCACAAAGAGAGTATCTATAGGCGTCTGTCTTGGTATGTGTTTCAGTAGGTCCATAGCTGAATGCTAAATCAGAAGCTTTCCCATCAGGCAGATGCTTTAAGATAAGCAAGTAAGTCTCTTTCTCCAGATGTCTTGATACTTTGCCATTGGCTGCCTTTGTACTGGGCTCTAGAGTGGGTGATTCTGCACGAGCTCTTTAAGAAGTGTTTCTCAGTTTCAAATAGACTTGTGGATCTCATGGACACCAGCCTCGCTGGCTTTCCAAATCAGATATTTTGAGGACTGTCTTTCAACGCAGGTCTTTAAAGTCAGGGTATCAGGTGTATGGTTCAAACCCTTCATTCCTCAAGGAGAAACTTGGGTTCGTGAGTGCCCTCTTGAATATAGGTCACTGTGTGGGGGGTGAGGAGGGGAGCATTTGTGACATGTCTCAGCTTCTCCTACCACTTCATGTCTGTCTGTCTGTTTGTTTGTCTGTTTGTTTTTCTCATTCACCCAGTGTGTGGGAGCTGCTTAGCTAGTTTTGGGGTTTCTTTCAGAGGATCTTTTTCCATATGTAGTTATAGATTTGGTGTGTCTGTGGGAACAGGTTGAGTACAGGATCCTACTACACCAGCTTGAACTGAAACCTCCATTTGGATTTATCTGTAATGTTTTTGAGTGACTCTCTGTAGCTCCTTTGGCGGTTGCTCTAGGTATTATAGATGCATAACTGATCACTGTCTACAGGTGTTGTCATTTTACCAGTCAGAATGAAGTATAGAAACCTACCTCCTTTTATGCCCCTTTATAATGCAATCCATCATTTATAATGTAATTGTCTTAAATATTTCCTTTTTCGGGGCGCCTGGGTGGCTCAGTGGGTTAAGGCCTCTGCCTTCGGTTCGGGTCATGATCCCAGGGTCCTGGGATCGAGCCCCACATTGGGCTCTCTGCTCTGCAGGGAGCCTGCTTCCTCCTCTCTCTCTTTCTCTGCCTGCCTCTCTGCCTACTTGTGATCTCTGTCTGTCAAATAAATAAATAAAATCTTAAAAAAAAATATTTCCTTTTTCATACATTAAGAACCACGTCAGACAATATCATAATTTTTGCTTTCTCTGTCAAATGGAATTTTGAAAACTCAAATGGGAAGGAAAGTCTATTATATTGATCCATTTATTCTCTTACTGTGTTTTTATTTCCTCTTGACTTTCCAAGAACAGCATTTCCTATGAGCTTTCTTTTTTTTTTTTTAAAGATTTTATTTAGTTATTTGACAGAGATCACAAGTAGGCAGAGAGGCAGGCAGAGAGAGAGAGGAAGGGAAGCAGGCCCCCTGCTGAGCAGAGAGCCCGATGCGGGGCTCGATCCCAGGACCCTGAGACCATGACCTGAGCCGAAGGCAGAGGCTTAACCCACTGAGCCACCCAGGCGCCCCTCCTATGAGCTTTCTTTAGCCATTCTTCTAGGGTAAGTCCCCTGGCAACATGTTCTCCCCAGTTTTCTTGATCTGAGAATGTCTCATTTCTCACTTTCATTCCTAACGTGTATTTTTGCTGAATACAGGATGGCTCTTCTCTTTCAGTACTTGGAAAATGTTCTTCTTTCCAGCCTCCATAGTTTCTGATGAGGAATCTCTTACTTGAATTGAAAATGTCATTTCTTTCTTACTGCTCTCAAAATTTTTTTCCTTTGTCTTTAGTTTTCCGAAGGTCGGCTCTGATGTGTCTTGGTGTGGATTTCTTTTCTCTCTGGCTTGTGGGAACAAGCAGGGTGCTTTTGTGTGGTGTTTTCGCCTGCTTCGTGTAGCTTCCTCATGTGTGTCCGTCAGTACCCAGTTGACTCCTTGAGAGGGATCGTCTCCAGATCTCAGAGTTCTCTGTGTACTCTCTCTTCTAGTTCCTGCATCTGTGAGCTCTAGCCACCTTGGTCTTCCCAAACTGTCAGTTTTGTCTCTTCAACTCAGGCATACTTCTGTAGCCTGCGAACTCTTCAGGTAGAAGCTGGAGCCGTCTTAGAGCTGACCTCATTTATTTTCCATGCCTCGGGAATCACTGACCTACACTACCTCATATCCAATGCTTGGAGAGCCATGTATTGTAATCTATTCCTTTATTAACATGCTTTGGGCAGGAGGGTAAATCTGGCCCCTGTTAAACCATTTTGATCAAAATCAGAAGAACTGTGTAAATGCAATTTGAAAGGATTAAAAGTCAACGGGTGGGTCAGATACCACCCAGTTTGTGCTGGGCAGCTCAGACCTCATGGAATCTTGGTGGCCCATGGTCAGGTGTTTAGTTTTACTAAGGTCCAGCAGCAGGGCAAGGGCTGTTCTCAAAAGGAGGGCAGTTATCTGTAGAGGATGGCCGAGCCTTGCTCCGAAGTTCTAGGAGGGCTGTGCTCCACTTGACCTGTAGGTGCCTGCCGGGGGCTCCAGACATCATCCCCGTCTGCCGCTGCCACCTTGTGTACCGCTGGATGGGCTGATCGGACGGCCCCGGGGCAGAGCAGCTGGCCCGGAAGCCTGGAACTGCCACAGGGCCTTCTGTTCTCTGGGCCTTGCTCAGAGCTGGCAGTGTTTTGGTCACTTGGCAAATGGGAGTGATGAGCGCAGCCAAATGAGGAATATGTTGCCTCCAAAATCCAAGACACCCACAAGCCAATGGACCTACTTTTGTGTTGTAGGAGGGCCCTGATAAAACAATGAACTTATTCTTCACCTTGCAAGGGATCTCTCAACATGTCTCATGTCACTGAACCCCTAGAAATTTCACTGAGTTAGAAGGCTCCTGAATTTTTATTGGACTTACTCCTTCTGACATGCAAATGTGTTACCAATATGTCTGGAGTACTTGCTGCTTCTTGCTGTCTAGGTCCAATTAGCATTATATCATGACTGTAATAGGACCAGTGTGATACCTTCTGGAAGGGAAGGGTAATGAAGATCCCCCTACGAACGAAATTGACATAGGGTTGGAGAGTTGTTTTACTCATGAGGCAGGATAGTAAAGATGTATTTCTGGCCTTGCCAGTTGAAAGCAGAATGCTCCTGGTGGGCGTGTGGACAGAGATGGAGAAAAAAACATTTGCTGGATCAGTAGCTGCACCCCAGCTACCAGGGGATGTGTTCAGTTGCTCAGACAATGAAACTGCATCTGGTAGAGCAGCTGCAGTTGAGTCACCACCTGGCTAAGCTTATAATCAACCACTGCCGTTATCCACGTGCATCTGTCATCTGCACAGGCCAGTTGGGAGAGTTGAATGGGGATGTGGTGGGAATCACTTCTCTGTATCCTTCATATCCTTGATGTTGGCACTAATCTCTGCAGTCCCTCCCGAGATTTAACTTCAGTTTACTATTTTCCTAGGTGGAGGAATTTTTTTTTTAAAGATTTTATTTATTTATTTGACAGAGATCACAAGTAGGCAGAGAGGGAAGCAGGCTTTCTGCTGAGCGGAGAGCCCAATGCAGGGCTTGATCCCAGGACCCTGGGATCATGACCTGAGCCTAAGGCAGAGGCCTTAACCCACTGAGCCACCCAGGTGCCCCTAGGTGGAGGAATTTTTAATGGCTTCTGTTTGACCTTTCCTGGAGTAGCTCACACTCCATAGTCAGGGAACCGATGAAGGGATTCTGACACCTAAGTATCTCTATTCCAAGTATGCATTTTGAAATTGGAAAAATAAACACAGGAAGGGTTCAGGGACCCACTGGAGCTAAAACTCCATTGATCACCTGAGCTTCCTAAGCTCCTGCTCTGACTGGCAGGCCACAGTGATATTTTGGGTCTCTTGGAATTTGTGTCATTTCAGAGTCGGTTTCTAGTAGTCTCTGAAAGGTTTGAATATTTCCTTTTCCCCAGTGCGCAGTTCCCTTGGTAAACAGCCATAGGTCTCTTTGGGCATGGCTGGGATGAATATTTAAGCAAAATAAGTTAGAGAAAGACAAGTACCATATGATTTCACTCATATGTGGAATTTAAGAAACAAAACAAATGCGCAAAGGAGAAAAAGAGAAACAAACTAAGAAACAGACTCTTAACTAGAAAATCAACTGATGGTTAGCAGAGGGGAGCTAAGTTGGGGGATGGGGAAAATGGGTGATGGGGATTATAGAGTATACTTACTATGATGAAAAAATACAACGCAATGCCATGTAAAAGAAAATAAAAAATTAAATTTAAACAAGAAAGCTAAGCTTAAGCCTAGAATGTCAGTTCTAAGCCTCATATATTCCCAGATTAATGGTGAGAAATTATCTGCGCTCTTCAGAAATCTAAATTTCCATAATGATATTTTCCTGTGAAAACCATTAGCCATCACTTTCCTCAGTGCTGTGTGCATTGCCTTCTCTCATCTGCCTCGCTAGCACCATTTCTCAAACCTTAATAACTACACAGGGAATTTTTTTCTCTCTCAGATAAGTGGTCAGAAATATACCTGCTGCTGTTGGTCAGGCCAGATACTGATCCCAGGGTGGTTAAGGGCTTGTCTTCAGCTGCTTTGGAACATAGGCAGTGTCTAATCCAGGTCTCAGAGGCTTCCTGTCACTCTGGCTGCCCCTCTGCCCCAGGGCTGACCACCTCAGTGGCTTGATCTGGGAACGATTCTCCTCCCTGGGCTTTGTGTCTGTGTCCCTTGTAAACCCTCCTTTAGAGGGCTTCTCTTGCAAGTTTATTTGAGAGCAAAGGGGATTTGTATTAACATCTTCACTTCTATGCCAGTTAAATGTTGATGTCCCATTGTTGCTTCAGCTCCACTGGAACTCTCTTATTCAACTAGATCTTAGCCAGTTCCCGGAATTCTTTGGCTGTATAGTTGACTCTTGAACAACACGGGTTTGAACTGCACTTACATACAGATTTTTTTTTCAACAAGTATACCTATAGTACTATAAATGTATTTTGTCATCTTAATGTTTTTCTTAATAACATTTCTCTTCTCCACCTTTATTGTAAGAATACAGTATATAATGCATATAGTATACAACACGTATTAATCAACCATTTAAGTTATCCATAGGCTTTCAGTCAACAGTAGGCTAATTAGTAAAGTTCTGGGGTAGTCCAAGGTAAATGTGTATTTCTGACTGTGTGGGGGGTTGGTGCCACTGACCTCCACGTTTTTCAAGGGTCAGCTGTACTAATCATAATCATAAGCATCTAATGAACATATTCTTGTAGTAGACACTCTTCTAAACCGTTCACATGAATCATCAAATTTCATTGTCACAAAATCCCTATGAGGTTAGCATAATTATTTTTAAAATTAACTTAATTACCAGCATGAGTTTATACTATAATTAGTGTAATTATTTTTCTCTTTTAAAAAGATTTATTTAGGGGTGCCTGGGTGGCTCAGTGGGTTAAAGCCTCTGCCTTCGGCTCAGGTCATGATCCCAGGGACCTGCTCTGCTCAGCAGGGAGCCTGCTTCCCCGACCCCCACGCCCCCACCCCCACCTGCCTCTGCCTACTTGTGATCTCTGTCAAATAAATAAATAAAATCTTAAAAAATATGTATTTATTTATTTCAGAGAGTGAGAGCACAAGTGGGCCGGAAGGGCAGAGGGAGAGGGAGAAGTAGGCTCTCTGCTCAGTGGATCCTATCTTTTTCAAGCAACAGAGTCCCTGGTGATCGATTGCCAACCCATGGCTGCAAAAAAGACCTGGCTGAAATTCTGAAACTGATATTTTTTTAACCACATTTTAAGACTGGATGTTCTTAATATTCTCTTTCAAAGAAGGGAGACAGCAAGCTGGATTTGTTATGCTCACCTCACAAATCTGAAAAATAGAAGTGGGAGCAACTCTTGCAGTTACATAAACATTTGTGACTCGGCGGTTATCAGACCATCCAGACTTTTTTATGCAACCAAAAGCTTCCAAAGCAGCTGCTTTAGATTTATAGAACTTGGCTGTCCAGAGTGAGTGAACAGTTTTGATTCTTAAATGGTCTCTGTGTCCTAGGGCAGAACATGTTGTTTGTAATAACAGGGACAATTTTTGGTCCGAAGTCCTGGAAATCGGTCGAGAACGGCTGTTCGGGGGTGGCTGATCGGAGCCTCCTATCCTGTACTCATCAGTCCGAAGTGTGCTGGGCAACGACCAGAGCAACGGGCTGGAAGGCGGTAGGAGGCTGGGGCAGTGGAACAGGGAATGGTCTCAAGGCAAAGCCCTCCCTGCCTTGGTGACTGAGATCCTGCTGATTCCATCTAAAATGAGCCTCAAGAAAGGGGGTCACGCAGAAAGCTTTAGGGGGTGTCCTGGTGAAAAAGCCCATCGTTACTCATGGCCTCTCCACAATCGATCCCCTGTCAACTATGTTAGGTGAATTAAGGTCCTAAGCGGTGTGCATGGTAAGAGCTGAACCAACGAGAAGGGGTGACTCAGAGTTCATGTCTGACCCCTAATTCCTGTTCCTTGCTTCTGTCGCCGGTCACACATGACCTGACAGCTGAGGGGACCCGGATCAGGATCTCTCTCTGCCTTGACGTTGTGACAGAATTTCAGTTCAGTCCCATCTCTTAAGCATAAAAGGAAGACATGGGGCTCTGTGGCTTCTATGCCCAACACATTGACCCGTTTCAGAAAATGGTACCTTCCAGGCTGCTATAGCTAGAAAGTCTGGATGACAGTTAAAGCGGAGAAGGGAGGCTAGGTCAGGAGGCTGATTTGAGTTGAGTATGGGGGAGGGGGCCAGAGGATTCTGGGGTGAGACCCAGGCCTGCAGGGCAGTGCTGTGGGCTGGGTCCAGTGGCTAGAGGGAGCGTGGGTCTGAGGCAGGCCTCGGGGGACTGCAGGCCAGGAGAGCTAGTCAGCCAGACCCCATGTCCCCAGCAGACCTGCGAGTGAGGCAGGTTTGCTGTCACATGCGGAAGAAGTGGTCACAGAGAAGAAATGGGACTGGATATCCATCTCACACTTCCTTCTTCCTGCCAGTGTGGGAGCTCGACGGGAGCCCTGTAATACAGCAAGTCTCCCTCTTCTCCCGGACTCCCCTGGGACCAGATGATCCCACTCTCAGGTGGGCTCCCTACTGAGCAGGGCTAGGAGAAGTGCTTGTTGGAGGTTGGCAGAAGTAGTGAAGAGTTATTGTGGAATGCAGGGAACATTCTTTGGGTTTGGGTGGGGCAGAGGTGGCTTCTGTTTTTATTTTCTTTTTCCCTGCATCCCCTACCCTTTCACAGTCCTCCTATAGGGGCAAGGGGAACCCACCCTGGGACTGACTACAAAGGAGCCGAATGTGGTTCTCCTCCATCTGCAGATATAGGGCATGGGTTCAGAGTGAGCCTCTGGGCAGGGCAGGAGCAGGACAGCATGTCCTACAACCTCCCATGGAGGAAGGGGCAGCAGAGTGGAAAGGCTTTGAATAGGAGCCAGGAGAGGAGGGGAGAAGGTGCAGATTCTCAGCCCCGAGACGGGGGAGGGACGGCAACCTGCTTCCAGGGGTTCAGACAAGGAGCGGGGAGGAAAAGACTGGCTACAGGGCACATCGTCTCTATCTGTGGGAGGGACAGGTGGCCACAGGTGTCCAAGGTCAGTCTGGGGCCCACACTGAGATCCTCAGGTGAGGGATTGAGGGGCTAAGCAGTGGCCAAAGCTTCTGGCGCAGTCTGGAAGGCAGACTCGGGTGTTCACCTTTTAAAAGGGATTGACCAGGAGCCCAGCTCCTGAATCTCCCGCCATCTCTGGGCCTCTCTTTCTAGGAGGGGAAGACAGGTTCGATGACAAAGGTGCCCTTCCCACAACAACAAATCACAGCCTCACACATACCACGTCAAGCATGACAGTTGTTATGAACGTGAACCTGTGGTACATGCACAGAAGAATTCTTGCATGGAGCTATGGCACCGTTCCACAGTTTTCCTCAGATTTGGAAGCACAAAGGGAGTTTTAGGTACTTCTTAGGAGTTTGGCATATTTCCACAATTTCTGTTCCTTTTCTTCCATGTAGAATGTTGTCCAAAGTTGCCTGATGAACACAGGAGAGAGATACATTGCACAAACTTTGGGATTCAGTGCCGATTTTAATCCCTGGTTGCCCAGATCCTGGTGCAGGAACATCCTTCCAGCCAGAACACGGGGTCCTTTGCTTCCAAGCAGAAGCTTGGTTTCCCAACTCAGACCCTCTGAACTTCTGTGCATGGATTGGTGCCTGTGTCTCACATGGTCCAAATGCAAGACTCACGAATGTGGTCCCTATGGGAATTACTTGGACAGTGGCTCATAAGTCTTAGATCCCAACCAGGCTTGTGGGACACCCTATTTTTAGTGGGAGTTCATTTGTGAATGTTTTCTCTGCCAGGCAGAGAGAGATTCTTTTTTTATTTTAATTTTATTATTTTATTTTTTTAATGGAGAAAGGCTTTTTCTTACCTGTTCTCCCTTCGTCTCTCCCCACAGTCATCTCCAGTCCTGGGAACCTTCTCCAGATTGTAAAAAGAAGGAAACAGCATGGTAAAATGGGAAGATATCGGCCCACCCAGTCCAACAGGTAAACACCTTGTTCCCAGGGGAAAAATACTTCCACTCCATGTGCCCTTGGGCTTCAACTGGAAGAAGAGGTCCATTCTTTCTAACCTACGTGCTTGTTCAGAAAATCCAAAGAAATCAAGTGCATAACATGCCCGAAGAAGGTTTGACACCAAGTAGGGTCTTCCTGACCATTATCCACACATGAATTTTTATTTCTTTTTTAGATTTTATTTCTTTATGAGAGAGAGAGCATGTGTTGGTGGGGAGGGCCAGAGGGAGAGGGACAAGCAGACTCCCTTGGCAAGCAAGAGCCCTACTCAGGACTCAGTCCCAGGACCACGAGACCTTTACCTGAGCCGAAGGCAGACACCTAACCGACTGAGCCCCCAGGCGCCGCTCCATATGTGAATTTCTTAAGTTCCAACACCTCCATCTGATGTAGCTCTGGCAGTCGTTGTTTCTACCTGTGAGGTCCCAGAGGCACAGAGAAGGGAGAAACTTGTTGAAGATCCCATGGCCGGTAGGTAGCACACTTCGCCTTCCATCCCAGATGCAGAGGGAAGATTATGCGGGGAATCACACTTGGGGTAGCCTGCTTCTGGTTCTGGGAAGGAGCCCAGTCAAGATAAATGGGCCCCACACTCACTCTTCCCCCAAGACAGGAAGCTGCCATTACCCATGCCTGTCTTCTGTGTGGTGACCACCAACCGCAAGGTAGACAAGGACTGTCATCCTGCGATCTGGGAATTAGGGGCTGTCCGTATGGCGGGACCGTTCCCTTGTGCCTCTCAGGTTAACAATGACAACAGTGCACTCGTGTTTTCATCAGATAGTTTGATTATCTGAGAGGTGCAAGGCATCCTTCTAGGTGCTGAGGAGAGAGCAGTGGACATGACACAGGAAAATCTTGCATTCATGGCACTTTCGTCCTTGAGAGGGCAAGAGACAAGAAACATAAATAAGGAAAAGCCATCAAATGACAAACTGGGCCAAACACGTGGGAGAAAACAGGAAAGGGACAGGGCGAGCGCGGTCAGGGAGCTTTGTGCATACATACAGATAGTTCGTGTTTGCCGGGAGTGCGCTGGCGAGCCTCACTAATCAACTGACACTTCGTGGATGAAAGAGGGAGGGACACCTGTGGGCGCGATCTGCAGGAAGGGAGGCAAAGACAGAGAACTGATGGGAAAACCCCTTTCCAGGCCTCCCTGCTCCTTTCCTTCCCTCACAATCCATTTCTAGTGACTCATCCAAATATGTCTTCCTCTCTCCCCGTCACCCTCCGTGTAAGTCTCTCCCACTGTAATCATTTCTGGTCTTTGTCTCCTTTGGACAAATTAATGAATAAAGCTCAAGGGACACAGATCTAAACCTCTTCACCACTTCTTGAACTGCCCCATCCGTCTCTCAGAGGCGTGCTATGCTGGGCAGGTGGACCACATCTATAGTCCCAGGCTCTGGTCCTGATGACCCACTTTGGCGGGGTGGGGGGGTAGTACCGCTGGAGGTCGCCCTGAGGCCAGTGTCCAGGATGCTTCTACCTGAAAGGGCCTGAGCAGCTCCATCACAGATGCTCAGTGATTCCAGCTCTGTCATATGGGAAAGGCTGTCTTGCGGACATGGGGTTAGTCACGCTCTTTGCAGACCAACATCCAGAACTACAGGGGAAGTGAAGAGGTACTAGCGAGAGAGATTCTCCACCAGCGTTAATGAGTACCTCATGCTGGATCTAATAAAATGAAAGGGGGTGTCTGGATGGCTGAGTTCTGAATATCTAGAGGCATGCAAATGCAGACAGGATGTACCCTCTCCTGGGAACATTGTAGAGAGGATTCAGGCGGCTTGATCTGAAATTTATGATTCTGTGATCTAGTGGGATGCCTGAGGGCAGGTGATGCGAATAAATAGAGCTGGAGCCTCCCTCCAGGATCATCCCTGGAATGGGTCCCAGGATGTTCCAGTTGCTTCTGCTGGGCACATTCACAGTGCTCTTCATGGATGAAGGTAAAGCCTGGTGAGGGAGGCAGAGATGGGTGGCGAGAGACTATGTGGGAAGAAGAGGAAGGTCGTTTCTAACCTTAACTTTTTGGGCTGCTGTACAATGGCTTAAGGAGATTTCTTCTTCTCTTCATAGGAAACCGAGTCCTGACATCAAGATGTATGGTGTAGTTGGTTTGCAGTTTTTGGATAAATAATGCTGCAATGAGAGGGGATACTCCTGATTTTTTCAAACATTGTCTCTCTACCCTCCCTGAAATATTCCACTCTCCTCACTCACTGCTCTAGTGTCTTTTTTCTGTCCCCGGCCTTGGGCAAAGGAGGGAGGAGGCTTGAATCCCTGGGGTCATAGCTGTCACCCACTCAAGGGAGTGAGGACCCCAGGCAGGAGCTGGGAAGGTTGTCAGCTTCCTTCTTGTGAGGTCTACACCTTGCCAGTGTAACTTGATAGTGGGATAGGCTTCTGAAGCTGAATTACTTAACCTAGAACTCTGCTTTAAAATTTCCTCTCTTTATTTAGTGGTTCGATTTTGCTATCAATGTGCCCGCTTTGATGGATACAGATGCCTCACTGGCTTGAAAAAGTGCTGGAAAGTCAATCTAACAATTTACAGAAGGAGTTGTACCATAGATCACTACTACTACGATGATCGAATTACTGGTAAGTGCAGGTTATAGAGAGACACAAAACTGTACCAGTGGTCCCCACCTTCCCTGATGTCAAGGTGTGGAGGCTTAACTGAGACCATGGGAGAGGCTGGGGAAAGTGGAATTCTCATAAACTACTTGGTGTGGAGCCTGAGTGGGAGGCAGATGTCTTTTGTCTGGTCCTGTCTAGAGAGATGATGAAATGTAGGCACAGCTTTGGGGGCTCATTCCTGTCCACAGAAAACCAGTGAGGTTCTGAGATGTCATTGCTAAGAAGATGGTGTGATTAAACAAGGTGATCACATTTGCTTTTTTTCTCTCCTTAGGGAGAGCTCTGTATCGTTATTCGGAACTGTCGTGTAAACCTTGTGAAGAGGGAATGGTTCAAGTATACCATGACTTACTGAAAGAAACAATTTGCTGCAATCATAAGGACATGTGTAATAACGGCAACATAAATTTAGATACTACAGTGGTATTTGGAAGAGGGATAGATAACATGACTGATGTGATAAAAGATAGAAGATAAACACATGCTTAAGATTTTAAACCATATAGGAATGCACATCTTAAATAATACTTTCCCCTTCCCCTAAAATAGACCAAGAGTATAGGGGCACCGGAGTGGCTCAGTCTGAAGAGCATGGGATTCTTGATCTCAGGATTGTGAGTTCAAACCCCATGTTGGGTGTAGAGATTACTTAAATAAATAAACTTAAGGGGAAAAAAAGAAAAGAAAAAGATAGTATAAAAGGAAATAGAACATAAAGTAGAAAATTATACACACAAATTTACAAACACCATAAAACAATATAACAGCATTGACTTAACATATCAGCCAAATTAAAAAGATTTTAGTTTAGTAAACAGAGCAAAATCTAACTCTTATGATGATTTAGAAATATGACCGAGTCAAAACAATTCGGAATGTGTAAATATAAATGAATAGGAAAATACATATTAAAAACCCATATTGAGTATGAGCCTATTTATGGGCTCAAAATCATCAAAAGAGATAATATACTTTATATTATTAAAGTCAGTAATGTACCATAAAGATATAAATTATTAAAACAGGCAGCCAATACCAGAGCAATGACTTTTCTTAACAACTCTCCTATAGAAATTGTAGGAGGTACGATGAAAAAAAGAAATGCATGCTAATCATCAGTCATGTGCGTAAATAATTAGCAAGGGGATTGAAGACATATACAACATGATTATTAAGGTAAATCTTATAAAACTATATCTAATCCTGAACCCAGATAATAGAGAACTTGGCTTTTCAAATGCACACGGAACATTCACAAAGATTGGTCACGTATATTTGCCCTGTGGAGGATAGAGTTGATTTACATCTGACCTGTAGAAGGTTCATATTTTCCTCAGTACATGTTTGGAATTTTGGCCAGGATAAAAACCTTTATGATGTGCTCTTTAAAGTCTGAAACTCCCCTGGTGACTCCCAGCATCATTTTATTTACTGATCTAAATAAACTGTTTTCCAGCCTGGCTTGATCACATGGTTACAGATATAATGCCATCCTCCCCACCAACCACATGCACCCTCATTAAGAACTTCTGTTTAAAATAGCCCTGATGCTGAGATTCCTGACACAGATTGTGGTTGTGTAATCCCGTGACAGAGAGCAGTCTGTATGTAAATGAGGACTCCTGGGAGCTTGTGCATGGAATGTCTCTTGGATTTCCTAATTTTTGTCTGTATTCTTCTTCTTTTGCTGCACTGTATCCTCAGTCTTTAAATAAAAGCTATATTCAGTATGCACTATAAGTATGTTCCTAGAGAATAAGTGTGTTCTGTGAAGTCTGATGAGGTTTTCCAGATACCTAAATTTGGGAAATCTTTGCAAGCCCTCAAAGAAATACTCGATAAATTCCAGGAAATAGAAATAATATAAGCAATATTCACTTACCACATGCAATAAAGTAGAAGTTAAAAATAAGACCAAAAAGATGCCACCATCTGGAAATATAGAAAGATGTTATCAAGGAGCTCTTAATAGGAAAATCCAGGACCAAAAAAAAAAAAAAAAAATGCAGAATTTCTTAACAGAAAACATTACATATCAAAACCTATGAAATACAGCTATAGCATTTATCAGTGGAAAAGTCATAGAATTAAATACACAAAAATTTAAAAAATAATAAGTTAATTAAACACTCAATTCAAAATAGCAGACCACAAACAAAGTAAGCAGAAAAAAGGTAAGAGCTAGCAAAAAGTAAAAGCAGAAACTCAGAGGTAGTGTATTCATTCCATATGGCCGTGTTGCTTTTTATGGCTGCCACATATTATCTCACAGTTTCTATAGGTTGGAAGTCTAGACAGAGCTTAGATGGGTCCTCCGCTCAGAATCTCACAAAGGCTGCAGTCAAGGGGTAGACCAAGAGCCATGTTCTCATTTGAAAACTTAATTTAGGAAGAATTCACTTCTAAACTCTCTTGGCCTGTTGGTGGATTTCATCTCCGTAATGGCATAACTGAGTTTCCTATTTTCTTTCAGGCTGTTGGCTAAGGCCTCTTTCAGCTCCAAAGGGCCATAGTTCCCCACCACGTGGCTATCCCCATAGTCAATTTACATCACTGCTTCTTCAAGGCCAGTGGGAGAGTCTCTCTCCTGTTTGCTAACATCCAGTCTTATATAATGTAACATAATAATATGCTTGATATTCCATCACCTTTGCTACATTCTGTTGGTTAGAAGCAAGTCATAAGTTCTGCCCACATTCAAGGGGTGACTCATTGGGTATAACCCATACCTTAGGATATTTCCATCACATGTAGAAAACAGGAAATAAATACAACAAATGAATTAAAAAGTTTATCTAAATAAGCAAATCACAAAGTTAACCTCTTATTTAAGAAGGAGACTGCACAAATACAGAATATTAGATATTGCAAAGGAGAAATAAACATCCAAATGGGAAATTTTTTAAAATATTTGCTTTAAATTTCAAAATTAATTTGTATAACCCTATGCAAATGAATATAAACATCTAGTTTACAGATGTATAAACATCTAGTTGAAATAACTAATTTTCTAGGAAAATAGAATTTTTACCCAAACTGTCCCAAGCAGAATTAGGGGTCCCTGGGTGGTGGTGTTGGTTAAGTGAACGACTCTTGATTTCTACTGGGGTCATGATCTCAGGATCTTTGAGATCAGGCCCTGCTGCAGGCTCTGCGCTCAGGACAAAATCAGCTTGAGATTCTCTCTCCCTTTCCCTCTGCCCCTTCCACTCATGTGCTTGATCTCTCTCTCTCTCTCTCTCAAATTAAAAAAATGAATCTTTAAAAAAAAAAAAAGGGCCTGGGTGGCTCAGTTGTTGGGGGTCTGCCTTCCGCTCAGGTCATGATCCCGGGGTCCTGGGGTCGAGCCCTACATTGGGCTCCCTGCTCTGTGGAGGGCCTGCTTCTCCCTTTCCCACTCCCCCTGCTTGTGTTCTTTCTTTCACTGTGTCTCTGTCAAATAAATAAATAAAATCTTTTTTAAAAAATAGAAAAAATTATAAAAGTGTTCCTGTCACCTCCCAAGAAAAGCACTATATCTGTATGTTTTCACAGAAGAATCCCAAAAAAACTTTTTTTTTTTAAGGGGGATTAGGGGAGAGGGAGAGAGAGAATCTTAAGCCAGCTCCCCACCCAGCGTGGAGGCCACCATGGGGATCCATCCCACACCTGAGATCATGACCTGAGCCAAAGCCAAGAGTTGGATGCTTAACCGACTGAACCACCCAGATGCCCCTCCCAATAAAAACCTTTAATAAGTTGATGATTCCAATGCTACTTAAACATTTTCAAAGTATAGATAAGAAATATTCTTTTTATTAAATGATATCCAAATCCAAATGAGTTTATGTAATATAGACCTTTATAAAAAATCTCACTTTTTTCTGGCTAACAACATAATAATAAAAAAAAAGAATTGGAAGAGATTGTCATTAAAAAGACTTGATGATGGAAAAAATAGTCTAGTCTGACATAAAAAAAACTCACTTATAAACATCAATTTAAAAATTTTTGACAAGGTAGTAGCTGACAGATTTCAAAAACAGATAAAAGAATAACAATGAATTATTTCAATTCTGTTGAGTAACAAGCCATTCTAAAACTCAGTGGCTTAAAATTATAAATTATCTTTCTGTGTGTGAGGAATTTAGGTGATCCCGATTTGCTCAGCTGGGCAGTTCTGCTAATCTCAGTGAGACCAGACTCATTCATTATGTCTAGTGGGTAGCTGGAGACTGGTTGATTTAGCCTGGCCTTGGTTAGGGTGACTGAGCTCTGCTCTGTATGCTCATCTTCTCCTGGGACCAATAGACTAGCTTAGACATGTCTTACTCATGGCAATGGAAGAAGCATAAGAGCATTGTGTAAATTTAAGGTGTACGATGTGTCAGTTTGATACATTTATATATTACAATATAATTGCCACTGAAACATTAGCTAACACGTTTATTATGTCACATTTTACAATTCTTTTTTTTTGTGGTAGGAACAATTAAGATCTAGTCTCTCAGCAATATTAAAGTTTATAATACAGTATTGTCTAATCAGTGAAATCACTAATTTCAATTAGATGTCCTGGATTTATTTATTTACCGATTTTATGTTTGTATCTTTAAACATCTCCTCAACTCATCCACCCCCTAGACCCTCATAACCTCTTTCTTACTCTCTCTATTCTCACTAGTTTGGCATTTTTAGATTCCACATGTAAGTGAGATCATACAGCATATGTCTTTCTCTGCCTAATTGATTTCACAAAATGCCACCAAGTTTCCTATCGGGGCGCCTGTGTGGCTCAGTCAGTTAAACATCTGCCTTTGGCTCAGGTCATGATCACCGGGTTCCTGAGTCAAGCCCCAATTGGGCTCCCTGCTCAGTGGGGAGTCTGCTTCTCCCTTTGCCTCTCCCCGTGGCTCATGCTCTCTCCCTCTGTGTCAGATGAATAAATAAATAAAATCTTTTAAAAAATGTTTAAAAATGAAAATGAAAAATAGTTTCATTCTTTTGTTACAAGTGGCAGAACTTCCTTCTTTATCATGGCTAACAATATTCCTGTATGTGTTGAGGGGGGTGAATATCACATCTCTTATTTTTCCATTAACCTGTTGAGGAACACAAATTGTTTACATAGCTTGGCTGTTATAAATGATACTGCAGTAAACATGGGAGAGCATATATTTCTTTGATATCCTGTTTTCATTTCTTTTGGATATATACCCAAGAGTGGAGTTGCTGGACCATATGGTAGTTCTATTTTTAAATTTTTTAAAGACCTCCATGCTGTTTTCCATAGTAGCTGTACCAATTTACATTCCCACTAATGCTGCGTAAGAGTGCCCTTTTTTCTCCACATCCTCAACACTTGTTACCTGTATTTTTCTTAATGATAGCCATTTTAACAGGTGTGAGGTGATAACTCATTGTGGTTTAGATTTCTTTTTTTTTTTTTAAGATTTTATTTATTTATTTGACAGAGAGAGATAGATCACAAGTAGGCAGAGAGGCAGGCAGAGAGAGAGGAGGAAGCAGGCTCCCCACTGAGCAGAGAGGCCAATGTGGGGCTTGATCCCAGGACCCCGAGATCATGACCTGAGCCGAAGGCAGAGGCTTAACCCACTGAGCCACCCAGGTGCCCCGTGGTTTAGACTTCTTTGATGATTAGTGATGTTCAACATCTTCTCCGTGTACCTGTTTACCATTGGAAGTCTTCTTTGGAAAAACGTCTGTTTAGTTCTGCCTATTTTTTAGTGGGATTTTCTCTTTTCTTTCTTCTTTCTTTTCTTTTCTTAGGACTGCATGGAGACATTGATGTGTTTTGAGCCAAAGATCCCAATATGAATCACCTCGGTTCTGTTCCCATCTCATCAAATGGCCCTGGACTATTCTCTTAACATCTCAGAACTCTAGTTTTCTTACTTATGAAATAAAAAATGCTAACTTCTTCTTTACTGAGTTGTTCCAAGAAAGAAATAAGATTATAATATCAGCTGCCTGGCATGTATTAGGTTCTCAGTAGATGCCAGAGTTGTTTTATTGTTACTGAGTTGTATGAGTCCTTTATAGATTTTGGATATTGACCCCTTATCTGATACATGGCTTAAAATGTTTTCTCCTATTTTGTAAGTTATTTATTCATTTTAGTTTCCTTTTTATTTCTTTTTATTTTTTAGAAAAATGTCATTTTTATTTTTCTAACACTTAGAAGTTATTTTATCCATTTATAGAAATTCTCCTGTTTCCCTTTGTTAAAATTAAATTATTTTAAAACTAATTAAAATAGGTAAATGAAGCATTATATGGGTAAGTAAACCTGTAGAATCTTATTTAATATTCTTAATTCCAGTTACATCATTTGAAGTTTTTCTCATATTATTATTTTTTTTCCAGTGGGTCAGTTTTATTTTTTTGTCTTGCTTTTTAAAAACTTAAATTCAGTTAACATACACTATATTTTTAGTTTCAGGGGTAGAGGTCAGTATTCATCAGTTTTATATAATACCCCGTGCTAATCACATCATATGCCCTCCTTAATGTCTATCACCCAGTTTCCCCATGTCCCTACCCCTTTCCCCTCCAGCAACAGTTTGTTTTCTATGATTAAGAGTCTCTTATGGTTTGTCTCTCCCTCTGATTTCATCTTGTTTTATTTTTTCCTTTCTACCCTGATGATCCTGTTTTGCTTCTTAAATTCCACATGAGAGTGAGATCACATGATAATTGTCTTTCTCTGATTGATTTATTTCACTTAGCATAATACCATCTAGTTCCATCTACTTTGTTGAAAATGGCAAGATTTCAATTTCTTTGATAGCTGAGTAGTATTCCATTGTATATATACCACATCTAATTTGTCCATTCATCTGTTGATGGACGTCTGGGCTCTTCCCATAATTTGGCTATTGTGGACATTGCTTCTATAAACATTGGGGTGCAGGTGCCCCTTCGGATCACTACATTTGTATCTTTGGGGTAAATACCCAGTAGTGTAACTGCTGGGTCATAGGGTAGCTCTATTTTCAACTTTTTGAGGAACCTCCATAATGTTTTCCAGAGTGGCTGCAGCAGCTTGCATTCCCACCAGCAATGTAAAAGGGTTCCCCTTTCTCTGCATCATCCCCAACATTTGTCATTTCCTGACTTGTTAATTTTAGCCATTCTGACTGGTGTGATGTGGTATTCCATTATGGTTTTGATTTGTATTTCCATGATGCTGAGTGATATGGAGTATTTTTTCATGTGTCTGTTGGCCACTTGGATGTCTGCTTTGGAGAAATTCTGTTCACGTCGTCTGCCCATTTCTTGATTGGAATTTTTGTTCTTTGGGTATTGAGTTTGATAAATTCTTTATATAGATTGTGGATACTAGCCCTTTATCTGATGAGACATTTGCAAATATCTTCTCCCATTCTGTTGGTTGTCTTTTGGTTTTGACAACTGTTTCCTTTGTTGTGCAATGCTTTTTATCTTGATGAAGTCCCAATATTTCATTTTGCCTTTGTTTCTCTTGCCTTTGGAGACGTGTCTAGCAAGTTGTTGTGGCCAAGGTCACAGAGGTGGCTGCCTGTGTTGTCCTCTAGGATTTTGATGGATTCCTGTCTCACATTGAGGTCTTTCATCCATTTTGAGTCTATTTTTGTGCATGGTATAGGGAAATGGTCCAGTTTTATGCTTCTGCATGTGGCTGTCCAATTTTCCCAAAACGATTTGTTGAAGAGACTGTCTTTTTTCCATTGGATACTCTTTCCTACTTTGTCGAAAACTAGTTGACCGTAGAATGGAGGGTCCATTTCTGGGTTCCCTATTCTGTTCTATTGGTCTATGTGTCTGTCTTTGTACCAGTACCATACTGTCTTGATGATTACAGCTTTCTAATAGAGCTTGAAGTCTGGGATTGTGATGCCACCAGCTTTTCTTTTTCAGCATTCCTGTGGCATTCAAGGTCTTTTCTGATTCCATACAAATTTTAGGATTTTTTTAAAAATTTAATTAATTAATTAATTAATTAATTTTTAAAGATTTTATTTATTCATTTGACAGACAGAGATCACAAGTAAGCAGAGAAGCAGGCAGAGAGAGAGAGGGGAGGAAGCAGGCTCCCTGCTGAGCAGAGAGCCCGATGCGGGGCTCGATCCCAGGACCCTGGGATCATGACCCAAGCCGAAGGCAGAGGCTTTAACCCACTGAGCCACCCAGGCTCCCCAAATTTTAGGATTATTTATTCCAGTGCTGTGAAAAAAGTTGATTGTATTTTGATAGGTATTGCTTTGAATGCTGTAGGTAGCACAAACATTTTAACAATATTTATTCTTCTAATCCATGAGCATGGAATGTTTTTCCATTTGTGTTTTCCTCAATTTCTTTCATGGGTGTTCTATAGTTTTCTTAGTATAGATCTATTGCCTCTTTGCTTAGGTTTATTCCTAGTTATCTTATGGTTTTAGGTGCAGTTGTAAATGGGATCGGCTCCTTAATTTCTCTTATTTCTGTCTCATTGTTAGTGTATATAAAAGCAACGGATTTCTGTACATTGATTTTTTACCCTGCCACTTTGCTGAATTCCTGGATGAGTTCTGTCAATTTGGGGGTGGAGTCTTTTGGGTTTTCCACATAGACTGTCATGTCAGCTCTCCAGATTGAGAGTTTGACTTCTTCTTTGCCGATTCAGATGCCTTTTATTTCTTTTTGCTGTCTGATTGCTGAGGCTAGGACTTCTAGTACTATGTTGAACAGCAATGGTGAAAGTAGTCATCCCTGTCATGTTCCTGACCTTAGGAGAAAAGCTCTCAGTTTTTCCCCATTGGGAATGATATTTGCTTTTATGATAGATGGCTTTTATGATAATGAGGTATGTTCCCTCTATCCCTATACTGTGAAGAGTTTTAATCAAGAAAGCATGCTGTACTTTGTCAGATGCTTTTTCTGCATCTATTGAGAGGATCATATGGTTCTTGCCCTTTCTCTTATTAATGTAGTGTATCACATTGATTGATTTGTGGATGTTGAACCACCCTTGCAGCCCAGGAATAATCCCACTTGGTCATGGTGAATTATTCTTTTAATGTACCATTGGGTCCTTTTGGCTAGTATCTTGGTGAGAATTTTTGCATCCATATTCATCAGGGATATTGGTCTGTAATTCCCCTTTTTGGTGGTGTTTGTTGTTTTTTTTTTTTTTTCTGGTTTGGGGTCAAAGTAATGCTGGCTTCATAGAAAGAGTTTGGAAGTTTTCCTTCCATTCCTATTTTTTGAAACAGCTTCAGAAGAATAGGGATTAATTATTCTTTAAGTGTTTGGTGGCATTGCCCTGGGAAGCCATCTGGGCCTGGAATCTTGTTTATTGGGAGATTTTTTAGTACTGCTTCAATTTCCTTACTGGTTATGGGTCTGTTCAGGTTTCCTATTTCTTCCTGTTTTAGTTTTGGTAGTTCTTGCGTCTCTAGGAATGCATCCATTTCTTCCAGACTGCCTGATTTGTTGGCATATAGTTGCTCATAATATGTTCTTATAATTGTATTTCTTCAGTGATGTTTTAATGTCTCCTCTTTCATTCATGATTTTATTAATTTGGGTCCTTTCTCTTTTCTTTTTGACAAGTCTGGCCAGAGGTTTATCAATCGTACTAATTCTTTCAAAGAACGAGCTCCTAGTTTCATTGATCTGTTCTACTGTTCTTTTCATTTCTATTTCATTGATTTCTGCTCTGATCTTTACCATTTCTCTTCTCCTGCTGGGTTTAGGCTTTCTTTGCTGTTCTTTCTTCAGTTCCTTTAGGTGTAGGGTTAGGTTCTATATTTGAGAACTTTCTTGCTTCTTGAGAAAGGCTTGTATTGCTATATACAAGAGCAATACAAGGACCACCTTTGCTGCATCTCAAAGGTTATGAAGGGTTGTATTTTCATTTTTATTTGTTTCCATGAATTTTAAAAATTCTTTAATTTCCTAGTTGACCCATTCATTCTTTAGTAGGACTCTCTTTAGCCTCCATGTATTTGAGTTCTTTCCAACTTTCCTCTTGTGACTGAGTTCCAGTTTCAAAGCACTATGGTCTGAAAATGTGCAGGGAATGATCCCAAGTTTTTGTACCAGTTGAGACCTGATTTGTGACGCAGGATGTGACCTATTCTGGTGAATGTTCCATGTGCAGTTGAGAAGAATGTGTATTCTGTTGCTTTAGGATGGAATGCCCTGAATATGTCTGTGAAGTCCGTCTGGTCCAGTGTGTCATTCTAAGCCTTTATTTCCTTGTTGATCTTTTTAGATGATCTATCCATTGCAGTGAGTGGGGTGTTAAAGTCCCCTGTTATTATTGTATTATTATTGGTGTATTTCTTTAATTTTGTTATTAATTGGCTTAGTTAATTGCCTACTCCCATGTTAGAGGCATAAATATTTACAATATTTAGATCTTCTTGTTGGATAGACCCTTTAAGTATAACATAGTGTCCTTCCTCATCTCTTATTAGTCTTTGGTTTAAAATCTAATTTGATATAAGGATTGACACCCCAGCTTTCTTTTGATGTCCGTTAGCATGATAAATGGTTTTCCACCTCCTCACTTTAAATCTGGAGGTGTCTTTTTGTCTAAAATGAGTCTCTTGCAGACATCATATTGATGGGTCTTGCTTTTTTTAAATCCATATGATACCCTGTGTCTTTTGATTGGGGCATTTAATCCATTTAATTCAGAATAACTATTGAAAGATACGAATTTAATGCCTTTGTATTATCTGTAAAGTTAATATTTCTCTGTGTTGTCTATGTTCCTTTCTGGTCTGCCCTTTGGGCTCTCTCTTTGCTTAAATGACCCCTTTTCATATTTCTTGGGGGGGGACTGGTTTAGTGGTCACAAATTCTTTTAGTTTCTGTTTCTTGTGGAAGATTTTTATCTCTCTATTTTGAATGATATCCTAGGTGGATAAAGTATTCTTGGCTGCATATTTTTTCTCAAACAACACCCTGAATATATTATGCCAATCCTTTCTGGCCTGCCAAGTGTCTGTGGATCGGTGTGCTGCAAGTCTAAAGTTTCAATTCCTTTAGGTTATGGACCTCTTGTCCTGAGCTTCTTTCAGGATTTTTCTTTGTCTCTGAGATTTGCCAAGTTTCACTATTACATGTTGGGGTGTTGACCTGTTTTTATTTTATATGTCAAAACAATAAAAAAATAAAAATAAAAAAGTATTGACCTATATTTTAATGGCCTATTTTTATTTATTTATTTTATTATTGATTTTTAGGTGGTTTCTCTGTGCCTCCTGTACTTGTACCCAGGTTAGGGAAGTTCTCTGCTATAATTTGCTCACTTCTGTCTCTCTCTCTCTTTCTCTCTTTCCTCTTCTTCTGGGATCCCAATTATTCTAATATTTTTTTCACTTTATGGTTTCACTTATCTCTCAAATTCTCCCCTCATGATCCAGTACTTGTTTATCTCTCTTTTTCTCAACTTCGTTATTCTCGATCATTTTGTCTTCCATATCACTAGTTCTCTCTTCTGTCTTATTTATCCTAGTGGTTAGAGCTTCCATTTTTTATTGCATCTCATTAAAAGCTTTTTAAATTTTAACTTGATTAGATTTTAGTTCTTTTATTTCTCCAGAAAGGAATTCTTTAGTGTATTTTATACTTTTTTCAAGCCCAGCCAATATCTTTATAATCATTATTCTGAACTCTAGTCCAACTTCTTATTTATATCCATACCGATTAGGTCCCTGGTAGTCAGTACTGCCTCTTGTTCCCTTTTTTGAGGTGAGTTTTTCCACCTTGTCCAGAAGAGAATAGATAAGCGAGAGAACAAAATACTAAAATGGCACCAACAACCCCAGAGACATATGCATGAAAAACAAAGCAGAAGAGACCTGAAACAAACAAACAAACAAAAAGAAAAAAAAATTCCAAAAAGAGAGACTATAATCAGGTAAACAGAACAGAGCAATACACTATATCCTGTGTGTATTTTGGTTGGTTTGTTAGAATAAACTGCATCTCAAAATTGTAAAGAAAGAAAAACATATATATACAGAAATAAAATTAAATACTTTGAAAGGATAGAATGTAACTGTGAAGATGAAAATTAAAAAGAGTTTAACAAAACAAAACAAAAAAAGAAAACAGAGAATATGATTGTACAGGTGAAGAGAACAGAGCTATACTCTAAATTCTGGGTGTATATTTGTCTGTTTGTTAGAAGAAACTGCATCCCAAAATTGTAAAGAAGGAAAAACCTATACCTATACAAAAATAAATATGATGAAAGGATAGAATGTAACTGTAAAAATGAAAATTAAAAAAGTTTTTAAAAAAGAGTTGATAAAATAAGAAATTGGTTGGAAAAGGAAAGAGAAAAAAACATTAAATTGAAAGAGTAAAGAATTGTGGGGGGAAACCATGAATTCTATATGCTATATTCCCCAGCACTGGAGTTTTGATGTTCTCATTGAGTGGCAAACTTGGTCTTGGCCACATGTTCTTGCTGATCTTCTGGGGGACTGGCATTTTTATTTGATTCTCAGGTGTCTTTACCCCGAGTGAAATTGCACTGCTTTTGCCAGGGGCTAGGCTAACTAATCTGCTCTGGATTGCTCTGTGTAGCTTCTGTTCCCTGAAGGCGTTTTGCACAGCTTTAGAGGATGAGAATGAAAATGGTGACTTCCCAATCTCCAGCCCCATAGCCAAGAACTTGGGGCCCCACTCCCCAGCCTGCATTCAGGGAAATGCAATAATTTCTGCCTCCCTGGTCTCCATCTGCACTCTGTTGCTCACCCAGCTTGTGACTGAGCATTAGTATCTCAGGTGTGGGACCCCATTTCAAGTCTCCAAATCCTGTAGACTCTTGCAGTGCATACTTATCCTGCTCCTCCTGGGGAAGTAATAGGGGGTGTCACTGGTTTTGCCACTTCCTGGGCCCCTTCTTGGAGAGTAGTCACTCGACCATGCCCTACTTCATAGTATATGGCAAATTTGAGCTGAGGGCCCACTCCTGGGCTCACTGTTTGCAACCGGCTTCCCCACTCCAATGCCTGGGAACTCTGCCAGCTCAAACACCCCTAGTCTTCATGTGACCCTTAGTATCCTGAGACCACACTATCCCACTTAGGATTCCACCCCACTTGGCCACCTGAGCACCTTTCAGGTATTCTGAAGTATTGGGTCTTATGTTTAAGTCTTTAATACATGTTGAACTAATTTTTGTGAATGGTGTTAGATAGGGGTCCAGTTTCATTTCTCTGCATGTGGTTATCTACTTTTCCCAACATCATTTGTGGAAGAGACTACACTTTTTCCTTTGAGTGTTCTTGACTCCCTTGTCAAATATCAATTGGTCATAAACATAGGAGTTAAGTTCTGGTCTCTCTAGTCTGTTCTATTAGTCTATTCTTCTGTTTTTATGCCAGTACCATACTGTTCTTATTTTTTAGCTTTATGGTATAATATGATACCAATAATTGTGATGCCTCTAGCTTTGTTCTTCTTTCTCATGATTGGTTTGGCTGCTCAGGGTCTTTTGTGGTTCTATACAAATCTTAGTATTGATTTTCTATTTCTTTAAAAAAATGCCACTGGCATTTGATAGAAATTGTGTTGAATCTATAGATGGCTTTGGATATAACAATATTACAATTCATGAACATGGGATATCTTTCCATTTGTTTATGTCTTCAATTTCTTTCATCAATGTCTTGTAGTTTTCATTCTACAGATTTTTCACTTCCTTCCTTAAATTATCCCAAAGTATTTTTTGTTTGTTTTGATGCTATCATGAATGAAATAGTTGTCTTTATTTCCTTTTAAATGTTTTTTGTTGTTAGTATGGTAGTGCAACTAATATTTGTGTGTTGATTCTATATCCTCAACTCTACTGAATTTGTTGCTTATTCCCAATAGCTTTTTGGTTATGCTTTTAGAGTTTTCTATATATATGTTTACATCATCTGCAAATAATGATAATTTTACGTCTTCCTTTCTGATGTTTTACTTCTTTTTCTTTTTCTTTTTAATTTTAATTTTAATTTATTTTTTAAATTTCTTTAAAGGGTGCTTGGGTAGCTCAGTTGGTTAAGCGACTGTCTTCAGCTCAGGTCATGATCCTGGAGTCCTGGGATCGAGTCCCACATCGGGCTCCCTGCTCAGTAGGGAGTCTGCTTCTTCCGATGACCTCTCTCTTCTCATGCTCTCTCTCTTTCATTGTCTCTCTCTCCCTCTCAAATAAATAAATAAAATATTTTAAATTTTCTTTCAGTGTTCCAGAATTCATTGTTTATGTACCACAACCAGTGCTCCATGCAATGCGTGCCCTCCATAATACCCACCACCAGGCTACCCAACCTCCCACCTTCACCGCTCCAAAACCCTCAGATTGTTTTTCAGAGTCCACAGTCTCTCATGGTTCATCTCCCCCTCCAGTTTCCCCCAACTCCCTTCTCCTCTCCATCTCCCAATGTCCTCCGTTTTATTCCTTATGTTCCACAAATAAGTGAAACCATATGATAATTGACTCTGTCTGCTTGACTTATTTCACTCAGCATAATCTCTTCCAGTCCTGTCCATGTTGATACAAAAGTTGGGTATTCATCCTTTCTGATGGAGGCATAATACTCCATAGTATATATAGACCACGTCTTCCTTATCCATTCATCCATTAAAGGGCATCTCGGTTCTTTCCACAGTTTGGTGACTGTGGCTATTGCGGCTATGAACATTGAGTACAGATGGTCCTTCTTTTTACTACATCTGTATCTTTGGGGTAAATACCCAGTAATGCAATTTCTTTTTCTTGCCTAATTTCTCTGATTAGGACTTTCAGTATATCTTGAGTAAGAGTGATGAGAGTGGGCACAAAACTTTTAATTTTTCACTGTATGTATAATGTTAGCTGGGGGCTTGTCATGTATGGTTTTTATTATGTTGAGGTATGCTCCTTCTCTAACCACTTTGTTGATGATATTTTTCTCATGAAATTCTGTTGTCACATGCTTTTTCTGTATCTATTGAGATGATCATATGATTTTAATCTTTAATTTTAATAATGTGGTATATAAGATTTATTGATGTACAAGTGTTGAGCCATCCTTGTATCTAAGACATAAATTACATTTAGTTATATGATTAGTCCTTTCAACGTGCTGTTGAATTTAGTTTGCTAATATTTTGTTGAGAATTTTTATATTCACCAGGGATATTGGTTTTCCTTTCTATTAGTGTTTTTATCTGGTTTTAGTATTAGGGTAATGTTGCTCTTGTAAAATGAATTTGGAAATGTTCCTTCCTTTTTAATTTTTTGAAAGAGTTTGAGGATTGACATTAATTCTTTTTTAAATGTCTGATAGAGAGGTGCCTGTGTGGCTCAGTGGGTTAAAGCCTCTGCCTAGGGCTTAGGTCATGATCCCAAGGTCCTGCGATTGAGCCCCACATCAGGCTCTCTGCTCGGCTGGGGGCCTGCTTCCCCCTCTCTCTCTGTCTGCCTCTCTGCCTACTTGCGATCTCTGTCAAATAAATAAATAAAATCTTTAAAAAAATAAATGTTTGATAGAATTTGCTGGTGATGCCATCTGATCCTGGGGTTTCTGTGTTTCAAGGATCTTGATTACTGACTCATTATTTATTATTATTTACTCATTATTAATCTACTCAGATTTTATATTTCTTCCTGATTCAGACTTGGTAGGTTGTACGTTTCTAGAAATTGATCCATTTCTCCTAGGTTCACAAATTAGTTGACATACGATTGTTCTTAGTAGTCTTTTTTTTTTTTTAAAGATTTTATTTATTTATTTGACAGACAGAGATCACAAGCAGGCAGAGAGAGAGGAGGAAGCAGGCTCCCTGCTGAGCAGAGAGCCCAATGCGGGGCTCGATCCCAGGACCCTGAGATCATGACCTGAGCCGAAGGCAGTGGCTTAACCCACTGAGCCACCCAGGTGCCCTTTAGTAGTCTTTTTTATAATTCTTGTTATTTTTGTGTTATCAGTGTAGTGTCTCCTTTTTCATTTCTGATTTTATTATTTGAATCTTCTCTTTTTTTTAGTCCAGCTAATGGTTTGTCAATTAGTTTATGTTTTTGAAAAACCAGCTCTTAGTTCTGGTGAGTTTAAAATTGTTTTTCTTGTCTGTTTCATTTCTTTCTATTCTGATCTTTGCTATTTCCTTGTTTCTGCTGGTTGTCAGCTTATTAATTTTTCTTTTCATTTCTTCTTTGAGCCATTTGTTGTTCTGGAGTGTGTTAATTTCCATCTGTTTGTAGATTTTTCAATTTCATCTTGTTACTGATTTCTGGTTTCATACCATTGTGGTCAAAACATACTTAGTATTATTTCAATCTCCTTAAATTTGCTAAGACTTGTTTTATGTCCTGTCATATGGTCTATCCTGGGGAATGTTACGTGTGCACTTGAGAAGAATCTATTCTCTTTCTGTTGGATAGAATGGTCTATAAATGTCTATTAGGTCGATTTCATCTATGTATGGTTTAAGCTTTATTGTTTACCTGTTGATTTTCTGTCTGGATGATCTATTCAATGCAGAAAGTGGAGTATTAAAATCCCATGCTACTATCATATCATTGTCTATTTCTCCTTTGTTAGTATTGGCTTAATACATTTAGGTGCTCCAATGTTAGGATTGTATGTATTTACAATTATTATATCTTCTTGATGAACTGACTCCTTTATCATTATGTATTGACCTTCTTTGACTTTTATTACTGTTTTTGGCTTAAAGTCTGTTTTGTATAATCTAGGTATTACCTACCCTGCTTTCTTTTGGTTTCCACTTCAAATGAGTATCTTTTTCCATGCCTTTGCTTTGAACCTATGTGTGTCCTTAAAACTGAAATGAGTCTCGGGGTGCCTGGGTGGCTGAGTGGGTTAAAGCCTCTGCCTTCAGCTCAGGTCATGATCTCTGGGTCCTGGAATCGAGCTCCGAGCTCCATTGGGCTCTCTGCTTAGCAGGGAGCCTGCTTCCATACCCACCTCCACCTCTTGCCTCTCTGCCTACTTGTGATCTCTGTCTGTCAAATAAATAAATAAAATCTTCAAAAACAAAACAAACTGGTGGCATCACATTACCTGATTTCAAGCTTTACTACAAAGCTGTGATCACCAAGACAGCATGGTACTGGCATAAAAACAGATACATAGACCACTGGAACAGAGTAGAGAGCCCAGATATGGACCCTCAACTCTATGGTCAAATAATCTTCGACAAAACAGGAAAAAATATACAGTGGAAAAAAGACAGTCTCTTCAATAAATGATGCTGGGAAAACTGGACAGCTATATGTAGAAGAATGAAACTCGACCATTCTCTTACACCATACACAAAGATAAACTCGAAATGGATAAAAGACCTCAATGTGAGACAGGAATCCATCAGAATCCTAGAGGAGAATATAGGCAGTAACCTCTTCGATATCAGCCACAGGAACTTCTTTCAAGATATGTCTCCAAAGGCTAAGGAAACAAAAGCAAAAATGAACTTTTGGGACTTCATCAAGATCAAAAGCTTCTGCACAGCAAAGGAAACAGTCAACAAAACAAAGAGGCAACCCACGGAATGGGAGAAGATATTTGCAAATGACAGTACAGACAAAAGGTTGATATCCAGGATCTATAAAGAACTCCTCAAACTCAACACACACAAAACAGATAATCATATCAAAAAATGGGCAGAAGATATGAACAGACACTTCTCCAATGAAGACATACAAATGGCTATCAGACACATGAAAAAATGTTCATCATCACTAGCCATCAGGGAGATTCAAATTAAAACCACATTGAGATACCATCTTACACCAGTTAGAATGGCCAAAATTAGCAAGACGGGAAACAACGTGTGTTGGAGGGGATGTGGAGAAAGGGGAACCCTCTTACACTGTTGGTGGGAATGCAATTTGGTGCAGCCACTTTGGAGAACAGTGTGGAGATTCCTCAAGAAATTAAAAATAGAGCTTCCCTATGACCCTGCAATTGCACTACTGGATATTTACCCCAAAGATACAGATGTAGTGAAATGAAGGGCCATCTGTACCCCAATGTTTATAGCAGCAATGGCCACGGTCACCAAACTGTGGAAAGAACCAAGATGCCCTTCAACGGACGAATGGATAAGGAAGATGTGGTCCATATACACTATGGAGTATTATGCTTCCATCAGAAAGGATAAATACCCAACTTTTGTAGCAACATGGACGGGACTGGAAGAGATTATGCTGAGTGAAATAAGTCAAGCAGAGAGAGTCAACTATCATATGGTTTCACTTATTTGTGTAGCATAACAAATAACATGGAGGACATGGGGAGATGGAGAAGAGAATGGAGCTGAGGGAAATTGGAAGGGGAGGTGAACCATGAGAGACTATGGACTCTGAAAAACAACCTGAGGGTTTTGAAGGGGCGGGGGGTGGGAGGTTGGGGGAACCAGGTGGTCTGTATTGGGGAGGGCACGTATTGCATGGAGCACTGGGTGTGGTGCAAAAACAATGAATACTGTTACGCTGAAAAGAAATAAAAAAAAAACTGCAATGAGTCTCTTATAGACAGCATATAATTGGGTCTTGTTTTATCCATCCAGCTTGTCTGTGTCTTTTGACTGGGGAATTCAATTCATTTTCATTTAGGGTTGTTATTGATATGTAAAAACTTACTGATGCTACTATTACTAGTATTATTTTTTAAAAAGATTTGATTTATTTATTTGACAGACAGAGATCACAAGTAGGCAGAGAGGCAGGCAGAGAGAGAGAGGAAGGGAAGCAGGCTCCCTGCTAAGCAGAGAGCCCAATGCGGGGCTCCATCCCAGGACCTTGAGACCACGACCTGAGCCAAAGGCAGAGGCTTAACCCACTGAGCCACCCAGGCTCCCCTATTACTAGTATTAGTAATAGTAAAACAATTATTACTCATTGTTTTGTGTTTATATTATTTCTTTTTCCCTCTGTCTTTGCCTATATTTGTAAATTGGTAATTTTCCTTGGTCGTTTGCTTTGTCTCCCCTTTCTTTAGCTTTTGTGTTTCTACTATAGGTTTTTGCTTTGTGCTTGAGTCTTACTGGTTACAGTAATTGTAGTTGCATTATTTTTGCACATAAGTCTGATTGCTGAGGTCAAGTGTCAAGTAGATTAAACAGTCCAGTTTAAGCTGATAGCAGGTTACCTTTGATTTCTCTACGAAAGTCCCACCCTTTTACTCCCCCTTTTTTATTTAGATGTTATTATTTACCTTTTTTTATATTGTGTATTAAATTATAGTAGCTACAGTTATATGAATGCTTTTCCCTTTGCCCTTTGTACTACAGTTAAGTGATTAAAATACCATCCTATTAGAGTTTTCTAAGTGTGATTGTATATCAACCTATAGCAGCATGTTGTGTGTTTTTGTATGTTTTCATGCCATTGATGCCATTAGCCAAAGATGCCATTAGCATCTTTTCATTTCCACTCTATTAGCTTCCTTCAGCATTTCTTACAAGGCAGGTCTAGTGGTGATAAAGTCCCTCAGCTTTTTGTAAGAATTATTTTTATGTTCTGGATACAATTTCTATGGAAGATGAATATCTTCTCTATGTCTTTATCTTGCCTTTTTATTCTCTTAGAGATGCATTTTGATGAACAGGCGTCATTAATTTTTTTTATTTTTTAAAGATTTTGTTTATTTATTTGACAGAGACACAGTGAGAGAGGGAACACAGCCAAGGGGAGTGGGAGTGGGAGAAGCAAGCTTTCTGCTGAGCAGGGAGCCCAATGTAGGGCTCAATCCCAGGGTCCTGGGATCGTGACCTGAGCAGAAGGCAGATGCTTAATGGCTGAGCCTCCCAGGCACCCCAGACATCATTAATTTTAATGTGGTCTAACTTATCATTTTTAAAAAATGGTTTTGCTTTTTAGGTTATGTTTAAGTAAGTAAACTTTGCCTCTTCCAAAGTTATAAATGCATACTATGCTTTCTTCTAGTTTTATTGTGTAAATTTCATATTCAATTTATAATCCAGTTTGAATTTGTTCTTTGTGCATGTTATAAGATAGAGGTAATGAATAGAAAAATTTAACTGTGTAGAGGACCCAGAATTCGTATTAGTGCTAATAGAAATGCAATGTACTATGAAAGGAGCATCTCAAATTAGTTGAAAAAAATGAACTTTTTTTTTATTTTTTAAGATTTTATTTATTTATTTGACAAAGAGATTGAGAGCACAAGTAGGCAGAGGGGCAGGCAGGGAGAGAGAGAGAGAAGCAGGCTCTCCACTGTGCAGGGAGCCTGATGTGGGGCTCAATCCCAAGACCCTGGGATCATGACCTGAGCCAAAGGCAACTGCTTAACTGACTGAGCCACCCAGGTGCCCCCCAAATAAGAACTTTTAAATAATTGAATAGCTATATGGAAATACATTAAATTGGATCAATTTCTTACAAGGATAAATTCCAAACGGAGAATTTGAGTGTTAATTTAAATGTAAGTATTAGGAGGAAACATGCATGAATTATTTTCTAACTGGGGCATATAAAACAGCTGAATTCCATTAATTATCAGGAATGTGCAAGGCATCCTTTACAACCACTAGAATAGCTAAAATTTAAATGCCTGATAATAATTGGTGATGGGAGGTATATGGAACTCTCATATAGTGCTGGTAGAACTATATATTTGTATCACTACTTTCACAAGCTATTTGGCAATTTCTTTCAAAATTATGTATATGCCTATATGGCTACACTATGACTTATAAATTTTACTTTATTTATATACTTAAGAGAAATGAGTATATGTCCACCAAAATTCTTATCACAAGGATGTCTGTAGTAGCTTTATTTACAATAGTCCAAACCTCAAAACAACTTCATGTCCATCAACACAAGAATTGATTTAATAAATTATTATGTATGTATAGAAATTATTATGTGTGTATACATATATGTATGTATGTATATTATATATGTATACAAATTATTATGTATGTATATGTATTATGTATGTATGTATGTATATGTATGTATACATAATACAAATATTATGTATGTGTACAGAAAAAGAAGAAACTCTTGATGTAAACAAAAACATGCATTAATCTTAAAAAATATCTGGCGAGTGATAGAAACCTGTGTATGCTTTCATTTGTTCAAGTTCATAAATTCAAGAACAGGTAAAATTATACTATGGTGATAGAAGAACAGTAACTTTGAGAGTGGGTGGTTACCTGAAGAAACTTGCTGAGTTAATGGAAATGTCCTGTGTTTTATCTGGGATGGTGGTTATATAGGTTTATATAGTTCTCAAATCACAGCAAACTGTATACTTAGCATATGTTTATTTTATTATATATGAATTATACTTCAATTAAGAAGGTAAAGTAATTAGGGGTACTGGATGTTGGTTTGGTTAAGCATCCAACTCTTGATTTCAGCTCAGGTCATGATCTTAGAGTTTCGAGATGGAGTCCCACATTGGACTCTGTGCTGGGTGTGGAGCCTGCTCAAGACTCTCTCTCCCTGGGGTGCCTGGGTGGCTCAGTGGGTTAAAGCCTCTGCCTTCGGCTCAGGTCATGATTCCAGGATCCTGGGATCAAGCCCCGCATGGGGCTCTCTGCTTGGCAGGGAGCCTGCTTCCTCCTCTCCTCTCTCTCTCTCTCTCTCTCTTTGCTTCTCTGCCTACTTGTGATCTCTGTCTGTCAAAATAAATCAATAAAATCTTTAAAAAAAAAAAAGATTCTCTCTCCCTCTGCCCTTCCCCCCTCTCTAAAAAAAAGAAGATAAAGTAATTATATTTCAACTCGTAATGAATATTGGATCTAGTTAATAATAATCAATGGAGGCCAAAACTGTCAGATAAAAGATTGAAGGGGAACTTTATATTGTATAAAATAAATCTGAGAACAAAAATATTTATGTGATCAATCTTCACATCATGAAAACTAGGAAAACCCATGCCTTCAGATATTTCCTATAGAATTGGGTCAGATTACCCCTTCTAAACTTACATTTCTATTTTATTACGGTAATATAGATTATGAATTTTGAAATAAAATTAGCTAATGAATTTTGGAAGAATCTCATAAAAAATAATTGTTGGTGGGGCGCCTGTGGCTCAGTCATTAAGTGTCTCCTTCGACTCAGGTCATGATCCCAGAGTCCTAGGATCAAACCACATGTCAGGCTCCCTGCTCAGCGGGGAACCTGCTTCCCCCTCTCCCTCTGCCACTTCTGCTTGTGCTCACTTGTTCTCTCTCTCTCTCTTTCCCTCTCTGTCAAATAAATTTTTAAAAAATCTTTAGAGGTATTTGAATACTGAAGGGTCCCATAAAAAGAAATGTCTTTTGCATAATACCTTCAAGGAAAACACATGGTATAGTGAACTTTTTTTATTTGGCAGGCAGTAGAAATTACCTTTCCTAGTACACTCAAGAAAATAAATATGCAGCCAGAAAAAGCATAAAAGCATCATAAGTTCTATAAACTAAACAGATGCACAAGGAAAATTTCATCAACCTTACTGGCCATTCAGTTAAACACAGAAAACTTTTCGCTGGCCAGTTACGGGCAGTAGAAATGAGACACAAAATCTGTTCTTGCTGTGATCTGTAACATACTGGGGCAAATAAGACAGAGAAGTGATTCATTGAGAGAGTCACAAAAAGTATTCATAAAGTGACTTGAGTATTCAGAGAGGGAGAATTCGTACAGCAATTGTGTGAGTAACTGGGGAGGTGATAGTGGAAGTGGATAGCAAAAGAGGAAAGGAACAGGGAAAGATTAGGAGAGGAAGGAGAAGAAGGGAGAGTTGTGATGTATCTTGAGCGTACATCTTGACAGACCTACAAGTGGCCATGTGTGAGCTGTGACTATCACAGAGGCAGGAATGTCCTTATTTTCTGATTTGTACTGACACTGTAAATGGATGCACTCTGCAAAGGCCAAGAAAATCATAAGTGAGTTTGAAGTGAACACTGTCCACTTGGGAAAATAATGTGTCCATAGAGGAAAATCTCAGCTGTCCACCATCCATTTTGCCACTATTTCTGCTTAATTATAGTAAGCAACAAATGGGAATTTTAGATCCAAATATTTGTGAACTTTCAGCTGAAGTGTTTCTAGTCTGCCTCAACTAATTTAAGCTAATCATAAGGTTTGGGAACAGTCATGTTTTAAATTCTGCTATACGGAGACTCTTGGGACAGGCTTCTTGGAGTATGGTAATGCCATTCCCTGTCATGGGAGAAATCTGTTGTTCTGGATCATTATCCTCTGACTAAGGTAGAAACCAAGCTGGAAGCATCAGGAAAGATGACACTGAAGGGAAGAGACCTGCAGTACATCGAGGATGGATAAGGCAGGAAAGCAAGGGCGCACGGAGCATGAAAGGGGAGAAATGTTGACATCATTCTAAAGTGAGACCTCTGGAGGGTGAATATTTTAGATTTTGAGGTTACAAAAATTTTGCTTGCAACACTTATGAATGTAAGTCCGATTGTTGAAATCAAAGGTCAAGTCTCTGCAGAATTTCTGACACACCATATATGATAACTGCAGAATGTTATCTGTAATAAGAAAGAACATAGAAAATAATGCAGTGATCTAAGTTCTGTAAAAACAGGTCAAACCTGGCACTAGTCCTGTCTGAAAATTTAATTAGGCATCAGGGTAGGTTAAGGGATGGCTTCACAGCTTCTACATACCGAAAGAACAGAGGCAGGAAGACATAGAAATCACTGGCCCCCTTCCTGGTTGTTTGCCTGAGGTCCCTAACAACCATCAATTCTCTGTAGCTGCTTCATTCCTATTCCTGGTAGAAGATTAGCAACTAGTGCTTTAGTATCTTCAGAGTTCAGATCTGTTAGGTTAGTTTTACTGGGAACAAAGAACCCCCCCTCTTCTTCCTCCTATCTCATCTTCCCCCATCCACTTCTGTCTGCATGCACAGCGACTTGAGCTCAGGGGCATTCTTCTCTTCGGTTCCTCTCCTGGATTAGCCTGAGTTGAGATAGGAAATTGCTGACTCTCCTAAGAATGTCCAAGAATCTCACAGTACCTCCCCGACCCCCTAACTCACCCTGGAAGATCGTTAAAGTCATGCATGACTCATGCTTCTGAGCAACACAGAAACCAAAGCCTCTTCTACAGCGATCTGTCCGTGTGCGAAGGTGGCACGTCATGCACTTCAGTGCTGTCGCTGCTGGAGAGTGGAGAGCTGCTGTGAGTGAGACCAGAGGAACTTGGGAAGGACATGGAATTATCTAGACCGGATTGTGGGAGCTGGGGGTGGGGCACAGGGGGTGGATGAAGAGCTGGTGGTGGGGAAAAGAGCATGTAGTAAAGAGTTGGGAGCTCTTACCAACTTCATATCCAAGAGAAATGCCATTGTGAGAAGAAAAGGATTCTTCTGGTCCCTATTTCAGCCCTTCTAACTGAGGTAACTTAGAGCAATGATTTTGCCTCCATGGCGTTGTTTTTTTCCAACTTTAAAATGGTTCTATTAATGATGGCATAGCCTACCTGACAGCACTGTAGGCAGACAGGAGTATAATAATGAGGGTGAGTGCTTTAAAATATTTTACCCAAATTAAGGAAGGCACAGATCGCATGGAGCACTGGGTGTTATACGCAAACAATGAATCTTGGAACACTACATCAAAAACTAATGATGACTAACATAACACAATAAAAATAAAGAAATAAAATATAAAATAAAATATTTTACCCAAGCTAGCATTGCTAACATTTGCTGCTTAGATATTGTTAGGGAATATACTCCGTAATCTTCAAACTGAATCTATGTAAAGTCCTCATGAATTATGACTAGTTAGTGACATGGTATGGTGGGGTGAGCTAATTGAAATACAGGTTAATAAAAGAAACAAGCAAAAAGCCCAAATGCAAAAGGAAAGTAGCCTTTATTGAGCATCTCATTTGGGCCATGTTCTCTCACTTTGTATCTGATTTAATCATTACAAAAGCTTTGTAAGTATTTCCCCATTTCTCAGATAAGCAATCAAAGGTACAGAGAATTTAAGACAGCAGCTGAAGCATTTAAAAAAAAATTCTGATTCTAGAGCATCCAGTATTTCCTTTCCTATAATCATTTGTTTTCATATAAAGTCCCTGATAAGGGTATCAAAAGCCACTGGCACTAAAACAAACTACAAAATTATCCATTACACACCGACCAGCTCTGTCAGCAAATGGGATACAGATTTATGAATGAAAGGATATCCTCAGGAAAATCTTGCTAGGATTTTGAATTATGGGGAGTGATAGAGACAGAATGGAGAAAGGGGCAGCCACAGAGGCTGGTGAGGAAGGTGCGCACAGAGCCCCTGGTGAGGAAGGACAGAATGTTGAGAAGGTCAGAAAAGGTGGCCTGTAAGACAGAAGGAGCATTCTGAAGAATGGCTTTTCCTCCCTTATAAATACGGTCAAATCTCAGCCCTCCATGGGTACCTACAGTACATGGAGATTTTCCAGGGCCTCCCTGTAGCCTGTCTCTGGAGTCCACTTCTCAGGTCTGTGACTCACCTACAAGGAAGCAGAAAAGGAAGAAAACCATCAAGAAGTGTTTGTCCATCCTGAGCCAGAAGTCCCTTGCAAAGGAAGAAGCCAGGAACCACAAGAACGGCTCTTCAGGCTAGAGGGACAAAACCTGCACGATAGGGCAAGGATTATTCATGCCCAAAGGCAACCAATCAACCAAGGCTTCCTCTGGAAGCTCAAGTTTATTTTCTCTGTACCCCATAGCAAGTATAATGATAATTAGTAAATGTGGGGGTTTACAGCAAGCTAACTTTTTTTTCTGGCTTATAAGTTGACTTTTTTTTTTTTTTAAAGATTTTATTTATTTGACACAGAGAGAGAGAGAGAGATCACAAGTAGGGAGAGAGAGAGAGGGAAGCAGGCTCTCTGTTGAGCAGGCAGCCTGATGCAGGGCTTGATCCCAGGACCCTAAGATCATGATCTGAGCCGAAGGCAGAGGCTTAACCCACTGAGCCACCCAGGCGCCCCTAAGTTAACTTTTTTTTTAATAAAATCTTTCTCCTAGTAATTATAGTTATGATGTTATCATTCTTATCCTAATTTTACAGAGGAGAAAACAGGCTTGGTGAGATCTGACATCTTACCCATGATTACATAGTGAGTGGAGGCCGCACTTGACACCACCTTGATTCAATACCTCTTGGAGATTTTTCTTTTAAGATTTTATTTATTTATTTGAGAGAGAGAGAGAGAGAGAGACCACAGAGAGAAAGGAAGAGGGAGAAGAAGACTTACTGCTGAGCAGGGAGCCTGATGTGGGGCTCGATCCCAGGAACCCAGCATCATGACACTTGAGCCCAAGGCAGATGCTTAACTGACTAAGCCCCCCAGGCACCCTGCCTCTTGGAGATTTGTTCATACATTCAGCAAACATTTACTGGGAACTGTTGTGTGCCAGGCACAGTCCCATGTGTGAAAGTAGAACAATGTATAAGTCAGGAAAGTTCATGTAGCTCCTTACCCTTTGGGGGAGAAACAGCAGAGTGAAAGGGATAAAAAGGTGTATAATCTATGATCAAGCTGGGCCTTCAACCTAGAACTTCTGATTCTCAGCCCAGGACCCCTTCACCTTAGCAGAAATCTGTTCTCCGCAGCCAGAAACTGTATATTCTGTAGGACTATGAAGTCCCCCTTAGGATTATCACACAACACGATCTTTACCAAGTTGTGAACCAGCTGGTTTTTCTATGATTTAGTTATGACTCTAAGAAAGTTAACTCAGTTAAGGTTCACCACAGGTAAAGCGGTGGGAAACCATAGCCAGTCTTGGCATTCTCGGGTTCCTAAACCTGCCTGTGAGCTGGTAGCACCTTGGCTAGAAATATTAGGAATCTTCCATACAGAGCTAATTTAATGGCATGTTCTTTCTTGTAGGAACAATCTGTTCATTAAAACATATCAAGGGGCACCTGGGTGGCTCAGTCATTAAGCATCTGCCTTCGGCTCAGGTCATGATCCCAGGGTCCTGGGATCAAGCCCTGCATCGGGCTCCCTGCTCAGCAGGAAGCCTGCTTCTCCATCTCCCTCTCCCATTGCTTCTGTCGACTCTCCCGCTGTGCCTCTCTCTGTCAAATAAATAAAATCTTTAAAAAAAAAATCAAGTCTGATATTTTTAGACATCAGGTGAAGACTGGATGACATAGGACTTAGTACAAATGGCACAGAATTTATAGTGTTCTTTTTCTATGACCACTCAATATGATGGAGCCCATCTTTGCCTAAGAAGAGGGCCAAACGCCTTAGACAGGGAATTGGTTCCATAGAGAGCATCTTAGAAACCGGATGGCATTTTTCAGGACTTTCCAAAGGCTTATCAAGAAGGCAAAACCCTGAGCCTTTGGTGCTTGGGTTTACAAGGCTATCAGAGCATTTTATTTGCCACCCATTTCCTCTGCTTTATCTATTTAAAGAGAATGACTCTAACATCATAGCCAAGGAAGCAAGGAAGTACATTCTAGGTTAAGCTGCAGTTGATTTTCAGTGTCTACTCTTCTTCCTTGGCAGATGCTTTCTGAAAGGCCCCCTGAGTTTTGAATCTCTTTTCTACTAGATTCTTTCCAGTTAGAATTGTGAAATTTTGCAATTCTGCCCAAACACTGGGATCCTCCTCATCTTCTCCCAGTACCTCATCTGTCAGATTTTCTCTTGAAAACAATTTCTTTCTTCATTTAGCATGACATAGGGAAGAATAACTATTAGAACCCACTAGGAGCAGTGTGGTACAATGGACAGAGGATTTCCCTAGGAGTCTGGAGACCTTTGGTGGATTACTGTGTAATTCATGGCATCTTTAGCGAGCCATTTATCTGTGATGTTAGACTTCAACCATTCTTATGGTCCCACAACTTCAACATTCTAAGGTTTCATAATGTGAATAATGAGGATGGGTACTAAGTTCTGTTCTCCTGACCTAGCAGTTTGCTTGGCACATCATGATGTGCTGAACCATGACGGCTCAACGAAGGAGGGAATGGATGAAGGATAAACCTCACATGATACCACTCTCCACTCTCCCACTGATACAGAGTCCCAAATTAAGGCACTCTGTGACAAGACAGCCACCTGCTCAGCATAGATGCCATTTGCCCTGCTCTGAGGAGGAGAAAGCAGAACATTGTGTCCTCATATTCATGGTCTCTCTTGGCTTCAGGGTGGGTAACTGAGATCTTGATGATACCACAGATGAGCAACCTCTTAACTTGTGCTTCTAAATTCCGCCCTTTTTTTTGGGGACATGGACCTTGGCACAGAGTCAGAAGCTGGCTACTTTGTTCCTGGGCTCCCAAGCAGTGGCTTTCCAGAGTGTGTATGGAGACTAGAGTGTGAGATAATGATTGTTTCAAAAATCTGGTGGAGAGGAGCCTGTTTGCGGGTCCCAGGGAAATCACCCTCACATATCCAATTGCTGGTGGGAAAAGAGGTAAAGGAAAGAAGAACAACACCAACATTTATCGAGTGCTTTCTATGTGCTATACACGAGGCTAGCCACTTCTACTTAGATCATTTCATGGAGCCCTCACAACACCCTGGTGGTACAGGGTCTATCAAGAAGCCCAGATGTGGTTCGAGTATAGATCAATGTCACTAAAATTCTGACTTCATTCACAATATTGCTGATAATCTAATGCTTTAGATGAAAAGTCCCAATGCTTAATGAAAAGTTTCAAAAAAAAAAACCCTTTCAGAACAGTTTATGGACTGATCTTATACATGTGAGTAAGAGATTTTTGTTAGTACCTTACCTTCATTCCTGAACAAAATTTATTAATATGGGGTCTAGTGTCCTCTTAGTTTCATGGGTTCTATGAACCTTGATAGAAAATTTTAATATTTTTCATTAACCTCTTGTCAGGGAGCAAGAATTTCTGTCCCTTTCAAGGTCCTTTTGGCCCAACTAAGAATCAAACTGACATGAAACATATAAACAGGAGAAAAATCAAATTTAATAGCATACATATGGGGAATACACTCAGACATGGAAATCCCAAAGACAAGCAGGCAAAATGAGGTATATATGTCCACCCAAACTAAGGAGAAGAGGGTAGGGGTCTGGGACTTCAGAGGAAAGGAATGCAATTTACTGGAACATAAAAAATAAAGAGTAAATATTTGGTAAACAGAGGTTTGCTGGGCTACTCAGAAACAGTGGGATATAGAGGGCTAGGTTCCTCCCCATCTACCATACCTAGTTCTTATCATACTGTAATTTTATCTACACTGATAGCTCTCTTCCTAGAGCAGGTCCTGCATCTAAATTTTTTTAGGCAGTTGAGGGGTAGGTAAAGAACTTTTCCTGAATCTGCTGGCTTGTAATTTATTGCTTTTCTAAATTTAGATTTTATTTATTTCTTTGAGAGAGAGCAGAATTGGGGGGAGGAGCAGAAGGAGAAGCATAAGCAGACTCCCCACCGAGCAGGGAGCCTGAGACAGGGCTCGATGGTCCCAGAACCCTGAGATCATAAACTGAGCCAAAGGCAGAAGTTAACTGAGCCACCCAGGAGCCACTGATGGATTGCTTTTTGACTCAAAATAATCTTCATGCCAAAGTATCCCATCTTGGGGTGGCCTGCTCTTGGCTCCTACAGTCTAAAGGAGAATTATCATTTCCTTCCATATTTAATGTTGGCAACAAACTGCAAAATGTTAGCAGTACCCAAGGCTATTACTAATAGAAGTGAAAGAACAGCAATTAGTTGTTTTCATTTGCATTTTTGAACTTACTAGAACACAAAGGCCACAGTGGTGTGTGTGTGTGTGTGTGTGTGTGTGTGTGTAAATATTCTCATGAATGCAAGTGTGAAGCCAGACAAAATGAAAGTGCATCTTACTTCTGTCTGTCCAGAAAATTAGGATTTTCTCCCAATAAGAAAGCTCAGTTTGAAAAACTTAGCACGGGGGTGCCTGGGTGGCTCAGTGGGTTAAGCCTCTGCCTTCGACTCAGGTCATGATCTCAGGGTCCTGGGATCGAGCCCCACATCGGGCTCCCTGCTCGGCAGGGAGCCTGCTTCCCCCCTCTCTCTCTGCCTGTCTCTCTCCCTACTTGTGATCTCTCTGTCAAATAAATAAAATCTTTTAAAAAAGAAAAGAAAAGAAAAAGTTAGCATGTTTCTGGGGCACATGGGTGTCTCAGTAGGTTGGGCATCTGCCTTTGGCTGGGGTCATTATCTCGGGGTCCTGGGTTCAAACCCTGCATCGGGCTCCCTGACCAGTGGAGAGTCTGCTTTTCCCTCTCCCTCTGCCCCCTACCCCCATGCCTACTCTCTCTTTCCCCAATGAGTAAATAAAAAAATCTTAAAAAAAAAAAAAGAATTGGCACATTTCTAAATGGAGCTATGCCATTTTACAAAACCGTTTGCTTGGGGCTTCCATACATTTTCTTACCAGCTTGTTGGATGAAAAGAAGCTCCACTTATATTGGATAAACTTTAGTGAACCATGTTGGCACTGATTTGTGGACTGCAACAAAGGAAAAAAAATCCATACCACATTTTCCTTCTCAAATAGGATACTTGATATTTCTTTAAAAATTTGAAGCAGTCATGTGAGGAATTGGCACATTTGCCATACTCCTTCATTTTACAATGGATGAAACTAAAGGAACCTTTTTCAGTGTTGCCAGTTTGCCTTTTCCTTTTGGTTTTGCTTGCCCTGTGCATGCTGAAGCTGTCAAAGAATTCTTACATCATGAGTCACTTTGGGAAACTGCAAAAATCAGTGACTTTTTGGCAATGGTAAAAAGGTGGTTTTATCATGCAGGACTTTTTTTTTTTTTAAAGATCTTATTTATTTATCTATTTGACAGAGATCATAAGTAGGCAGAGAGGCAGGCAGAGAGAGAGGGGGAAGCAGACTCCCTGCTGAACAGAGAGCCCAATGCGGGACTTAATCCAAGGACCCCGAGATCATGACCTGACCCGAAAGAAGAGGCTTAATCCACTGAGCCACCCAGGCGCCCCATCATGCAGAACTTTGAAACAAAAGCTTCTCTTCCCTTCTCACAGATGGAACTCCTACAATGCTTGGTGACCATTTGGTTTTCCTACTTCTTTGAGAAGTGAATCTCCTCACTCGATTTTTAGGACAGACATGCACAACAGACAACAGACTATTCAAACAACTCTGAAAGAAATTCTGTCATCAGCCGAAAGAGTCATCAACTTTATCCAAAGTAAGTTTCTAAATCATCACATTTTAAAAATATTTTTGTGGAGGGGCGTCTGGGTGGCTCAGTGGGTTAGGCCTCTGCCTTTGGCTCAGGTCATGATCTCAGGGTCCTGGGATTGAGCCCAGCATTGGGCTCTCTGTCTGCCAAATAAACAAATAAAATCTTTTAAAAAATAAAAAATACTTTTTTGGAAAATAAGAAAATCTCCTCTATCACACAGAAGTTCTCTGGCTTTTGACAGGGCAAACTTTAGTACCGATTTTGATAAATAACTTTTATTTATTTGTTTATTTTTTCAAGAAAAAGCAAACCTACCCTGGAACATTTTGAAAAAGAGGGCTTTATTCATGGCGTGGCTCATTCCAAAGATACTTAACCATCTGAATGTGATATATGTTTGCATGTAAGGTCCTGAACTTATTGCTAAGGAGCTACTGAAAAAAATCAAAGCTTTCTTGGCTAAACTGCCAATATAAATGAAGAAGGTAGAGGCCAGTATCCTTGCAAATGTATGTTTTTCCCTCAACTTTATTCAGATATAATTAACATTAGCTTGGGATAACTTTAAGGTCTATACTATGTTGATTTGATACACTTAGATATTGCAATAGGATACAACCCAATGGTGGTAGTTAGCTAACTAGTATGGTGGCCTTAGCTAATGACTCTATTGTGTCACACATCATCGCCATCTCTTTTTAGTGGTGAGGACATTTAACATCTACTCCCTTAGCCACTTTCAAGTAATGTAATCACAATGCTGTGCGTTACATTGCTAGAACTTGCTCATCTTCTAACTGTAAGTTTGTGCTCTTTGACCAATATCTCCCCTTTTTTCCCCTTGAAAATGTTCAAGTGCTGTGGGAAAAGCTCTGCCAGATGGAATTGAAATACAAAATTCTGTGTCAATTTACTTGAAAGGAGAAATCCATGATCATCTGGAAATACCCCAGAAATCTTTTGAAAGTCATTTCTATCTTCATGACATTAATGTTGAGTCCAGAAATCACACTATTTCATATTTAAAAAAATTTTTTTTAATTTTATGTTATGTAGGCTCTACCCAATGTGGGACTGGAACTCATAACTCCAAGATTAAGTGTCGCATGCTCCACCAGTTGAGCCAGCCTGGTGCCCCCACGATGTTCTATGCTTTCTATATTTCTGGTATAAATCATATCTAAAATGTCACAGAAGTGCTAAAGATGGGTTCATTTGTCTGAGGACAAAACACTTCCCCTTCAATTTAAAAAAAAATTTTTTTTTTAGTTCAATTTTTTAAAAAAAATATTTTTAATTTGTAACATACCTGGAGTATAAAATGTCCATGGGACCCTCGATGATTTTAAAATACATTACGTTTTATTTTAAAATATTTTTCTTCGTAATAGCTTTATTATGGTATCATTGATATAAAAAAAAAAACTGCTCTTATTTAAAGTGTGCAGTTTGATAATATTTGGCATGTTCATGCCTGTGAAACCATCACCCAAATCAAGTCCGTGAACATATTCATCAGGTCTAGAGATTTCCATGTGACCCTTCATAGTTTCTTTTGTAATTCCTCTCTCCCATCTCCATCTCTCCTCCTAGCATCTGCAGGCAACCACTAAGCTGCTCTCTGGTACTTTTGGATCAGTTTGCATGTCCTAGAATTTTATAAATTGAGATCATACAGCAAGTGATTTTTTTTGGTTTGACTTCTTTCAGTCAGCATATTGTTTGAGTGATTTATCCACATTATTGAGTCAATGGTTTATCTCTTTATATTGCCTGGACATATTTATTCTATGGACATACCACAACTTGTTTATCCATTTGTTGACGGGCATTTGAATTGAATTCATTTAGTTCAAAATATTTTAAATTTCTCTTGAGACTTCTTCTTCGACCCATAAGGAAGTTAGAAGTATGTTATTGAATCGCCGAGTGTTTGGGGATTGTTTTTTCTAGCTATCTTTCTGTTACTGATTTCTAGTTTAATTTCATTGAGATCTGAGAGCATACACTGTATAGACTTGTATTCTTTTAAATATGTGTAGTGAGGTACTGTGGCCCAGAATATGTCTATTTGGTGAATGGTTCATGCAAGCTTGAGAAGAATGTGCATTCTGTCTGTTGGATAAGATATTCTGTAAATGTCAGTTAGATCTAAGTGTGGATTGGTGCTAGTCACTAAGCTGTGTCCTGAATTTCTGCCTACTGGATTGCCCATTAAGGATAAAGGGGTGCTGAAATCTACAATGATAATGGAGGATTCATCTATTTCCCCTTGCAGTTCTATCAGTTTTTGCTGTGTGATGCTCTGTAGCAAGGCACATGCACAGTAAGGATTGTTACGTCTTCCTGGAAAATTGATCCATTTAGACGTCTATAATGCCCCTTTATCTCTGTGATGATCACGGTGGCCACCATGAGAGCCGAGTTCTGGGATACCCTTTGTACAGCCCCCTTCTGCTGTGCTTTGAGCATCTCCAAGGCTGGGGGAATGCCGTGTGGGCGGCAGGGAAGAAGCGCTGAGAATTGTGGCCCATGGAGCAGCTGTCTCTTATTACTATCTCTTAAAATCCTGCATGGTGCTCTCTAATCTTCCTGAATATGTGGTTTGGTGTTTCTCATTAATTTTGGAAAATTCTCAGTCATTACTTGCAATATTTCTGCCATTCCTTTATCTCTTTCTTTTCCTCCAATATTCCCACTATGTATGTTATACCCTTTCTATTTGCCTCACAGTCTGGATTATTCTGTTCTATCTTTTTCATTTTTTTTTCTCTTTTTACATTTCAGTTTTGGAAGTTACTCTTGGCATATCTTCCAGTCTCACTGATTATTCCTTGGCTGTGTAGTGTTTCAGTAATTACAACAACAAAACAAAAGCCAGGTAGGCCTACATGAATGTGTGCTAAGGTCCTAGTATTACTGGTGAAGTGGGAAAGGTGATAATTGGCAGTTTTCTGTAATAAGTTAAAGATGTAAGCAGTAATATCAAGGTAACAATTTAGAGAAGAGTTTAAATAAAAAATATAGCTAATAAATAAGTACAATGAAATAATAAATATTTTTGAGAAATCCAAAAGAAGTCCAGGAAAAATGGGATGCCTGGGTGGCTCAGTTGGTTAAGCAGCTGCCTTCGGCTCAGGTCATGATCCCAGCGTCCTGGGATCGAGTCCCACATCAGGCTCCTTGCTCATCAGGGAGCCTGCTTCTCCCTTTGCCTCTGCCTGCCATTCTGTCTGCCTGTGCTTGCTCTCTCTCCCTCTCTCTCTCTCTCTGACAAATAAAAAAAATAAAAAAAATAAAGTCCAGGAAAAAATTTTAGAAGAATCTAAAACAGTTCAAATAGGGGGGGAAAAAAGGTGCTAAGTAAAGTCTTCTATATATATCAGTAACTGAATTAAATACAAAAAGATTAGATATTCTAATTAATAGTCCAAGATTGTCAGATGGTATTTTCAAAAACCCAACCCTGTGCTACTTATGAGCTCTATCAAAAACAAGAAGATTGAGGAGGGCTGAAAGTAAAAGATTAAAAAAAGTCATACCATGGGGACGCCTGGGTGGCTCATTTGGTTGGACGACTGCCTTCGGCTCAGGTCATCATCCTGGAGTCCCAGGATCGGGTCCCACATCGGGCTCCCAGCTCCACGGGGAGTCTGCTTCTCTCTCTGACCTTCTCCTCGCTCATGCTCTCTCTCACGGTCTCTCTCTCAAATAAATAAATAAAATCTTAAAAAAAAAAAAGTCATACCATGAAAATCCTGACTCAGAAAAAGAAACCTGGCGTAGTTACACAAATATCCAAAAAATTTACTTTCAGGTGAGAAACCTTACTGGAGATGAAAGGAGACTTTTCATAATGAGAAGGAAGTTAACCTACCAGGAAGATATCATAATTTAAAGTATTTGTACACCTAACAACATGGCATCAGAATGTAGAAAACCAAAGAATGGCAGGAATAATAAGGGAGTTAGATATTATTTCTCATCTCATTATGAGGTATCTCATTAGGAGAGATTTTATTACATGTTTCTCACTAGCCAATAGAACAATCATATAAAAATCAGTAAGGATATAGGTTATCTTGGTGGTAAAACTTGAACCAGTTGATATATACAGAATAGTGCATCTAACAAAGGCAGAGTACATATTCTTTATAAGTACACATTGAATGTTTACCAAAATTGGATGATAAATCAAGATGTAAAAATTCAGAAAAGATTGAAATAATTCAGGATGTGTTCTTTGACCATTGTGGAATTAAGAAATGCATCAATTACAAAAATAAAACTAGAAAATTTCCCTCCTGTTTGGAACAAAAAGAACCTTTAAATTACTGGTGGATTAAAGAAGAAATTATAATGGAAACTAGAAATAATTTGAAGTGAGTGTTCATGAACGTGTGGCATTCATACTGTGGGAAGCAGCTAAAACAGGACTAAAAGGAAAGTTTATAGTCTTAAAATGGATATAGTAGTAAAGAAATAATATAGAACACTAACGATCTAAATATTTACCTCAAGGAGCTAGACAAAGGAGAGCATATCAAACCTGGCAAAAATGTAAGAAAAGAAAGAGAAGAGCGGAGGTAGATATTCAAAAGACAAAATTAACAAATTCTAAATGTGTTTCCTTGAAAACTGCATTCTTAATGAATAAAAATGAAGAGAAAACAAAACGTAAGCATATCACGAATAGAGGTGGGCAAAATGGATGAAGGGAAGTGGGAGGTGCATTCTTCCAGTCACAGAATGAATATAAGTCACAGGATCTAGTGCACAGCACAGGCTGGTCAATGGTATGGTAATAGCTGTATGGTGACAGGTGGTCACTGCTACACCCGTGGTGAACCTGGCTTTATGTATCAAAACCTGTCAAATCACTACCCTGTGCACCAGAAACTAATGCAACATTTGCATGTCAACTCTACTTCAACTAAAATAAATGAATAATCAATTTTAAAGCAAGATTTGTAAAAAGGCAAATGCAAAAAACTAAAAAAAGAGTAACGGAATAAAGAAGGTATACATCACTACCTTTCCAGCAGACATTGGAAAGAAAATAAAGAGGATAGTATAACAATCTATCTATAATGACAAGTTAAGCAATTTCACAAAACACAACATTTTTTTTAAAAATTGTGAAAACTGTCAAAAGAAGAAATATTATTACTGATGAAATTGGATCCATGATTATAACTCTGTTGCTAAGGAAATTGTAGTCCCCGATGTCTTTACCAGTGACTCCTCTCAAACATCAAGGGAAAAAAACCTAACAGTGTTATGGGTCCAAGATAACCTTGACATGATAAGAATGTTAGAAAATTTTTTCAGACTGATCTCTCAAACCCTGATGCAAAATTCCAAAACAAACATTACCAAACTTAATTCAATAATATGCAAAAAGAATAATCTACTTCGATCAGGTAGATTTACTTCAGGAATACAAGAGTTGTTTAACATTAGAGGAAGGAATCAATTTAATTGTCCACATTCGTAGAAGAAGAAAAACAAAACTATGATGATAAAATGGAATATCAATTTATAATAAAATTATCATCAGATAACAGTAGAAGAGAACTTTTAAATTAGATAAAGAGTATCTATAAAAATCCTCTTAATGGTGAATTATTATAGTAGTAGTCTTTCCAACAAACTGTGCTGGAACAACTAGATATCCATATGGCCAAAGATGTAACTTTTCCTTTACACTGTACAGAAATTAAACTAAATATAACTTCAGATGGATCTTAGACTGATGTACAAATTAAGATGATAAATCTACTAAAAGAAAACATTGGAGAAAATATTTGCAACATGCAGGTAGGCAAAGATTTCTATAACAGAACCTGGAAGCACAAATTACAGAAGAAAAAGATTATAAATTTAACTTCATCAAAATGTAAGTCTTCTGATTCTTAAAAATCACTACGAAGAAAATACAAAGGTCAGCCACAGTTGAGGAGAAAATATCTCCCATGTCTCCGGAATGTACCATTGCGTTTGATGAGTGAGGCCTTTGGGGCCCTGCCCACCTACCAAGTCATTGAGTCTGAGTTGACTCACTCCCCCATGTGAGTATCAGGCCAGCAAATACATCACGAGGCTCCCTTGGATGGGGCTTCAGTTTTCATGAGCCCTCTGGAGCAGGTCAGGAGCTGCTTTTCAGAAGGGCTAGAGCCGTGTCAAGGAGGTGACAAATCCAAATCTTCAAGGAGTATCTCCCCGTGGCTGTTGCTTCTTTGTTGCCAGAAGCTCCAACGGACAGTCATCACTCCCAGTGCCCGGAGCTCAAAGAGGCCATTAGTGTGGTGGGCTCAGAGGTGGAGAGTGGACCACCGCTAGCTGCAACAACTTCCAGCACAGCTGCCTTGTTTGGGCCCCACTGCAAGTTTTTCCCAAATCCTGCCATTTGAATTCAGGTGTTTTTTTTCCCCTATGGGAAAAAGACCATGTTGTTTAACACACACACACACATGCGTGCGCGCATGCGCGCACATGTCCGTGCACACGCGCCCTTGCAAGGAGATTTTGCTCTCTTCTCTCTGGTCAGGAGTGTGGTGCACGCAGGGAGGAAGAGAAGCTAGTCTGCAGGGGATGCTGGAGCAGTGGGAGGCTTTTCCCTCTTTGGCACCTTGTCTCGCTTTAGACCTGCCTCTCTCACTCCTACATAATTCCGAGTCTCTGGAGTCCTCTCCCTTTGTCCCCGTACATGCTAATATATTCATTACCTATTGCCCCATAGCCAAATTCCCAAACCTTAGGGGCTTAGAACAACAAAATGTATTATTTGAAGGTTTTCGGTTAGGAATCGGTGTGGCTTGGCGGGGTCCTTGGCTTCAGAGTCTTTCTCAGACATAATGAAGTGTTGGCCAGGCTGTAGTCATCTCCTGGCTCTACTTGGGGAGGACCCCCTTCCAAGCTCGCTCATGTGGTGGCTGACAGATTGAGCTCTTCACTGGCTGTTGGCTTCAGATGAGAACCACATACCTTGATTTTAGCCTGGTGAGACCCTGAGCAGAGAATCCCTCTGCATGTGCCCACACTTGTGACCTACAGAAACTGAGATCATAAATCTGTGCTTGTTTTAGCTGCTGGGAGTGGTAGTTTGTTATGCAGCAATAGAAAAGTAATACAAACGGCTGGGAGAAGGGGGGTTCCCTTACCTCCCCTTACTTGGGGTGAGAGCACCTGCTGCTGGACTCCAAGACATCTTCTCTTTCTTTTAACCGAATCCTGTGGGTGGCCTTGTCCTTCATCTTCCAGAAAGCCATGTCCCTGTCACGATCTCATCCTCATCTCCCAGGCTGTCAAGAACAGTGAAGGGTCTGGGATTTTACCCTACTTGCAAGCTAACAAGCTGGTTTGTTCTTGTTTTAGAGAAGCTGGGAGGAGAAACAAAACTCCTGGGTCAGAGACAAAGGACTTTTCCAGTTTTAGTCTGTGTGCCGATTCAAAAGCTTATAGTTTTATACTGTGATCATAAAAATGGGATTTTTGTAGGCTACATGTTTACTTTTTTTTTTTCTGCAGCTTTTTCCCCCTATTCTCCTGGGAGCAAGATGTTGAGACAAAGGACTTTATTCTCATGGTGAGAGCAGAAGCCAGAGCGCCATGTTGCTCGGGTCCCTGAGGCCCACAGGGCAGTCAGTATAGCAGAGGCCCAGGTAGATGCCCAGGTAAAAGCTGTGGGTTTTTGTCACAGCTGGGGAACACTGAGCTTGAGGAATCAACCGCTTATATGCTAAGTGGAAGCAAGCCTGCTCTTTGTCCTGGGGAAGATGTTACCTCAATCTTTAACATTTTTCTCTGTGAACACAACCTTGAGCAATGGCCTGAGAAAAGTATGGCCAAGGCCTTGTATCTTGGCATACCCAAAAGGAAGACACTGTGATGCTCAGGGCCCATGGTGCACCATCTCTACTAAACAAAGTTGAAGAATAGAAGCATAAATAATGAAATATTGACCTAAGAGAAGTAAAAAGTGCAAAAGGTAGATATTTTTAAATCTAAAAGAAATGAAGAGATTTATAGATTTGAAGAGGTTATAATTTGGGGGTTGCATGATGGCTCAGTGGTTAAGCATCTGCTTCCAGCTCAGGTCATGATCCTGGGATCCTGGGATCAAGCCCTGCATCGGGCTCCCTGCTCAGCGGGGAGCCTGCTTCTCGCTCTCCTACTCCCCCTGCTTGTGTTCCCTCTCTTGCTGTGTCAAATAAATAGATAAAATCTTAAAAAGAAAGAAAGAAAGAAAGAGCCTTGTTTTCAGCTCCTTACTATAAAGAAATCAATCTGATTAACCTGGCTGCTCTGTGAGAATCGCCTGAAGGATGCAAGAGTGGATGTTCCACAAATATTTTGGGGCTGTTTCCTACTTTCCAAGCCTCCAGATGCTGGGGTACAGTGGTAAAAGTCCTTGCTTTATTCTAGTCAAGGAATCAAAAAAGTGACCAAAGAGGTATGAAAGGCCAGGTAGTGAGAATCATTATTAAAAAGTAAAGCAAGGAAAAGGATGGAGAGGGATGTTGACATTTTCTAAAGATGTAACAGGACTAAGGGGCGCCTGGGTGGCTTGGTCGGTTAAGCATCTGCCTTTGGATCAGGTTATGATCTCAGAGTCCTGGGATCAAGCCCAGTGTGGCCAGTGGGCTCCCTGCTCAGTGGGGAGACTGCTTCTCCTCTTCCTTCTACTTCTCCCCTGGCTTGTGCACGTGCACGCTCTCTCTCTTTCTCTCTCTAAAGTAAATAAATAAAATCTCAAAAAAAAAAAAAAAAAAAGATTTACCAGGACTGAGGCGGTGACATTTGAGTGAGCAAGGGGAATGTGGTAGGAAATAAGAGGGAGAATGGGCTTTGCTCAGAATGGGGAAGACTTTCCAGGCCGTGGGAGGAGCTTTGGATTTTCTTCAAAGAGTGATGAAAAGTCACTGGAGGGTTTTGAGTAGGCGTGCGGCATCCAGGACCTGTAAAAGCGCTGTCTGACCCCCTTATAGAGAATTGACTATAATTGGGCAAGAATAGAAGCAGACAGGCAAAGAAAAGAAAATTGCCTTGGACCGGGTGAGAGATGAAGACAGATTGGATTAGAGTAGTGGCAGTGGGACAGAGAAAAATAAACCCATGTGAGAAGTTAGTAAGTAGAATGGATAAGACTTCCTGTTAGATTCTCTTTGAGGCTGAGGCACAGGGATCTATAAGAAATTCTTCCCAGGTTTATTGAACCCCCTAAACACTGAAATAGGAGCAGATGTAGTGAACCAGAAGGATTATGATTTCATTTTGAGGCAGCCTGAAATTATGGTACTTGAGCCTTCCGAAGTGGAAGGAGATTTGTAGACGGGAGTCTGGAAGTCAGAGTAGGGGTCTGAGACAGACTTGTAAAACTGCATGTCATCAGCATACGGAGCATACCCTAAGCTGTAAGAATGGACCCAATTCTCACCCAGTCCAGTGAGTCAGTACTCAGCTTGTTCCTAGCTGCTCACTTGTGCAAGGCAAATTAGAGCTAGTTCTGAATCTGACTTTCTATCTTCAAGGTCCATTCTAGAAGAGTTGGTTACTAACTTCCCATCTTTTTGAATACCCAAAGCCAAATGTCCATCTTATTGAAAGTGGACTGGATGCTCCTGGTACCCCCCCCTCACAGCCAGGCTCTTGCCCCTCAAATGCCAGAACCACAGCTAGCCACTACCCTATGCCTTGCCTAACCAGATGTCCTTCTTCTATATGACACATCTAGCCACTACCCTATGCCTTGCCTAACCAGATGTCCTTCTTCTATATGACTCCTGATGATGGAAGTTTCTGACGCCCACCCTAGCGAAAGGGCCCATGGAACTGTAAGCACTGCACAGAGAGTTAGTGCTTGATAGTTTCCAGGGCCTTAACAAATATGAGCTTCTTTTTTTTCACAAACTTGAATATAACCCTAATACTAATCCTATGAGAGACGACGGTTAGTCTCAACATCAGGAACTCACCCAAAGTCACAAAGTTGGCAAACAGCAGAGTCAGGATTCAAGCCCATATGTGTCACAAACTTAAGTTTGGGATTGAGGGAAGCGTCCTTTCCAGAATTCAGTATTGGTGCAGAGGAGCGCATACTTTCATAGGTTTCCCAACTCTGGGAAAAGAGCTCTTTTCACTGACATCTTGAACTTACACTGTAGTGAGCAAGAAATTTCATCCTACAAATGAGGAGTCTCAGCAGCAAGACCAGTGCAGTGTCCCCTTGAGCCCTTCTCTTCACCCACGTGCCATCATGTCCACCAAGCTGTGTCTCTGTGCTGGAGTCTCTGGCTCACTTGTGTTTCTGCAGCCACATGACCCACTCTCCTCACAGTGTGACAGCTGTTTGACATCTCTGTACTCTTGACATATCTGTTTCTTTGGGTGCCTGTCCCTACTTACTTTTTCCACCTAACACATTGCTAGCCCTCAAAGTCCTGCTCAACCCCCCTTCTTCTTGGAAAGCTTCGTCACATTTGAATGTCCTTCACCCTGATGTTCCTAGCCAACTGTGCTTGGTGTCCTTTTGATGTCTTTGACTAGACTTTAGCCTCTGTGAGGCCATTGAGTCGTGTCCTGGCTGCTTGACCTCTTCTCTTCCTGGGATACTGGCATTTGGTATATCCCTAGAAATTATTTATGAGAGTATCAGTCAGTTAATTGGTAATACCTGAGGGCAAACCTGACAAATTTCACCTTTTCCTCACCCTTTTCCTGAAGTTTCCCCTTCTTCCACCACGAAAGGGATACTCCAGTGCTCCCACCTCCACATCCAGACTACACCTGGAGTCTGAGCTTTGTTCCTGGTGTCTCAGTCTCCATTGGATAGAGACAAATCTGAAATTGTTCTGAGGAAGGTGACCAGGTTAGTGAAGAGAGATAAAAAGAACTAGATGTCCAAATCCTGTCTTGAAATACCTGAAAGGTTAAAATGTAGGAGAGAAATTTGATTCTACTTGCAAAGCACAAGGCTTAGAAATTATATACATGTATATTATAATATATATTAGAGTATGTATATTATATATATAATATATAAGAGTATATATTATAATATATATTAGAGTAATATATATTAGAGTATTAATATATATATTAGAGTATGGTACATATTATTTCTAGATTATAATATAGATTATTATGTTATATGTAATAATATGTAAAGTAACACAAATATAATAACATAACATATTATATGTTATATATATATATAACATATAACAATATTATGTGTTATATATCATAATATATTCTATATAATTCTATATTATATTTTAAATTATATAAATTGTACCATTGATCTTATCATTCAGGGGAATTTTTAAATAGATGCCTTGTGGGGACAGGGTGGCCTCCTGGGTAGCTCAGTTGGTTAAGCATCTGCCTTCGGCTCCAGTCATGATCTTGGGGTCCTCAAACCCAGACCTCATCAGGCTCTCTGCTCAGTGGTGAATCTGTTTCTCCCTCTCCCTCCACTCCTTCCCCTTGCTCATGCCCTCTCTCTCTCAAGTAAATGAATAAGTAATCTTAAAAAAAAAATAGATCCCTTTGGGGTAGTAAGACTTAAGTTGGTGGCTTAGTTCTGGGAACATTGAGTTACTGTCTGTCCCTGAAATTTTATGATTACGTGATTTGGATGAATAGTCCAAAGACAGATCACTGGTGGAGATCAACCACTGCTTTCCACAGGAAATTGTACATGACAAAAGTTCCAGGATGTTTGTTGTGTTTCTGCTGGGCATAGTCTTTCTGGTCTGCTCAAGTAAGGGTAAGTCCTGGAGGTAGAGGGAGAGCTGTTGTTGATTAAGAGATGGGCTGGGGAAGGGGAAATTTCCACAGCTGGCTCTTCGGGCTTTGGCAGATGTGTATGAGGTTATGACAAAGAAGGCTTTTCTTTTTTTTCCCCAGGTGAATTGGAGGAACATCTGAGAGGTACAACTATGACTAGTCTACAATCCTTTGTAAACAGGTCGTTTGTGACATGTTGAAGAGAAAAACCTCTCAAACTTCAGAGAGGGCTGTAATCCATTCTTACTCAATAATCTTAGGAGTTATATCTCGTCTTAGACTAATTTAGTCCATTTTTTAGAGTAAGGAAGCTGAAATCTCTTTGTTCATTTGACTGTATGAGATCATCAGGTTAAATAATGGGCCCATAGAGCCTGGGTGGCTCAGTGGGTTAAGCCTCTCCCTTCAGCTCAGGTCATGATCCCAGGGTCCTGGAATCGAGCCCCAAATAGGGCTCTCTGCTCAGCGGGGAGCCTGCCTCTCTGCCTACTTGTGATCTCTTTCTCACTGTCAAATAAATAAATAAAACCTTAAAAAAAATAAAGGGCCCATAGATAAATTTCTTGGGAACTCTGATCTTTTGAGATCATATGCAACAATTGATTCATGTCTGTATAAGTTATTGTTCACAAGATTATCGTAGGAGTCAATGGCCAAAGAAAGATTCGGAACCACCAGGCAATAGTAAGTTCCTATAGAGAAACCCACAGGCCTGGAGAATCTTCAGACTCCATCCTTTAAAGAGCTCTTTCTGTGTCTGGCAGAGATTACCAGCACATGCTATAAATGTGGAAAATACCATCTTGGGTTGTGCTATGACACCATGAAGACCTGCACCCTAAAGGACCAACAGTCCTGTGCTGTTGAGAATTTTTACTTCCTTACAAGAAAAGGTAACGTGGGGTAGAGAGTGGCCGAGAGATAACAACCTGTGCATGGGGGAGTGGGTGGCTGAAGACGGGGCAGTCCTGTAGAGGGGATGGCAAAAATGCATTATTCCCCAAGACAATATTGAGTAAAGGAAAGGTTGACGTCTCTTATCAGTTGGGGAAATACAGTCCATTCTCTGGTCAAGAATGAGTAGACTCAGCCTTGTAGCTCATTTGGGCTTAGCAAATGGCTCTTGAAGCTCTGAGGAGAGGTTATTCCTCGGAACAGGATAGGAGGAAGTGGAGTCATTACAATTGTGTTCTCTCTCTTTCATGTCCTCAGGGCGGAGTATGTACTATTATTCTAAACTGTCATGTATGACCAACTGCGAGGACATCAACTTTCTGAGTTTTGAAAAAAGGACACAGCTCATCTGTTGCAATCATAGTAACTATTGCAACCTCCCTGAGGGGGTCTAGCTCAGCAGCTTTCCTGGACTGGCTCATTCTTCAACTCACCATTCCCTTTATCTCTTCCCCCAAACCTGTACTTGGATCTCCTCTTTCAACCAAGGGTAGAGAGTGATAAAGCCAGTTGGTGAAAGTCATAAGGACAGAGAGGGGAGAGTAGTGAGTCTCATTAATGATGGAGGACTAGACTAGACTGACCTTTGCAAATCCCTGTTGCTCACATCTGGCAGTTTTGATTTCCTTATGATGGAAATAGAGTTGCCGCAAATAGGATTGGGTTTGGAACTGGTTATTATCTCCTGTATGGTAATGCAAAGAATTGGAAATCCTGAACTTGTGCTGAGAACTCTGTGACCATACTTTATGCTCATCTATATCCACTCTTCTGGTTGCAGTTGAGATTCTCTTAGGATTAGCCCTGGTATCTCCTGGTGCTCTCCTTTTACCCATGGGTTATGGAGATAAAAGAAGAAAACTCTGGCTTCCCAATTTGTTGGCAACATGAGCCATATCTTTCTTTAGTAGAGCTCTTGGAGGAGGGGAATCTCAGGCAGAAAGAAAACTGGACAGGCATAGGGATGAGGCATTAAGAGAAATTGTAGGGACCTTTCTGTTTGTGGAAACTAAGATTTTTTTATTAAATTTTTTTATTTTTTATTAACATATAATGTATTATTAGCCCCAGGGGTACAGGTCTGTGAATCGCCAGGTTTATACACTTCACAGCACTCACCATAGCACATACCCTCCCCAATGTCCATAACCCAACCACCCTCTCCTTACCTCCCTCCCCCAGCAACCCTCAGTTTGTTTTGTGAGATTAAGAGTCTCTTATGGGGGGCACCTGGGTGGCTCAGTGGGTTAAAGCCCCTGCCTTCGGCTCAGGTCATGATCCCAGGGTCCTGGGATTGAGCCCCGCATCGGGCTCTCTTCTCAGCAGGGAGCCTGCTTCCCTTCCCCTCTCTCTGCCTGCCTCTCCACCTACTTGTAATCTTTGTCTGTCAAATAAATAAATAAAATCTTAAAAAAAAAGTCTCTTATGGTTTGTCTCCCTCCCAATCCCATCTTGTTTCATTTTTTCCTTCCCTACCCCCCAAACTTCCCACATTGCCTCTCAAATTCTTCGTATCAGCGAGATCATATAATAATTGTCTTTCTCTGATTGACTTATTTCACTCAGCATAATACTGTGGAAACTAGGATTTGAGAGACAATTTGGTGTGGGTGAAATTGGCTTAAATTATCAGGGTCCTGGCTGGCCACGTGACCAACCAGCACCAGATTGAACTCGGTGATTTAATTGGGAATGGAGACCTTGTGCAAGGATGGCCAGCGCTCCTTATAATAATGAAGGGGTGAAAAAGAATGAAGGGGGAAATGTGAATAATAAAGCAGATGGCATGGTAGTCGAAGATAATAAAATGAACAGAGATGCCATGGGTAGGGTTGTAGTTAGAAAGTTCCCAGATAAGATGAAATTATGAGTAAACAAAGGGTATAAGAGAGCAGAAGTTAGTAGTGGTGTGAAGAGAAGCCCCCAGACACTGAGTGGAATAAACAGGCAGAGAGGAATGGAGTAGCACTGATGGTGGAGTGTGGCCAAGGTGGTGAAGCTTCCTTGGGTACAGAATAACTCTGGCATTTCTCTCCTTAGGAGGCACACTGAAGTTCCTAGTCCCCGATTTCCATGAGCTTTTTCCTCCCTCATTAGGCCACATGAAATGTTTAATGATAAACCAACTACCCCTCTACTCAAGTCGTTTGGTATGCTCTCTGTGTCTGAGAATATGTTCCTTTCTGAGGAATTCTCAGTTGGGATTTTATGGAGCCAGAATGAAGAAAGACATGACAACCTTTTAAAAATGGACAAGCAGATTGGAAAAGCCAATGTAACATGGATATTTTGAGTTAGGGAAAAAACATATTTTTATTCCTATTTGTATTATGGGCTCACTCACCCGTTGAATCATTGGGGATGGGAGATACCTGTCTAGGGGGAAAGAGAGAGAGAGAGATCATTGTTTTTCATTGGGTCTCAAAAGAGACTTTAAAAATATTTGTGCATCATTGTTTGGACAAAGATTGGCTTTGTTGAACAAGAAGAGGGTTCTAATTATAAAATCTTTCCTAGATGGCCCAAGAGCAAATGTTGGCATTCTCAGGATCAGAGCATCAAAAAAATTTTTTTAATGTAGTAAATGGCCTTCGTTTGGTTTTGGTGCCCTGCCCCAATCCTCCTAGCTGACCAGTGCTTCTGCCATCCAGCTGCATTGAGTGTTGGCTCAGGGCAACTCAGAGCTGTTTACTACTCTGCAGATTTGCCCTCTGCTAAATGGGAGTTGCCTTGCCCAGATGCTAAGCTCCCATCATGAGCACAGACCTCACCCAATAAAAGGGTGACTCCTTACATCATGATGGGACTAAGTCTGGGGCACATTATGTGCTCCAGAGCTCTTCCACAAGATTTGACTGAATCCCATCTCCAGCTGAGACCATGTTCTTGTTAACACTTTTTGCCTGACATCTTTTGCTTCTGTTTCCACCCCCTCCCTGCCACCAATATTGTGAGCTGAGAAGACCAAATGTTTTCCACCATCACTAGGAATGGAACTCTAAAACAAGATGAAGTTAGGTTAGAAAATGAAATTACATTTTGACACCTAGGAGTGACCTGTAAGTGTAGGGTTTAAATGCACTCCTCCTCGTGAATAAGGAGACTCTTGCTGGCTTCCTTACTACCTAGATAAAAATGCTCTAAACTTGGAGATTATCTTTTGGCTCATCCCATTTTGGGATTTTCTTCTTAGTTCCATTTTCCAACTTGCCCAAATGAACACAGTAAGACCTAGGTGAAAATTTCTTTATCCACATGATACCACCCCCAAGTATCACTCCTCTGATACACACACGTTCTTCTCTCATATCTGCACATATAATGATGCAGGAGAATTTTCTTCACATATATCTTAAAAGGTAATTTGGGGCACCTGGGTGGCTCAGTGGGTTAAGCCTCTGCCTTTGGCTTAGGTCATGATCTCAGGGTCCGGGGATTGAGCCCCGCATTGGGCTCTCTGCTCAGCGGGGAGCCTGCCCCCGCCCCGCCTGCCTCTCTGCCTACTTGTGATCTCTCTCTGTCAAATAAATAAAAAAATCTTTAAAAAAATAAAAATAAATAAAAGGTGGTAATTTGACTACTAATCTAAGTGTTAACTTGGAGTTGACTGGTAAATAATCCATACAACCTTACACATTAGACCAAAACAAATTTCACATGTATGAAAGATTTAAGCATAATAAACAAAAGACCTTACTTTTAAATACTGTCATGACTATTATTGTTTGACCTTTTAGAGTTTGCTAGACATATGTTAAGTACATTTCATGTGTGATCTCATTTAATCTTCACAACTCCCTAGAAAGTAGCTATTATTGTAAGACAATTTAATAGATGAGAAACCTGAAGAACAGATGGGTTTCCCAGATGCCAACTGGATAACTTGACAAGTATGGACGAATATAATAATTTGACAAGTGTCACATGGTTTTCCAGTTATCACTCCTGAATAAAAATACTATTGTATTGACCGGTACTATGGTCACAGTTCAGAAAGTAGAGTGGGAATAGCTTGTCTCTGCTCCCTGATGTCTGGGACTTCAACTGGGAAGTCTCAGAGTCAGTAGGTGATTCAAGAACTGGAGACTGGAATGATATTGAGGTGTCTTCATTCACATGTCTTTACAGTTGACCCTGGTATAAGTTGTGATGTCACCGGGGGCTGGTGGTCGGAATACCTCCATATGGACCCTTCATGTTTCTTGGGCCCCTTCATAGCATGGAGACTCCAGACTTCCTAAACAGAAGCTTAGGTCTCTAAAGAAAAGTGTGTATTCTAACAACGTGGAAATTGTATCACATTTTATGGGCTATCTTTGGAAGTCATGCATCATTACTTCTGGTACATTCTGTTAGTTATAGCTGAGTTATAAGCCTGTGCAAGTTTCACTTTTTGATTGAAGAGTAGCAAAGTTGTAGGAGAGTTTGTGGTATGGGAGAAATTGCTGCAGCCATCTTTGGAAAATACAGTTTGTTACAACTAGTTAATGACACAGCTGGAATTGGATACATTTACACAATCCCCAAGTGCTCTCCTATTCTAAACTCACTATCATACAAAAAACAAGTATAAATATTTATATAATCTAGCAATAGAGCTTTTCTAATCCTAACATCAATCACAAAACAGGGCAAGTTTGACAGATTTCACCACATACAAAATGGGTGTGTGTGTGTGTGTGTGTGTGTGTACATGCACATACATCAAAGGGCCAATCAGGAACAACTGGCAACACCAAGAGCCCATAATTCCTTAAGTGGGTATTGTGAAACTTTATTAGTCACATACATACATCTATATCTATAGTTATAACTGTGATATATATATATATATAAATGAAATATTTAGCCATAAAAAAGAATGAAACCTTGCTATTTACAATAACATGGATGGAAATTGAGGGCATTATGCTAAGTGAAAGAAGTCAGATAGAGAAAGACAAATATCGCATGATCTCACATAAATGTGGAATCTAAAATCAAAACAAAGAAAAACCACAAAAACAACAAAACAAGCTCATAGATGCAGAGAGTAAGAAAACAGATTGGTGGGTAGGCGATAGATGAAATGGGTAAAGGGAATCAAAAGCTACAGACTTCCAGTTACAAAACAAGTAATTATGGAGCTCTAACGTAGAGCATGATGAGTGTAGATAACGATACACTTTTGCATATTTGAAAGTTGCTAAGAGAGTAAATCTTAAAGGTTCTCATTACAAGAAAAAAAATTGTGTACTTGGTGATGGATATTGGGCTTATTGTGGTGATCATTTCACAATATATACAAGAATTAAATCATGATGTTTTACACCTGAAACTAATGTAATTTTGTATATCAATTATACCCCAATTAAAAACAAATCATGAGAAAGTAATTTTAATGTTGGGGAAAGAATGAAGCAAGATAAAGAAAATACACATGGAAGAAACAAACTTCACAGCAGTGTTGGTAATAAAAGTGAAAAAGTAAAAACAACCAGGATTGCCCAAATCAAATATGATACATCCATATACTGTAATACCATGCATCCTTAGAAGTGATAGAATATCAATACAAACTTATTAATTTGAAAACATGTTACAGTATGTTCAGTAAAAATCAAAATAATATATTTTAGTTTGATCCCATTTTCATTTAAAATCTATTATCTATCTACTTCTTTATCAATCAGCTCTTTTACTTACCAAATTTTAATAGTAGAAAATTGTACATTTTTAATGTATTATGTAGTTTTAAACATGGAGTGATAAACTTTTCTGGCATAAGTTTATTTTCTTTTCCTATGGAAGTGAAGTCATGGAAAAAGTTTCAGAAAATCAATATTAAAAAACCTTGCAACAACCCAAGTTGGAATTCACAGACAAGGAATTTAAAAGCCCTATTATAAATAACCTCAAAAACTTACAGCAAAACGTACACACATGAATGAAGAGTAGGGACTCTCAACAGAGAGGTGAAAAATATAATAAGGAATCATTTGACCAAAAAGCTCCTATAACAGTAATATGATAGGTACTTTACATTTTTTTAAAGATTTTATTTATTTATTTGACAGATAGAGATCACAAGTAGGCAGAGAGGCAGGCAGAGAGAGAGAGAGAGAGAGAGAGAAAGAGGAGGAAGCAGGCTGCCTGATGAGCAGAGAGCCCGATGTGGGGCTCGATCCCAGGACTCCCGGATCATGACCCGAGCTGAAGGCAGAGGCTTTAACCCACTGAGCCACCCAGGCACCCTGGTACTTTACATTTTTGTCCTTATTTCTTGTTCCTTCTTCTTTTTCTTTTCTTTTTTTAAATGGGCACTGTTCCCCCTGCTCATACCAGTTCTGGAGGGGATAGAAACAGGAGGGCAGCAGGTGCGGGTAGAAGCAGCGAGCTAGGGAGCTGGCCCATGTGAACACACAGGCAGGTTCCCCGGGAACCCTCCCTGGGTGTGATGCATCAGGGCAGTCCATGTGTGGCTTGCCCCCCAAAATCAGGGCAGTCTGTGTGTGGCTTGATTTTTATTTTAAAAATTAAATAATGAACATAAATAATTTCAATAGGATAACACTATATTATTCAGTGAATCTGACACATCAAAGTAGACGATTGTTTAGCTTTCTTTTGAATTATAATACTACTGGCAATCTGCTAGGCTCATTAAAAACAGATAACACTATTGGACGTCAAGATGGCGGAGAAGTAGCAGGCTGAGACTACTTCAGGTAGCGGGAGATCAGCTAGATAACTTATCTAAAGATTGCAAACACCTACAAATCCAACGGGAGATCGAAGAGAAGAAGAACAGCAATTCTAGAAACAGAAAATCAACCACTTTCTGAAAGGTAGGACTGGCGGAGAAGTGAATCCAAAGCGACGGGAAGATAGACTGCGGGGGGAGGGGCCGGCTCCCGGCAAGCGGGGGAGCAACGGAGCACAAAATCGGGACTTTTAAAAGTCTGTTCCGCTGAGGGACATCGCTCCAGAGGCTTAACCGGGGTGAAGCCCACGCAGGGTCAGCGTGGCCTCAGGTCCCGCAGGGTCACAGAAGGATCGGGGGTGTCTGAGTGTCACAGAGCTTACAGGTATTAGAACGGGGAAGCCGGCTACAGAGACAGAGCCGAGGAGTGAGCTCTCAGCTCGGGGTTACCTTGAACCGGTCGCAGGCTCGGTCAGCTTGGAGTGCAGCCGGGGGCAGGGTGACGGGAGTAATTGGGCGCTGTTCTCTGAGGGCGCACGGAGGAGTGGGGCCCCGGGCTCTCGGCTCCTCAGGGCCAGAGACCGGGAGGCCGCCATCTTCATTCCCGCCCTCCGGAACTCTACAGAAAGCACTCAGGGAACAAAAGCTCCCGAAAGCAAACCCGAGTGGATTACTCAGCCCGGCCCCTGGTAAGGGCGGTGCAACTCCGCCTGGGGCAAAGACACTTGACAATCACTACAACAGGCCCCTCCCCCAGAAGATCAACAAGAAGCCCAGCCAGGACCAAGTTCACCTACCAAGGAGTACAGTTTCAATACCAAGGAGAGCAGCGGAATTCCAAAGGAGGAGAAAGCAAAGCACGGAACTCATGGCTTTCTCCCCATGATTCTTTAGCCTTGCAGTTAATTTAATTTTTTTTCTTTTTCAATTTATTTTTCTTCTTCTGCTAAATTTTTTTAACGTTTACCCTTTTCTTTTTTAACGTTTTTTAACTAGTTTATCTAATATATATACATATTTTTTTCCTTTTTATATTTTTTCTTTATTGGTATTCTTTTTTTAATTGTTTTTTTTTTTTCTTTCTGAACCTTTTTATCCCCTTTCTCCCCCTCACGATTTGGGATCTCTTCTGACTTGGCTAAAGCATATTTTCCTGGGGTTGTTGCCACCCTTCTAGTATTTTACTTGCTCCTTCATATACTCTTATCTGGACAAAATGACAAGGAGGAAAAATTCACCACAAAAAAAAGAACAAGAGGCAGTACCGAAGGCTAGGGACCTAATCAATACAGACATTGGTAATATGTCAGATCTAGACTTCAGAATGACGATTCTCAAGGTTCTAGCCAGGCTCAAAAAAGGCATGGAAGATATTAGAGAAACCTCTCGGGAGATATAAAAGCCCTTTCTGGAGAAATAAAAGAACTAAAATCTAACCAAGTTGAAATCAAAAAAGCTATTAATGGGGTGCAATCAAAAATGGAGGCTCTCACTGCCAGGTTAAATGAGGCAGAAGAAAGAATTAGTGATATAGAAGACCAAATGACAGAGAATAAAGAAGCTGAGCAAAAGAGGGACAAACAGCTACTGGACCACGAGGGGAGAATTCGAGAGATAAGTGACACCATAAGATGAAACAACATTAGAATAATTGGGATTCCAGAAGAAGAAGAAAGAGAGAGGGGAGCAGAAGGTATATTGGAGAAAATTATTGGAGAGAATTTCCCCAATATGGCAAAGGGAACAAGCATCAAAATCCAGGAGATTGAGAGAACTGCCCTCAAAATCAATAAGAATAGGTCCACACCCCGTTACCTAATAGTAAAATTTACAAGTCTTAGTGACAAAGAGAAAATCCTGAAAGCAGCCCGGGAAAAGAAGTCTGTAACATACAATGGTAAAAATATTAGATTGGCAGCAGACTTATCCACAGAGACCTGGCAGGCCAGAAAGAGCTGGCATGATATATTCAGAGCACTAAATGAGAAAAACATGCAGCCAAGAATACTATATCCAGCTAGGCTATCATTGAAAATAGAAGGAGAGATTAAAAGCTTCCAGGACAAACAAAAACTGAAAGAATTTGCAAACACCAAACCAGCTCTACAGGAAATATTGAAAGGGGTCCTCTAAGCAAAGAGAGACCCTAAAAGTAGTAGATCAGAAAGGAACAGAAACAATATAAAATAACAGACACCTTACAGGCAATACAATGGCACTAAACTCATATCTCTCAATAGTTACCCTGAATGTTAATGGGCTAAATGCCCCAATCAAAAGACACAGGGTATCAGAATGGATAAAAAAAACAAAACCCATCTATATGTTGCCTACAAGAAACTCATTTTAAACCCGAAGACACCTCCAGATTTAAAGTGAGGGGGTGGAAAAGAATTTACCATGCTAATGGACATCAGAAGAAAGCAGGAGTGGCAATCCTTATATCAGATCAATTAGATTTTAAGCCAAAGACTATAATAAGAGATGAGGAAGGACACTATATCATACTCAAAGGATCTGTCCAACAAGAAGATCTAACAATTTTAAATATCTATGCCCCTAACGTGGGAGCAGCTAACTATATAAACCAATTAATAACAAAATCAAAGAAACACATCAACAATAATACAATAATAGTAGGGGACTTTAACACTCCCCTCACTGAAATGGACAGATCATCCAAGCAAAAGATCAACAAGGAAATAAAGGCCTTAAATGACACACTGGAACAGAAGGACATCACAGATATATTCAGAACATTTCATCCCAAAGCAACAGAATACACATTCTTCTCTAGTGCACATGGAACATTCTCCAGAATAGATCACATCCTCGGTCCTAAATCAGGTCTCAACCGGTATCAAAAGATTGGGATCATTCCCTGCATATTTTCAGACCACAGTGCTCTGAAGCTAGAACTCAATCACAAGAGGAAATTTGGAAAGAACCCAAATACATGGAGACTAAACAGCATCCTTCTAAAGAATGAATGGGTCAACCAGGAAATTAAAGAAGAATTGAAAAAATTCATGGAAACAAATGATAATGAAAACACAATGGTTCAAAATCTGTGGGACACAACAAAGGCAGTCCTGAGAGGAAAATATATAGCGGTACAAGCCTTTCTCAAGAAACAAGAAAGGTCTCAGGTACACAACCTAACCCTACACCTAAAGGAGCTGGAGAAAGAACAAGAAAGAAACCCTAAACCCAGCAGGAGAAGAGAAATCATAAAGATCAGAGCAGAAATCAATGAAATAGAAACCAAAAAAACAATAGAACAAATCAACGAAACTAGGAGCTGGTTCTTTGAAAGAATTAATAAGATTGATAAACCCCTGGCCAGACTTATCAAAAAGAAAAGAGAAAGGACCCAAATAAATAAAATCATGAATGAAAGACGAGAGATCACAACGAACACCAAAGAAATACAGACAATTATAAGAACATACTATGAGCAACTCTATGCCAACAAATTTGACAATCTGGAAGAAATGGATGCATTCCTAGAGACATATAAACTACCACAACTGAACCAGGAAGAAATAGAAAGCCTGAAGAGACCCATAAACAGTAAGGAGATTGAAACAGTCATCAAAAATCTCCAAACAAACAAAAGCCCAGGGCCAGACGGCTTCCCGGGGGAATTCTACCAAACATTTAAAGAAGAACTAATTCCTATTCTCCTGAAAGTGTTCCAAAAAACAGAAATGGAAGGAAAACTTCCAAACTCATTTTATGAGGCCAGCTTCACCTTGATCCCAAAACCAGACAAGGATCCCATCAAAAAAGAGAACTACAGACCAATATCCTTGATGAACACAGATGCAAAAATTCTCACCAATGGGGCGCCTGGGTGGCTCAGTGGGTTAAAGCCTCTGCCTTCGGCTCAGGTCACGATCTCAGAGTCCTGGGATCGAGCCCCACATTGGGCTCTCTGCTCAGTGGGGAGCCTGCTTCCTCCTCTCTCTCTGCCTGCCTCTCTGCCTACTTGTAATCTCTGTCTGTTAAATAAATAAATAAAATCTTAAAAAAAAAATTCTCACCAAAATACTAGCCAATAGGATTCAACAGTACATTAAAAGGATTATTCACCACGACCAAGTGGGATTTATTCCAGGGCTGCAAGGTTGGTTCAACATCCACAAATCAATCAATGTGATACAACACATTAATAAAAGAAAGAACAAGAACCATATGATACTCTCAATAGATGCTGGAAAAGCATTTGACAAAGTACAGCATCCCTTCCTGATCAAAACTCTTCAAAGTGTAGGGCTAGAGGGCACATACCTCAATATTATCAAAGCCATCTATGAAAAACCCACTGCAAATATCATTCTCAATGGAGAAAAACTGAAAGCTTTTCCACTAAGGTCAGGAACACAGCAGGGATGTCCATTATCACCACTGCTATTCAACATAGTACTAGAAGTCCTAGCCTCAGCAATCAGACAACAAAAGGAAATTAAAGGCATCCAAATCAGCAAAGAAGAAGTCAAACTATCACTCTTCGCAGATGATATGATACTATATGTGGAAAACCCAAAAGACTCCACTCCAAAACTGCTGGAACTTGTACAGGAATTCAGTAAAGTGTCAGGATATAAAATCAATGCACAGAAATCAGTTGCATTTCTCTACACCAACAACAAGACAGAAGAAAGAGAAATTAAGGAGTCCATCCCATTTACAATTGCACCCAAAACTATAAGATACCTAGGAATAAACCTAACCAAAGAGACTAAGAATCTATACACAGTAAACTATAAAGTACTCATGAAAGAAATTGAGAAAGACACAAAGAAATGGAAAAATGTTCCATGCTCCTGGATTGGAAGAATAAATATTGTGAAAATGTCTATGCTACCTAAAGCAATCTACACATTTAATGCAATTCCTATCAAAGTACCATCCATTTTTTTTCAAAGAAATGGAACAAATAATCCTAAAATTTATATGGAACCAGAAAAGACCTTGAATAGCCAAAGGAATATTGAAAAAGAAAGCCAAAGTCGGTGGCATCACAATTCCGGACTTCAAGCTATATTACAAAGCTGTCATCATCAAGACAGCATGGTACTGGCACAAAAACAGACACATAGATCAATGGAACAGAATAGAGAGCCCAGAAATAGACCCTCAACTCTATGGTCAACTAATCTTCGACAAAGCAGGAAAGAATATCCAATGGAAAAAAGACAGCCTCTTCAACAAATGGTGTTGGGAAAATTGGACAGCCACATGCAGAAAAATGAAATTGGATCATTTCCTTACACCACACACGAAAATAGACTCAAAATGGATGAAGGACCTCAATGTGAGAAAGGAATCCATCAAAATCCTTGAGGAGAACACAGGCAGCAACCTCTTCGACCTCAGCCACAGCAACATCTTCCTAGGAACATCGACAAAGGCAAGGGAAGCAAGGGCAAAAATGAACTATTGGGATTTTATCAAGATCAAAAGTTTTGCACAGCAAAGGAAAGAGTTAACAAAACCAAAAGACAACTAACAGTATGGGAGAAGATATTTGCAATTGACATATCAGATAAAGGGCTAGTGTCCAAAATCTATAAAGAACTTAGCAAACTCGACACCCAAAGAACAAATAATCCAATCAAGAAATGGGCAGAAGATATGAACAGACATTTCTCCAAAGAAGACATCCAGATGGCCAACAGACACATGAAAAAGTGCTCCATATCACTCGGCATCAGGGAAATACAAATCAAAACCACAATGAAATATCCCCTCACACCAGTCAGAATGGCTAAAATTAACAAGTCAGGAAATGACAGATGCTGGCGAGGATGCGGAGAAAGGGGAACCCTCCTACACTGTTGGTGGGAATGCAAGCTGGTGCAACCACTCTGGAAAACAGCATGGAGGTTCCTCAAAATGTTGAAAATAGAACTACCCTATGACCCAGCAATTGCACTGCTGGGTATTTACCCTAAAGATACAAACGTAGTGATCCGAAGGGGCACGTGCACCTGAATGTTTATAGCAGCAATGTCTACAATAGCCAAACTATGGAAAGAACCTAGATGTCCATCAACAGACGAATGGATAAAGAAGATGTGGTATATATACACAATGGAATACTATGCAGCCATCAAAAGAAATGAAATCTTGCCATTTGCGACGACGTGGATGGAACTAGAGGGTATCATGCTTAGCGAAATAAGTCAATCGGAGAAAGACAACTATCATATGATCTCCCTGATATGAGGGAGAGGAGATGCAACATGGGGGGTTAAGGGGGTAGGAGAAGAGTAAATGAAACAATATGGGATTGGGAGGGAGACAAACCATAAGTGACTCTTAATCTCACAAAACAAACTGAGGGTTGCTGGGGGGAGGGGGGTTGGGAGAAGGGGGGTGGGGTTATGGACATTGGGGAGGGTATGTGCTATGGTGAGTGCTGTGAAGTGTGTAAACCTGGCGATTCACAGACCTGTACCCCTGGGGATAAAAATATATTATATGTTTATAAAAAATAAAATTAAAAAAAAACAGATAACAAAGTCATCACTCATGTCACATGCATAGCAACGGTACCGATGAAAGACGAGTCAATAATACGAAGCCCTTGAACTACCACAATTTTTCTTCAGTTCCATTTATCATTGTAGGTATGTGTAAAGCCAATTCACACCAACCTTGATATCATTGACATTGCTCTAAGACCCAGGTAATAATTAAAAATATTTTGAGCACTTTTCAAGTGCTTAGCAATATATACATATATCTCATCTCAACCTCCTTAAACACTTAGGTAGTTTCATTGTCTTTATGACCCAGATGCAGAAACTGAGTCTTACAGATACTGAGGTTTTCTTTCTTTCTTTTTCGGTAAGTATATGCTGGCTAACTGAACATAATAAAAATTTTTTATTTATTTATTTGAGAGAGAGAGAGAACATGAGCTGGAGGGAGGGGAGAAGAAGAGGGAGAAGCAGACTCCTCACTGAGCAGGAGGGGCCCAAGTCAGGGTTCAGTCCCAGGACCCTGGGATCATGATCTGAGCCAAAGGGCAGATGCTTAACCCGCTGACCCACCCAGGCACCCCCAGATATTGGAATTTTTTAAGGAGAAAAAATAATTCGCAAAGGCACTGCCAGAATGCGTTCAATATGTCTCACCTAGAATCCCTGTCATTAACAATTCCACTAAATCGCCCAGTAACCCAGAAAATGAGACATTCATTCTTGAACTAGCTTTTTTGGAAGCATGAATATAGTTCTTATAAGAGACAACTACTTTGATTTTCCAGACAAGTAATATATGAGATATTCTTGACAAACTTTTGAGGTTAAAGTCACATTTCTTTGGTATTGATCAGAAGTAATCACAATAAACAGATCAATAGCTGAATTATGTAGTTTCTTTTCACTTGACGAGTATTTTATAAAGTGGGAATTTAATAGTGAGTTATAACTTATGAGAATATAGTATTGCGGAAAATATTATTTCACAGGACTCAAAACCTCCAAGTTATATATGAATTATTTTCCTTTTGAAATTTTGGAGCAACAAATGGCAAATTAACACATACCATGTTCAGTGAATGCTCTTGAGTTGTATGGCAGATTCTCTCCTTTTTTTTTTTTAAGATTTTATTTATTTATTTGAGAGAGTAGAGTGAGCACAAGCAGTTGAGGGGAGAGAGAGAAGCAGACTCCCTGTTGAGCAGGGAGCCTGATGCAGGGCCCAATCTCAGGACACTGGGACGATGAGCCAAGCTGAAGGCTCTTCTGTGCCCTACATATTGGCTGTTCCTCCACGCTGAAAAGTAGAAGGTCAGCCTGTTGCGGGTATGTCTGAGGCAAATCTTCCCACCGGTTTTTGTCCTTTCTGCCTAAAACATGGCTTACTTGCTTCTCACGCCTCCTTTCTCTTGCTCATCTCCTCTTTGCTCTGCTCTCTCTCAAATAAAATCTTTTAAAAAAATAAATAAAACTTCATATTTATATTGAATGTCTTATTCAATTATATTGAATATCTTACCTTCTCATCAAGGAGGTATAAAGTTAACCAAACTGGCAAACAAAATATTATTCTTTTTTCCTTATTTCAAAAGCTTGTCCTGAGAAGGACTTCCAGACTGGTAGAGTAAGAATCACCAACATTTTGTGGAACCTCCATACTCTTTTCCTTTTCCAGAGTGGCTGCACCAGTTTGCATTCCCACCAACAGTGCAAGAGCATACCCTCTTCACATCCTCACCAATACCTGTTGTTTCTTATGTTGATTTTAGCCATTCTGGCAGGAGTGAGGTATATCACCTCATGGTAGTTTTGATTTGCATTTCCCTGATGATGTGTGATGTTGAGGATCTTTTCATGTGTTTGCTGTCCATCTGTATGTCTTCTTTGGAAAAATGTCTATTCATGTCATCTGCCCATTTTTAAATTGGATTATTCATTTTTGTGGTGTTCCATTTTATATGTTATACAGTTTGGATACTAACCCTTTATCAGATGTCATTTGCGAATATCTTCTCCCATTCAGTAGGCTGCCTTTTTAATTTTGTTGATTGCTTCCTTCACTATGCAGAAGCTTTTTTTTTTTTATTTGACACAGAGAGAGAGAGAGATCACAAGTATGCAGAGAGGCAGGCAGAAAGAAGGGGGAAAGCAGGCTCCTCACTGAGCAGAGAGCCCAATATGGGGCTCAATCCCAGGACCCTGAGATCATGACCCAAGCCAAAGGCAGTGGCTTAACCCACTGAGCCACCCAGGCACTCCACTATGCAGAAGCTCTTTATCTTGACATAATCCCAATAGTTTATTTTTCCTTTTGTTTCCCTTGCCTCAGGAGACATATCTAGTAGGCCTTGGTGTTGGCCTGCTTTTGTTGATTTTGATGGGAGTTTTCTGTGCCTCCTGGATCTGGATGTCTGTTTCCTTCCCCATATTAAGGAATTTTTCAGCAGTTGTTTCTTCAAGTAAATATTTTCTCTCTTTTCTCCCTTTTTCTTCTGGAATTACTATAATAAGAATGTTTTTATGTTTGATGGAATCACCGAGTCCCCTAAGTCTATTCTCATGTTGCATAATTCTTCCTCTCTTTTGCTCAGTTTCATTACTTTCCATTACTTTGTCTTGGTCATTAATTAGTTCTACTTTTTCAGTCAGCTGTCCATTGCATCAGGCTCATTTCCAATCTCATTTATTGTGCTCTTCATCTCTGATAGATTCTTTCTTAACTCTTTTGTCTCTGTGGTAAGGGTCTCACTGATATCTTCTATTCTTTTGTAAACCCAGTGAGTATCCTTTTTTTTTTTTTTTAAGATTTTGTTTATTTATTTGACAGACAGAGATCACAAGTAGGCAGAGAGGCAGGCAGAGAGTGAAGGGGAAGCAGGCTCCCTGCTGAGCAGAGAGCCCTATGTGGGGCTTGATCCCAGGACCCTGGGATCACAACCTGAGCCAAAGGCAGAGGCTTTACCCACGAGCCACCCCGGCCCCCCCCCCCCCGCAGTGAATATCCTTATGATTGTTGCTTTAAATTCTCCATCAGTCATGTTACTTAATCTACTTTGCTTAGATCCCTGGCCATGGCTTTATTTTGTTCTTTCATTTGGGATAAATTCTTCCACCTTCACATTTTGTCTAAATCTCTACCCTCTTCTGTGTGTTAGAAAAGCCAATTACATCTCCTGGTCCTTCGTCATTGTGGCTTCTTCTCTCCCTTTAGTTGTGGAGTTTGTTCTGTCAGTCTTTATGTTGATTTCTGGGGTGTTTTGGATGATTTCATAGTTATCTAGTTATGTTCATGTGACTAAGCTAGCCTACAGTCCTCCTACTCCACCACCATCTTCCTCTCTTCCCTCAATGATTCCTCTTCCCTATGATTCTTAATTGACATACAAAGAATACTTTGTGCCTTGTACCCTGTAATTTGTTCAAGTTCTGCATTGAACAGACGATCCACAGAGGCATCTTTGAATCAGTGTCTCACCAAGGGCCCTCACAAGTCCTACAATGCCTTTGTTCCATTCTATGCAGATACAGTTATTTGAAGCTTCTTCCACTGTTGACCTTTCTGTGAGCAGGGTTTCCCAGATGGCTAGTCCCCTGCAGGGGTGCAGTCTCCATGCAGGAAGAGGTGCAGGTGGCCTGAACCCTGGACTCCAAGCATCCATTCAATTCCCAGCCCCTGAGGTCCTCACTAGCTTCCTCTCCACAGGATAGCCTTCCTCCCAATTGGCCAGCTTTGTGGCATTTTAACTTGACCTATTCCTTTCTCTCTTTCCCTAGCTACATGGTAGCCTTGAAAACCATAGCACCCTTGTAACCATGGTAGCTATGAAAATCATCAGCCTAGCAGACACTCTGGGGAGAAAAATGATCTTGGAGCTACCCAAAAAAGCCCCATTCTCACAGAATTGTCACTATTCTGCATATATGAATACTCTCTGAAAAAGCTCCATTCACAGAGCTTGTCTTTATTTGCCCTAGTTCAGAGCTTGCTTCATGGGAAAGTGTCTATCCTTGGGGCATTTGTGGAAAACAATACGTGACAAGTGTTGACATTGCAAATGCCTGAGGTGGTGATATTAATTAGGGAAAGCAAGTGGAGAGCCAAAAACCTTAAAGGAGAAGTCTGGGGGAATGAGTTGTCTACAGAGGCCTTTGAAAAGCTTCAGTGTATTTCTGAGAATATGGAAAGATGCACACATATGCAGAGCTGTGCACACATCTAAGAAAGGCCTGAGAAGAACTTAACCTCTCACCTTGGCTAACCTTGGGGCTCTATACAAGCAGGAAGTAAAGGCTAAGGCAGAGTTGTAAACTGCCAGAGCTTTAAAGGCATATGTCAACATACACAGATAGCCCTTCTGTAAAGGATAGATTTATTGGTTGACAGAATTTAAGGAAATTTTCTTGAATTATTTCTGACCACAAAAGTAAGTGAGCAGTGATATCAGTGACCACATATGATAAGGAATACACACTTTACAGCATTAGTCCAGGAAAGTCTAAGCAACGTAACAAAAGTAAGAACAAGAACAAGAATAACAAATAAACCACCACCACAACAAATCCTGGGGAATTTATTTCCGGAGTTGCCACTTTATATTATTTACAATGTTCCGTTTTCAAGAACAACAACAAAAAAAAAATTGTGAGACACACAAAGAAATAGCAAGTATGGCCTACATGCAGGGAAAAGAATATGTTGGACTGACTAGACAAAGGCTTTAAATCAGCTGTGACAAATATCTTCAAAAAAGATAAAGGAAAACCATGTATAAAGAATTAAGGGGAAGTATGAGTACAATATCTCCCAAAATACAGACTATAAATTGAAATTATATAAAACAATCAAATATAAATTCTAAAATGAAAAACTGTGGTAACTGATACTCATTGAACGCACTTTAGGGATTGACCATCAGATTTGAGCTAACAGAAGAATGTGTGAGTGAATTTACAATAGATCAAGATCCCCCAGTCTGAGGACTAGAAAGAGTGAAGGAAAATGAATAAAAGCTCAGAGATCTGTGGGGCGCCATCAAGTATGCCAACATACGTACAGTGGAAGTCTCAGAAGGAGAGAAGTAGAAAAAATATATGTATATTTTTTTGTTCCTTTGCCTGTCTCAGGGATTTAGCGAAAATCCCAAGAACTTTGCTGGCACCACTGGGGTTCAAACAGGAAACAGGAATATTTAATAAAGAATTCAATAAGTTTTATGTGTCAAGAGTCTAATTATACAGCAGGCTAGTTCAAGAATTGAGGAGACATTTGGATTGCCAGCCTCCCTAATCCACAGGAAGAAGGGGAGAAGGATGTTGCTGGACATGCAAAGCATGTTTGGCAGAGACTTTTTATTGGGGGCAGAGTTGGCCTGAGGCCATGTTTTCAAGAGAGAACCTGGAGACTAAGGACAGTGACCTCATCTTACTCTATCTTACTGATCTGCAGAAGCTTCCCACTGGCCTTGCTCAAACAGAGCCCAGAGGTTTGGGGCCATATATCATGAATCCATATGTCACATGGGTCAGCCAGCAAGTAGAAAAGGGTGGAGAATTGATCTGGAAGGAGTAAATGGAAGAAAACCAGCCCACCCCCACCCTTTTTTTCTCTCAGCATCCATTCTCCTTCACTTGGGTGGAAACTTTACATTCCCAGCACAGGGGGTTCAGTAACTCCCATTACAGCCTTATTCTTGGGAGGTGATAGCAGTTTAATCATACTACCACCACCAACAATGAAATAGCCACTGCCAGGGCTCCTTCTAGTGGGGGCCAAGGGAGATAACTGAAATGATGAAGCAATATTGTAGGCACCACAATCCCCACTTCTGTAACTTAGAAGGTCGGTCATCCCAGCTGCATCATCACACCTGTGTTCCTTGTTCTCTCACTTCTGCTGGTGTCTCAACTGGAGAGGCTTCCTGACCTGGTGGCATACTCCAGCCCTCATTCTTGCAAGATATCAATCCCTGGTGGTTTTGTCTTTATTGTCTTTCCTATTCAACAAGACTATTGAGCAGAGGAATAATTAAAGATCTTCCAGCGAATCCCCTGATTTTCAAACTTTGTTTTTCCTTCCCCCGTTGTGTAATTACAACTTAAACTCCCTCATGTAATCAAAATAAAACTACAGTCAGTACAGTGACCTTTTTCTATGCCTATTGGGGACAGGCAATGGAGACACTCGGCTATCCTGATCCTACTCCTCTTCTCTCTTCTTCTGACCATGAGCATCATGGGCTAATGGGGGATGAAGCAATCCTTTTATGCCGTAAGAGAATTTTCTGATATGTGTCCCCTGGGTTCTGTTACAAATGAAAAGATGAAAGTATTTGGAAAACCCTTGCTCAGAATAATTCCCTGGTTGATGAGGGAATGTTATATTGCATGATCTCTTTAAAAATACCAGACCAGAGGTGCCTGGTTGGCTCATTCGGTAGGGCATGTGACTCTTGATCTTGGGATTGGGAGTTCAAGCCCCATGTTGGGCAGAGAGCTTACTTACATAAATAAATAAATAAATAAATAAATAAATAAATAAATAAAGTCAGACCATGCCTGTAATTATTATTTTATTTTAGCTCTCCTCTTTTCTGTACCATATCTTGCTTTATTCCTAGATAGGGCAGTAGCCAGGATATAATGGGTCAGATTGATTTCACAGGAGAGAAAAATCACATAAAAGACCAAATGGACTTTTCCTTGATTCCACGTCTTCCAGTCTCAGAGCCTCCAGTAATGTTTTCCTGTTCAAAGCCTCAGAAGTCTTCTCCAATGAGTCCTGAATCTCCCAACCATGTTCCCATGGTCCCTATCTGCACTGACTCTGCAATATAGCCAACTGAGGTAGAGAAGCAAAGATTGTGGGGTGTTCTTGTACCAGGTGACCAGGAGGGAAATGTTCTGTCTCTAACGTGATCTACAAAACAGAGTGTCTACTCTAGGGCTGTTGAGGATTGGCCAACTAGCCTGAGATACCGGCCACCCTTAAGCCCCAGGCAGGGTCTAATGCCAGACCCAGTTGCTCTCCATCGCACCCGGCTGCCCTTCTGCTTCAAGAGAGGATGGGAGTCACTGCATTTCAGAGGTTTGGTCCAAAAGCAATTCAAAGTACCCCTGTCAAAACCAACCAACCAACCGACCAACCACAAAGTGCTCCTTTCCAAGTTCTATTTCTGCACTTCAGGAAACACCTCCTTCCAGGGACTCATTTTGGAAATATATATGGGAGGAAAGGAGATTAGTCTTAAATTCACTCCTGATTCAGATTAGTACTATAACTGATTCTCAGTAGAATCTCATTTCCACACTAGGCCCTGGTTCAAATCAATTATAATCTCATGGAATCCCATCAATTCTGAGGATGGGGCACCTGGGGGGCTCAGTCGTTAAGCTCTGCCTTTGGCTCAGGTCATGATCCCCGGGTCCTGCATCAGACTCCCTGCTTGGCAGGAAACCTGCTCTTCCTTCTCCCTTCTGCTTGTGTTCCTCTCTCACCGTCAAATAAATAATCTTTTAAAAAAATTCTGAAGATAAACTTCTCATTAATACGCTCAGTTTGGGGAGCACCAGAGTGACTCCCTTGCTTAAGCAGCTACCTTTGGCTCAGGTCATGGTCCCGGTGTCCTGGAACTGAATATCGCATCGGACTGAAGTTTTGGATCTGCTGCTCTGTTTTGGGAAGGCGACTGTTTTAAACTGGGGATTTCTCCGGTGTTCTCTGAGTATGAATAGAGATCGCAAGGTTTTAAATTTTATGATATCCCCAATGAATCAGGAGTTAGAAAGGTGGTCGCGTTAGTCTTGGCTTATGTGGCAGGGAATGGGGTAGCAGAGTGGGTTCCTCATCTAAACACATCAATTCTGTGAAACACAGTGCAATGGTTTCCCTGTCCTTCCTCTATCTGATACATTAAAAATGCCCCCAAGTTTCATATAACGGAGGATTATATAATTGTGTATATAATACAAACTTTGTACCCTGTAATGGTACATTCTGGTAAGTAGATAATGCACGTTATCTAAATGGTAAGAGGCTTAAGATGTTAAATGGCATCTATGCAGATAGAGAAAGCAGCAAATCCAGGGGGAACATGTCATTGATGTCACAGCAGCCTGGGTAGACGGGAACATGCAGAAGTGACAGCTAGGGGACAGTATAACTTCCACGCCCTCTTCTCCAGGCTGACTTGTCCATGTCCCAGCAGCCTGCAGAGGGAAGCTCCTCTGCTGTGACCGCAGTCCTGGAAATTGGTCGAGAACGGCTGTTCAGGGTTGGCTGACTGGAACCTCCTACCCTGTACTCATCAGTCCGAAATGTGCTGGACAATGACCAGAGCAATGGGCTGGAAGGAGGTAAGAGGCTGGGGCAGTGGAACAGAGCTTCAGGGAATGGGCTCAGGGCAAAGCCCTCCCTGCCTTGGTGACTGAGATCCTGCTGATTCCATCTAGGAAGAGCCTCAGGAAAGGGGGTCACGCAGAAAGCTTTAGGGGGTGTCCTGGTGAAAAAGCCCATCGTTACTCATGGCCTCTCCACAATCGATCCCCTGTCAACTATGTTAGGTGAATTAAGGTCCTAAGCGGTGTGCATGGTAAGAGCTGAACCAATGAGAAGGGGTGACTCAGAGTTCATGTCTGACCCCTAATTCCTGTTCCTTGCTTCTGTCGCCGGTCACACATGATCCCTGACCTGACAGCTGAGGGGACCCAGATCAGGATCTCTCTCTGCCTTGACATTGTGACAGAATTTCAGTTCAGTCCCATCTCTTAAGCATAAAAGGAAGACATGGGGCTCTGTGACTTCTATGCCCAACGCATTGACCCATTTCAGAAAATGGTACCTTCCAGGCTGCTATAGCTAGAAAGTCTGGATGACAGTTAAAGCGGAGAAGAGAGGCTAGGTCAGGAGGCTGATTTGAGTTGAGTATGGGGGAGGGGGCCAGAGGATTCTGGGGTGAGACCCAGGCCTGCAGGACAGTGCTGTGGGCTGGGTCCAGCGGCTAGAGGGAGCGTGGGTCTGAGGCAGGCCTCGGGGGACTGCAGGCCAGGAGAGCTAGTCAGCCAGACCCCATGTCCCCAGCAGACCTGCGAGTGAGGCAGGCTTGCTGTCACATGCGGAAGAAGTGGTCACAGAGAAGAAATGGGACTGGATATCCATCTCGCACTTCCTTCTTCCTGCCAGTGTGGGAGCTCGACGGGAGCCCTGTAATACAGCAAGTCTCCCTCTTCTCCCGGACTCCCCTGGGACCAGATGATCCCACTCTCGGGTGGGCTCCCTACTGAGCAGGGCTAGGAGAAGTGCTTGTTGGAGGTTGGCAGAAGTAGTGAAGAGTTATTGTGGAATGCAGGGAACATTCTTTGGGTTTGGGTGGGGCAGAGGTGGCTTCTGTTCCTATTTTCTTTTTCCCTGTATCCCCTGCCCTTTCATGGTCCTCCTACAGGGACAAGGGGAACCCACCCTGGGACTGACTACAAAGGAGCCAAATGTGGCCTCCAGTCCATTACCTTCTCCTCCATCTGTAGACATAGGGCATGAGTCCAGGGTGAGCCTCTGGGCAGGGCAGGAGCAGGACAGCATGTCCTACAACCTCCCATGGAGGAAGGGGCAGCAGAGTGGAAAGGCTTTGAATAGGAGCCAGGAGAGGAGGGGAGAAGGTGCAGACTGTCAGCCCCGAGACGGGGGAGGGCTGGGAACCTGCTTCCAGGGGTTCAGACAAGGAGCGGGGAGGAAAAGATGGCTACTGGGCACATCATCTCTATCTGTGGGAGGGACAGGTGGCCACAGGTGTCCAAGGTCAGTCTGGGGCCCACGCTGAGATCCTCAGGTGAGGGGTTGAGGGGCTAAGCAGTGGCCAAAGCTTCTGGCGCAGTCTGGAAGGCAGACTCAGGTGTTCACCTTTTAAAAGGGATTGACCAGGAGACCTGCTCCCGAATCTCCTGCCATATCTGGGCCTCGCATTCTAGGAGGGGAAGACAGGTTCGATGACAAAGGTGCCCTTCCCACAATAACAAATCACAGCCTCACACATACCGCGTCAAGCATGACAGTTGTTATGAACGTGAACCTGTGGTACATGCACAGAAGAATTCTTGCATGAAGCTATGGCACCTGTTCACAGTTTTCCTCAGATTTGGAAGCACAAAGGGAGTTTTAGGTACTTCTTAGGAGTTTGGCATATTTCCACAATTTCTGTTCCTTTTCTTCCATGTAGAATGTTGTCCAAAGTTGCCTGATGAACACAGGAGAGAGATACATTGCACAAACTTTGGGATTCAGTGCCGATTTTAATCCCTGGTTGCCCAGATCCTGGTGCAGGAACATCCTTCCAGCCAGAACACGGGGTCCTTTGCTTCCAAGCAGAAGCTTGGTTTCCCAACTCAGACCCTCTGAACTTCTGTGCATGGATTGGTGCCTGTGTCTCACACGGTCCAAATGCAAGACTCACGAATGTGATCCCTTTGGGAATTACTTGGACAGTGACTCATAAATCTTAGATCCCAACCAGGTTTGTGGGGCACCCTAGTTTTAGTGGGAGTTCATTTGTGAATGTTTTCTCTGCCAGGCAGAGAGAGATTCTTTTTTTATTTTATTTTTTTAATGGAGAAAGACTTTTTCTTACCTGTTCTCCCTTCGTCTCTCCCCACAGTCATCTCCAGTCCTGGGAACCTTCTCCAGATTGTAAAAAGAAGGAAACAGCATGGTAAAATGGAAAGATAATGGCCCACCAAGTCCAACAGGTAGGCACCTTGTTCCCAGGGGAAAAATACTTCCCCTCCATGTGCCCTTGGGCTTCAACTGGAAGATGAGGTCCATTCTTTCTAACCTACGTGCTTGTTCAGAAAATCCAAAGAAATCAAGTGCATAACATGCCCGAAGAAGGTTTGACACCAAGTAGGGTCTTCCTGACCATTATCCACACATGAATTTTTATTTCTTTTTTAGATTTTATTTCTTTATGAGAGAGAGAGCATGTGTTGGTGGGGAGGGCCAGAGGGAGAGGGACAAGCAGACTCCCTTGGCAAGCAAGAGCCCTACTCAGGACTCAGTCCCAGGACCATAAGACCTTGATCTGAGCCGAAGGCAGACACCTAACTGACTGTGCCCCCAGGCGCCGCTCCATATGTGAATTTCTTAAGTCCCAATGCCTCCATCTGATGTAGCTCTGGCAGTCCTTGTTTCCACCTGTGAGGTCCCAGAGGCACAGAGAAGGGAGAAACTTGTTGAAGATCCCATGACTGGTAGGTAGCACACTTCGTCTTCCATCCCAGATGTGGAGGGAAGATTATGCGGGGAATCGCACTTGGGGTAGCCTGCTTCTGGTTCTGGGAAGGAGCCCAGTCAAGATAAATGGGCCCCACACTCACTCTTCCCCCAAGACGGGAAGCTGCCATTACCCATGCCTGTCTTCTGTGTGGTGACCACCAACCGCAAGGTAGACAAGGACTGTCATCCTGCGATCTGGGAATTAGGGGCTGTCCGTATGGCGGGACCGTTTCCTTGTGCCTCTCAGGTTAACAATGACAACAGTGCACTCGTGTTTTCATCAGATAGTTTGATTATCTGAGAGGTGCAAGGCATCCTTCTAGGTGCTGAGGAGAGAGCAGTGGACACGACACAGGAAAATCTTGCATTCATGGCACTTTCGTCCTTGAGAGGGCAAGAGACAAGAAACATAAATAAGGAAAAGCCATCAAATGACAAACTGGGCCAAACACGTGGGAGAAAACAGGAAAGGGACAGGGCGAGCGCGGTCAGGGAGCTTTGTGCATACATACAGATAGTTCGTGTTTGCCGGGAGTGCGCTGGCGAGCCTCACTAATCAACTGACACTTCGTGGATGAAAGGGAGGGACACCTGTGGGCGTGATCTGCAGGAAGGGAGGCAAAGACAGAGAACTGATGGGAAAACCCCTTTCCAGGCCTCCCTGCTCCTTTCCTTCCCTCACAATCCATTTCTAGTGACTCATCCAAATATGTCTTCCTCTCTCCCCGTCACCCTCCATGTAAGTCTCTCCCACTGTAATCATTTCTGGTCTTTGTCTCCTTTGGACAAATTAATGAATAAAGCTCAAGGGACACAGATCTAAACCTCTTCACCACTTCTTGAACTGCCCCATCCGTCTCTCAGAGGCGTGCTACGCTGGGCAGGTGGACCACATCTATAGTCCCAGGCTCTGGTCCTGATGACCCACTTGGGTGGGGTGGGGGGTGGGTAGTACCACTGGAGGTCACCCTGAGGCCAGTGTCCAGGATGATTCTACCTGGAAGGGCCTGAGCCTCTCCGTCTCAGATGCTCAGTGATCCCAGCTCTGTCATGTGGGAAAGGCTGTCTTGCGGACATGGGGTTAGTCACTTTGCAGACCAACATCCAGAACTACAGGGGAAGTGAAGAGGTACTAGCGAGAGAGATTCTCCACCAGCGTTAATGAGTACCTCATGCTGGATCTAATAAAATGAAAGGGGGTGTCTGGATGGGCTGAGTTTTGAGTATCTAGAGGCATGCAAATGCAGACAGGATGTACCCTCTCCTGGGAACATTGTAGAGAGGATTCAGGTGGCTTGATCTGAAATTTATGATTCCGTGATCTAGTGGGATGCCTGAGGGCAGGTGATGGGAATAAATAGAGCTGGAGCCTCCCACTGGGACCGACTCAGGAATGGGCCCCAGACTGTGGCACTTGCTTCTGCTGGGCACATTCACAGTGGTCTTCATGGACCATGATGAAGGTAAAGCTTGGTGAGGGAGGCAGTGATGGGTGGCAAGAGCCTATGTGGGGAGAAAAGGGAGGTGGCTTCTAACCTTGACTTTTTGGGCTGCTCTACAATGGCTCAAGGAGAATTTTTCTTCTTCTTTTCACAGAGGATCATGGCCCAGATTCAAAATGTATGGCGCAATTGGTTTGCAGTTTTTGGATAAATAATGCCGCAATGAGAGGGGATACTCCTGATTTTTTCAAACATTGTCTCTCTACCCTCCCTGAAATATTCCACTCTCCTACTCACTGCTCTAGTGTCTTTTTTCTTCCCCAGCCTTGCATGGAGTGGGGAGGAGGCTTGAATCCCTGGGGTCATAGCTGTCGCCCACTCAAGGGAGTAAGGACCCCAGGCAGGAGCTGGGAAGGTTGTCAGCTTCCTTCTTGTGAGGTCTACACCTCACTGGTATAAATGTTGATAGCGGGGTAGGCTTCTGAAGGCTAATTCCTTTCCCTAGTGCCTTGCTTTCAGTCTTTCCTCTGTTTCTTTAGGGATTCGATTTTGCCATGAATGTGATTTCTTTGATGGATTCAAGTGCCGTAGTAAAATGAAACGCTGCTGGAAGTTTAATTTGTTCCTGCCGTACAACAGGAGTTGTACCACAGAGCACTATTACTATTCGAATCAAGTTACAGGTAAGCAGGGGTTAAAGGGAGACACAAAACATCATCAGTGGTGCCCGCCTTCCCTGGAGTCTAGGACCATGGGAGATACTGGGGAAAGAGGAACTTTCCATACACCAACCAGGGGTAGAGTTTATGTGGAAGGCAGATGTCTCTTGCCTGATCCTGTCCAGAGAAACCTAGATGAGATGCAGGCACAGCTTTGGGGCTCATTCCTATCCACAGAAAACCAACGAGGTTCTGGAGAGACGTTATTACCAAGAAGATGGTGTGAATAAGCAAGGTGATCGCATCTGCTTTTTTTCTCTCTTTAGGGAGATATTTGTTTCTTCTTACAAAACTGTCTTGTAAAGTTTGTCAAGAGGGAATGACCCAAGTATACCATGACTTACTGAAAGAAACACATTGCTGCAATGATAAATCCATGTGTAATACTGGAAAGGATAATTTGGAAAGGTCAGTGCCGTATGGAGAAGATGCAGATTACACTATGCATGATGACATCCAACCAGAACACTTAAAGGGTAGATGAACTTAAACTATCTCTGCCAGTAATCTTTGCCCTTCCCTTACACAATGGCAACATCATTGTACATTATTTCAAAATCCAGACCCTACTCTCCAATCTGTTCTAGTAGATCTACCCATGGGAGCTCCATATTTCCTGTGTCAGTGCTTCCATTAAGAGGAAAATGGGAACCCCCAATATCTGCCTTCTTCTTGGGTTCCCCTGTCTTTACCACTTGATACTGCTTGGCGATCTGTAACTGTCCTCAAGTTCTGATGCTAAACCTGGGGGGAAATCTCTGGCAGAGGGAACAGAGTATTTTTTGGTATAGCTCCTGAGTAAAGATCAAAAGAAAGTAGACTGGATAGAAATAGGAAAAAGAAATCACAAGATATTTTAGAAGAAAAATTGGGGAGGAATATAGAAGAGGTATTTACTGGAGGGCAGGAAGGGCTTCTATTAAAGAAAGGCTTGAGAAAGTAAATGTGAAGTGAGGAATTCAAACTTCCACAGAAAGAATAGTCAGTGAACTAGACAAGAGAGTCTTTGTGCCTGCCACCATTTGGGGAAACTGTACCAGCCACAGTTACACCTAACACATAGCCCTAAGCTACCATGTTTCCAATGATCTTCTCTTGCTTTCATGGCCAAAGCCAAGTCCATCAGGATAAGTACTTGGCCTCATTGTTGGCCAACTACTCTGTCTCCTGGCATGTGAGGAATACTGTACCACCCAGTCCTGAAAAATATTTAAATTTTACTTTGCACTCAATGAACTCATTGGTAAAAAGCTGAGTATTTATTGGCACAACCCTGCAACAGATTATGTCAAGGAGAGATAAAAGTTTCAGACTTCACTCTAGTGTTCCAACCAAAATAATAAGCTCTGAAATGACAAAAATGAATCCCTAAATTATTGTTCACTCACTTTAGGTTAAACTTTTCTTTTGCTCCATTTGCCTTCCTATGTATTAGAATCTACAGAAACTATTATATTTATTTTTTAGCTGAATAATTATGTATACAAATATAATATTACCCCAGGTTTAGTAATTCCCCTCTGGATCCAGGTTTATAAATGCTTATTGTTTTCTACCACATTGTATTTGCATAGACATAATAAAACATTTTAAAACACAAATGAATTTTGAAATATTTGCAATATACGTATACTGGGACTTGTCCCAAATTGTGTCACATTAGCAGGCATATTATACTTTAGCATCTTGAGAAGTAGAAAATATGGTAGACACACCCATTCAGGGCTGGTTAATTCGTTGATATGGATAGAATGGAGATGCTGGCAGTGGTTTCCAACAATGAAGGGATTCTCAGGGGAATTACTGTGATGTATGGTTAGTGCCTAGAATGGTCCCAAACCAGTCAAAATTGGAAACTTCACATTAGAGAAGGGAAACAATAGAGATGATGGAGAAGGTAACCAGTAGTAGGAAGACTATACAGGCAGCTGGAGACTCACTAGCACAATGAGTGAAGTGAAGTGAAGCTTCATAAAACACTGTGGCAAAGCCCCCAGCGCTTCGTCATACCCAGACTGGCCCTCCAGGTCCAATCTTTCGGAGCCCGTCCTATTATGTTTCCCATCTTGGATTTCCAGGAGATTCTGACTCCCCTATTGCCCCATTTACAATACCCCATCACCTCCTAATTTTCTTGCCCAAGTGGAGTACATCTCTGTTCTTTGCATTTGATGGTGGTGGTTGGGGGGGGAAAGATAGGACACAGAAGAAGCCATGAGGAAAGACAGACTCTGAACATGGACCCTAGTTCCAGATTTCAGTCCAGAACACTCATTCTGGCCAAAGATTCCTTGGATTCCTTACTCGGAGACAGACTGAGACAGGAAAAATTGATCAAAGGAAGACAAACCAATTGTACGGAACTAGAAATCTGGAGGATTATTCATCGTAGGAAAACAGGGTTTCTTTCATAGAAATGTGTGTAAAATCCTAGAAACCCAATAGAAACGTGCTCATGATCGACAAGCTCTCAGAAAACCACACCAAAGAACTTCTGTTCTGCTCACAAATTTTGCACCAGTCTTGATTGAACTGAAATACCAGGAGGCCGGCCCCGGAACATCATACGGAGATATGATATACTCTACATGGACATATTATAGGATCCTGGGCTCACTGTTTGATCTCATGTTTTCCCATGGACGGAGCTCTAAGAAGACTGCTGAATATTTTAAAATGTGCCCTGTAAGTATTCAACACAGACGTACGGATTGCCTGATTTATTCTGGAGGTGCTGCTCACAGCGACAAAGAAAAACTGGAAACATAAACATTATTTGTTCCCTTTCGGCACTTTGGATAGTTATAGCTCTGTCACAGACTGATACTGGCCCTCAGGCAGAGGAAGTAGCCTCTGGAAGAATGCGTGTTCTTTTCCCACGACTGGGAAAAGGCTGTGAGTCTGGAGCTTGAGAGCACCTGCCTCAAACTTCATGGGCTGATTTTAAATCTTTGCTTAGGACCATCAAGGTAGGACTGTGGTCTTTCAGTTGGGAAAAGTGAGATACAGCAGCGTGGTTTATGAACCTCTACAAATCTTCTCATGAGTAAGGCAGAATAGCTAGGACAGCAAAAGCAAAGTGCCATCTGCTAGCAAGATCTGCTCGGGTGGCCTCAGCCCTCAAAGATCTCAGACATGTAGAAAATACGTCACTGAAATTCCTCCCACAAACATAAAGTTCCATTCCAAGGAAGAAAGGAACAGTCAGTAGAAGCGAAATTGAGCCGGGAATCCAGGCTAAGGTTTTAAGACAAAGTTCGAATGTTGGTGGGATGGGAAATAGCAGGTAGCAACACTTGGAAATCACTGTAGAGGTTGCTCTGGAGAGATGAAAAATTTTAAGTACTTCCCTTTTACTGCCTTCAAGAGATGAAGCTAGGAAAGCCCTCCCTACCTCCCGACTCTGTCCACTGCCAACTCCAACATAGGGATCTTCCTGGAAAAACACATTTAATTTAAACGTGTATGATGTAAAAGACCTGCACATAAACCCCATGTAATGTTATGAGACAAGTGCACTAAACACCATACTTACAGAAAACAGAAGGGTGCCAGAAAAAGACGGCTGCAAAATTGATAGAAACTCAATGTGAGATTTCAAAGTGAACTAAAAGAAATGAGGGAAATGATAGAAACTATGAAAAAGCAGCATAGAAAACCCTTCCTAAAGATTTATTTATCTGAGAGAGAGAGAGAGGGAGAGTTCTCACGTGGGCACACACACGAGTGGAGGGAGGGGAAGAGGGAGAGACTCTCTAGCACACTCCCCGCTGAGATCATGACCTGAGCTGGAACCGAGTCCCACACTTAACTGACTGAGCCACCCAGGTGCCCCAGAAAAAGATTTTTTTTTTAATGTTCATCTTCTTTCTTTAAGAATTCAGTCTAAAAGCCATTTTAGATGGCTTTTTAGATGGGCTGAGCAAGATCGATCCCCATGATGGAGGTTACTGGGTAGAGGTGCAACGTGGCCTGTTGGAAGCCCAAATGGGTGAGGACGACATCCACGTGCTGTGGTGCAGGTTGTCAGAGTCTGCTCTGGAGAGGAGAGGAGAGTGTTGTGGTGGTAGATGGGGGCGAACATGGGCAGTTGGTGACTGAGTGGACTGAGCAAATGTCACTTGGTCTAGTGTTGGTCACTGGAGTCCAAGCTGCGTGAAGAGGGCAACTTGTGTGGTGGACAGCTGTGGCAAGCTGGTAAGGAATGCTGAGATGTAAGTGGGGTACGTGGTGACCCAAAAAAGGATATGGGCCCTGAAAGTTGCCAGAAGAGTATCTGCATGTGGGGATGGCACTGGAGTATCTGTGGGGGAAGGGGGATGCTGGAGTCCAAGGCAGGTGGTAGCAATGCGAGTTTGGTCTTGTACGGAGGGGAATAACAAAACAAGAAATGTATTGAGGATAATAGGAGCCCAGTTTCTCAATATTGTAGAAAGGATTTATAGATACGGGAAGAGAAGAAAGAAAAACTAGAATCAATTCTAGATGGAAGTGCGCATGTGTGGGGAGAGGGCTGCTCACGCACGCGCACACTTGCGTGTGTACATCCACACGTGTGTTCTTCAATTTCCGCCTGGCGAAGCCCTAAGGGCAGTGACACTCCAGTGGCCATGTGCATACCTAGCACCCCAATTTTGGTTTCTCAATAACGTTCCCACTGAGAAGAAGCAGGGCTTCCTAGAGGGAACGTGTAAAATGAGCCTGAATATTTGGCTGAGGCAGATAGAAGGAAATGTTCCAAGAAGGATGAAGAATGTTGAAAGGAGACAGGAGCGAGCTTGAAGCGACTCTTCCTGATCGAATCTAAACATTAAAATGCACGTGACAGTAACAAATTATAATCAGTTCAACAGAAATAGGAAAATGAGCTTATATTTCATAATCAAATAAAGAGGGCTCCTCCTACCAGTTTGGTAGAAATCAGTCTCCATCTGTGAGCATGCTCCTTCCCACTCCTATTTTTCCCAGGGCGCTAGAACCACACAGGGTAGAAAGCCTGAATGTGCGTGAAGGGGTGGGGGAGGCAATCTGCTCATGGGCACGGCTCTGTACAGAGGTTACTGTTGAGAAATCCGGTGACCAGACTCACATGGCTTGCTCAGATCCCACCAATTCCAGCCTCTTCCATGCCACGCTAGACACATGGGAATATCCGTGTGGCTGCTTCTGGTCTCATCTCCTTGGCTGTATCCTGCAGCTCTTCCATATCTAGGGGTTGATGCCTTCCTGTGAGGTTGCCCGGCGAGCAGGATGCAAGTTACTACCCCCAGACCCCCCTAGACGCCCTCTCCTCTTCTCCAGCCCCCCAACCTCAAAGACAGTCTCATTCCTGGCAGAAAAGCTTGTTTTCTTCTGGATTCCTGATGCAAATTCTTTTCTACACTCTATCCTTCTCCTCGCTCTGGGAATAGCATTCATGAACAAAATTCAAGAAGACCCAGGCTATCTCTTTTCATGTTGCTACTTCCCTCCCTGAGAGGCCAGGGTCATGGGCTTTAGTGGAAGTATGATACGAAGGATAATACTGAGAGAGAGAAACACAAGGAAGAAAGAAAGAAAATGAAAGAAAGAGAAAGAAAAGGAAAAAAAGAAAAAAGAAAGGGGAAGAAAAGAACCTACTGTAGAAGGAAGGCGAAAAGCCAGGAAAAGAATTGACCTATTCTCAGTCTTATCCTTTTTCTTTTTTTTTT